>NC_041739.1:17781480-18098444 GCF_004115215.2 Ornithorhynchus anatinus | reverse complement strand
CATCTAGGAAAAGAAGCAAATTAAAAAATCTATCTGGCTAAGCAACTTGGAGGACTTCACAGTAAGGCACCCTCCAAATTCTTTCTCCAAATTCTAGAGAAGCAGCATGGCTCACTGGAAAGAACACGGGCTTGGGAGTCAGAGGTCATGGGTTCCAATTCTGGCTCCGCTTCTTTTTCAGCTGTGTGACTTTGGGCAAATCACTTAACTTCTCTGAGCCTCAGTTACCTCTTCTGAAAATGGGGATTAAGACTTTGTGACCCTCATGAGGGACAACCTGATTACCCTGTATCTACCCCAGCGCTTAAAACAGTGCTGTGCATATAATCAGCGCTTAACAAATATCAACATTCTTTCCAAGAAAGGGGGAATCCCAAATACTGAGAGACTTACTAATTACTGGGTACCATAGACCAAGGCCTTACTTAACAATGCTGTTTGTTATATCCACCCCCCCCCCCCCATCTCCTTAGAGCATAAACAGGTTGGCTTAGTGGAAAGAGAATTGAGAGTCAGAGAACCTGTGTTTTAGTCCCAGCTCCTGCCACATGCCTGCTGTGTGTCCTTGAGCAATAGAACAAGTAACTTAACTTCTCTGTGCCTTAGTTCTCTCATTTGTTCTGTCTCCTATTTAGACTGAGAGCCCCCGGTGGGACCTGATTATCTGAATCTACCTCAGTGCTCAGCAAAGTACTTGGCAGATAGGAAACACTTAACAAATATCATCATTATTATGATTATGATTATCATTAATCTACTAGAGTAAGTTACCTGAGGGAAGCTAGTTCAATAGTAGTGGTTTTAGATACCAATATATATAATTCATAAAAGGTGTACTTAATTTTGCTAATCAATCAGAAGAACTTGTTGAGCAACTGCTGTGTGTGCAGAGCACTGTAATAAGCTATGGTATTGTGCTAAATTAGCATAATTTGCTGATGAATTAAAAGTGACAAGAGTAGTGAGGTCAAGACAACTTTTTAAAGTGAAAGCTAGAATTCTTATTTAAGTAACACATCTCTGTTTAGACAGGGTTATCATTTTAGAAAAAAAAATTAACCTAAAGTTCAGAAGGAATGAAGCACCAGGCCAAAATTTGTGTGTGAGCTATACCAAAGGAATAACTTTGCCCAAGTAATTGTGGAAGACTAACCTCGACTTATACATTTGTTCAGTTTAGGCCAATGGGAGACTGTGTGGGATTCCTGTGATTCCATGAACATTTCAAATCTTAAGTCAAAGAATTGGTCATCTCTCTAGATTTTCAGGTTTTTGACCCAAACAGTTTCCAATATTTTGGTGTCAGTTACTTAATTATGATAACTGTTTGTGCCAAACACTGTATTAAGCACTGGCTTAGACACGGTCTGTTGTTGGGTAGGGATTGTCTCCATCTGTTGCCAAATTGTACTTTCCAAGCGCTTAGTACAGTCCTCTGCACACAGTAAGCGCTCAATAAATATGATTGAATGAATATGATGTAAATGGTTTGGACACGGTCTCTCTCCCAAATGAGGCTAAAACAGTCTAAGCGTGAAGCAGGACAATTTAATCCCTATTTTACGGATGATGGAACTGAGGCACAGAGAAGTTAGGTGATTTTAAGTTAAATGTTATAAAATCAATAAATTATATCACTTTGAATATACCCAAAGTCTGTCTCAGAACTGCAAAAACAAACACTCCTCAGGTGAACATAGTAACAAAAGAGAGACCAGAAAAGCAGATCCTCCGAAATAGGTTTTCTATTCAGACATAGCACAATACCTATGCAATGTGTTCCTCAAAATCGTGGGTGTATCACCAATGACTATCACAGAGTAAGTTTTCTCACCCACTTATACATTCCCGTTTCTGTTTCCCATGAACTTAAGAAGGCAGGAATTTAGGACAGAGCTGAAGAGCATAATTTTTCATGCTGCACATATGGAAGGCAAATGCTGAAGTTTGGTTGTACTAAAATCATTGTGCAGCTGACACTGTTTGGTCAGTGTGTGGGTGGGCTCTGGTAGGCTGTTGAAAAGAGAGAAATGTTGTTTAGACAAATCTACAACTATTGGCAGAACACAAAATGTGTTTCCTTATATCACAGTCGGCAACCGCAAGACTAAGATAACTGCAAAGACTGCCAGACAAGAAGTGTTTACATCAAGCTTCTACAGGCTTTGGGGAATTTAGCTTAATGGAATTAAATGATTTTTAATAGAAAGTTTGGACCTAGAAGCATGATTGTGTATTTTCTACCTTAAACCAAACTTTTTTACTTGAAATTGGCTGGGAATACTTTGTTCAATTCATTAGGGAATCTACCATTTCTGAATTCACTTATCTTTGTGTCTTCATAATTGAACCTGTGCTTTTTGGGCATTCCATATTTATTTCATGCTCAGGCCCCCAGCATTTACCTACATATCCATAGTTTTATGTATATTAATATTTATTTCCCCATCAAATACTGTAAGGTTCATTCAGTCTTACTTATTGAGTGCTTAATGTGTACAAAGCACTGTACTAAGTGCTAGGGAGATTGCTGTAGTCAGGGAATGGCCTAACATTCCTGTTTTGCTGTCCCAAGAGTTTAGTACACTGCTCTGCACCCAGTAAGTACTCAGTAATACCACTGATTGATTACTTGATCTTTGCATTCACCCTGGTCCTAGAAAAGGGATATATACATGGTAGAGGTTCAGTAAATACTGGGACCTCTATGGATTCACAGATCTTGTTACATCAGTTGAGGGGCATTCTGTGATATCACTTCATTTTTAAGGGATTTTTTTGTAATTTTATGGTATTTGTTAAGCACTTACTCTATGCCAGGCACTGTACCGTGCACTGGGATAGACACAAGGCAATCACATTGGACACAGTCCCTGCCCCACATAGGGCTCATGGTCTTAGTCCCCACTGTACAGATGAGGTAACTGAGGCAAGAGAAATTAAGAGATTTGTTCAAGGTCACACAGCAAAGTGGCAGAGGTGGGATTAGAACCCAGTTTTTCTGACTTCCAGGCCTGTGCCCTTTCCACTGGGCCTTACTAATTTAGTTTTCATGCTGAGAACATTTCCCCTGATTTTTGCAGTTTCTTACCATTTGAGGAAGATTTAAGGGAGACTAAGATTTCTGCCATATATAGGTGGAGAATGAGATTTTTATCGACTATAAACTCCTTGTGAGCAGGAATCACGTCTTTCCCCAGTGCTTAATAAAGTGCTCTGCATCCAATAAATACCCAATAAATATCAGTGATTATGGTTTGGGGATACATATGTGTGAGAGCGTCATGTGGTGTGGCTTTTTGTATGCATATACTTATCTCAATGCCTTTGTGTCCTCTAAGTCAGTGTACTTGTGCTGAAACTGGCTCCAGGTTTTTGGACTATTCATAAACATGGCATCATGATTATGGAGTCTGACACGGAGAGAGTCTTGGGGTTCCTTATTTGCCCCTTGAATCTCCAGAAGAACATGTCTCCCTGGGTGACGTATGTGAGTCTTTATGTTGCTCTGAATCCGAGGCTTTCTATCAGTTATGGTTTACATGAGACTATGACCATATGTGCATTTGTCTCTGAGATGACATTCAGTTATGTCTTTGTGACATCTATCCTTCATTTTCACTTGCCATACCAGCCAGTCCCAGGCACACATAGACTAATAGTACAGGGAAGATATTTATAAAGAGATCTACCCACTTAAAATAAATACAAGACTAATGTCGAGAATGCTCTTTTGGCTCGTCTCCTTATCAATAGGTTCCTGGAAGCTTTGACTCAGTATTTAGTCCCTTAGGACAGAAATAGTAGGATCAAAGTAATGTAAATCCAACAATAATATCCTTGATACTATTTGGGGACACTATGTATAATGAGGCTTGTTACCATTAGCAAACCCTTCCTGGAGGGCCTGTGAGCCCATTGCTGGGTAGGGATTGTCTCTATTTGTTGCTGAATTGTACTTTCCAAGTCCTCGGTACAGTGGTCTGCACACAGTAAGCGCTGAGTGAATACAATTGAATGAATGAATGAATGATCGTTCTAGTCTTTGCTGTGTTTTTTCAGTTGAAATAATAATTTACCCAAGTTAACCAAATAGATGAGTAGTTTAAAAATATACTTTCCATTTGTTTGCCTACTTCAGGTAAGAAAATACCTCTTTCTATGAAATGCTGCCCAGCCATTTTGGCAAAGATTAGTTACGTGAATTTTCTGTGGTTAAGGCATTTGAAAATGGAATGTATGTATGTTTCTCTGTGTGTGCGGGTTTGTTCTTAGTTCTCTTTTTTGTTTCTAACCTTAATATTGCTTGGATATGCTAAATTAATAGAAAATCATTTGTTATTCTAAAAATCTGTTCACTAGTTAATGACTGGAATATGCCATCTATTCCTTGATAGTAACTTAGGAATAATTATTCCTATTCTCTCTATATATATTACAAAGTATATGTGTTTCACAAAGAATATTATTCAAAAAGTATATTTCACTGAATATATTATTCACAAAATAAATTTCACAAAGTATATTATGTTCAATAATTAAATATTTATGACTTCACATAAGGTGTACTGATTGGGACTGCATTATGGAGTTAGGATGCATGTTAAAAATGACCCATGATCTCTGATCTCACATTGTTTTTATTTACATAGATAATAAATACTATTTGTGTGTATGTTATATATGCAAATACATATTGTTTCAATGATTTGGCCTTCCTTTATAGCAATAATTCAGCAACAGCTAGCTATAGGTCAGTGGGTGGGAAGTATAGCAGTAAGGAGTTATGGGAAACCAGAAAAAACACAGATAGGGAAATATGGAATTTCTGTGAAATTAAGAAACATCCTGTCTAAAATAAGACCGTGATGTCGAAGATGGTCTCATCAGTGGTTCCAGCAAACACTGCCTCCTTCTTAAAAGTAATTGATCTAGGGACTTGAGGTAATGATACAATTTGAGTTTGGAATAATATCAGTGGCATAAATAAATACTATAAAATGTTTTTGAAGGCAAGTGAAAAGCTGGGAATGTGGAGGCTCTAGAAAAATATGAGAACAGTGGGAAAATTCAAGGGGTCATATGGTTTGAAAGTCAGGAAATGCTTATCAGAATTGTTCTGTCAAAAATAGCTAATGGACTCTTTAGCAATATGGTTATAGTTAGTCTCCACTGAAAATTTCTCAGATTGGCCAGTTCTCACTGATCCTTATCCAAGAGACTAATAATGTTGAACATTCATAAACAAAGGTTTGTGATGATGGAGTCTGTGATATTTTATGTTTATTATGTGTAAGAAGTTTGACTTTTCTGTCTGTTTTAATGCTTGTCTCTTCTTGTAGACGCTAAGATCCTCGTGAGCAGGGTTCATGTCTACAAACTCTTTCACTCTTTAGCTTATACTTTCACATGCTCTTAGTGCAATGCTCTACACACAATAAAAGCTCAGGAAATATCTAGACTGATTGATTGTCACATAAATTATTATTGATTTTAACTTTTAAAGTTGTAGCATTTGGTATACGGTTGGGATTTTCACATGAACAAGAAAAATGTCATATTCAGTCAGTTCTGTGATGCGACAGTTGCATTCTTGGCAATTCCTGTAGTAAGAAAATGTGTATTTTAGGACTCATCTCATATCTGCCCCCATGGGTATTTGCACAGTCATTTTTTCCAGCAATATGCCTCATCCTATCTGGGTAGAACCCATTGTCAAAAGAATGTTCTATAATTTTGCAGTCGTGTTCTATTCCAAGTCCAACAGGAAAATATGTTATGACAGTACCTTGTTTTCTTCAGGACTACTTCAGAAACCATTTTGAATTAGTTATATTTCATCTACATGCATTTATATCTTCCCATTCATTAGTGGACTTTTAATTTGAGGGGCAAGGATTTTATATCTTATTTTGCCCTTGTTCAATAACCTAGGAGGACACTTCAAATCTCTATTAGTTCTATTTTTCAGAAAAAAATAATTAACCTGCACTCAAGAAGTGCTCTTGTCCAGAGTACTCAGAGAGTAGAGTACTTTATATATATTTTCTCTTTGATAATTAATTTTTCAAAATACAGTCATTAGTTATTTAGAACATACTGATCTTTGTGCTTCATGACGCAGATACTCAAAGGGTTTATGCATATTTTGTGGCTTGTGTAAATATGGGAAATTCATACTGGTCAGGTATTATTTAGCAAGACTAACTTCTCTGGACATATTGCTAGAGTCAAGACCTTAGCAAATATTATATTCATTCTAAAAAAATAATTCATATATATTCAATTACTGGGAAGCACTTGACTGGTTTATCTTCCTTTGCCATGGCAAAAATAAAAACTGCAGTGTGTTTTGTTGCATTGTTGATTGCTGGTGGTTTTGCACTATCATTTCCCTTAAATCTGCCAAGGAATGTTGACTTCACAGGAACAGGTAACAGTCGGCTGTCTTTGTGGCCATCAGTGTGATGTGTGGGGTTTTTTTGTTTGTTTTTTTTTCATAACATATTGAAAGACTGAAAAATGGGGAAGTGCTCCAAGATCAGTGAATCAAAATAGAAAGTTTAAAGTATTAATCTTCATATATATAGATGAATCAGTAGGACCATAATGTGTAATGCAGCAATCTAAGACATTTTTTATATTTGAGTGTAATTGTTTAAATAGATTTGAAACAATACCTCTTGGAAAAAATAAGGTAAGATCTGTGCAACTTTTTTTAGCCTTTGTGATATTTTCCAAATGGAAAGAAAAGGGAAACAAAATCTCTTGAATGAATCTGCAATAACTGAATGAGTTGTCATGTTTCTCTCTGAAGGTACTATGTTGACATGGATCAGTACGAATAAGGAAAATCTTGAAGATAATGTTTTGAATAAAAAGTGGAAGGGAAGATAAATACGAATTATTCAGTGTCTAATTTAGTATTCTTTGATGTGTGATATATTCAAAAGCCCTTTGTGCTTAAAATATGCTTTTTAATTTATAGAGTATATATGTGCCTTACTGTGCAGGGTTAAAAATATTAGACTAAATATGCCCAAATATACTTTATAAGTAACCTATTGGGTGTTTTTTTTCTTCATTTCAGAAACTTTCAGTGTATCATAGTTTCTTTGAGGGCATGTTAAAAAACACACCACATGGCATTCTTTACATTTAACCTTTAATTGTCTTTTTATGCTTTCATCATTGAAAATACCTTCTAACAGTCTGTGCAATATTTAGGAGTTTTAATTGTTATTGGAAATGAGGAGGTATTGGTGTTTCTAGATAGGAAATAGGCACCACTCATAATTATTTCAAAATTTAGTCAATTTAGTCAACAACTATTCTGGGTAATTCAAGACAAATAAATTGATTTTTTCAACTGCTGGCTTCTTAATGCAGAATCTTCAGTGAAACTGAGTCAGTTGTTGATAGGAAAAATAACACCGTAATTGGGGAAAACCTAGAGGGATGGGTCTTTCGGTGTGATTTCACCAGATTGGGACACTACATTCCCTGGAATAATGCTCTTTAATTTGGGAAAATAGGGGCATGCTGTCTTTTTAAAGACATGTAGGAAACAGGATTAGAATTTAGTCAGTAACAACATGGGGCAGTGAATGGAATGATGTAAAGCAAGTCTGATTTGACTATGTCCTTTCGTTGCTGTCAAAAACCTATAATGGGTTTTGTTTGGGCAGACATTGATCTATACTGCAGAGGACTTTATAGAATTTTCATTCCCAGAATGACAAGAATGAACAACTACAAGACCACCACGATTATTTTGTCAGTGATTATTTCCCTCTTCTTAGAGCATTTAATGCAGCTGGTTCACCTGTGAGATGTAAAGAGAATTTACTGTTGCCCTGATTAATTTGATTTTTAACTAAGAGCTGGAATAGATCATTCCGAATATAATCCATTTTAGTCTGGATTTTTGCAGGATAAATCATTGATGTTAAAGTTCATCAGTGAATTTCACTTTTAAGGATAATATTTTCAAGACCATTCTATTTGAAACAGTGGTACCCAGAAATGATACATAAAGCAACTGCTATTGACAAATTGTAGCTACAGTTAAAATAGTTGCCAAAGATAATACTGTACTAAGTTAAGTTTAAATAATTGGGTCATTATTAATTTGGAAAATTTATAAAAACTTTTCAGATGATCAAACAAATAGCTAATATTATTCACTTAGTATTAACCCAAAAACTAATATGTAAGCATTCTGATTTATTTTGAGTTACCTTGCCTTACTTTATATTGACAATTATTATAAAGCAGGTAAAGGAATATTTAATTTTCTATATATTTATAATCTGGAACACATCAATGATGTGAAGTCAACAAATGTAGTGAACTCCATACAGTCAATTCTTATATTATTAGGAAAAAAATGTTATTAAAGTGTGGACAAGCTTTCTCAAATTACAACTGCTGATGGAAGAATCCAGGTTTGTGGACATTTAGGGAAGGCTTTCACTAGCAGAGATCCTATCAATGGAAAAAATATGAATAAATTAATTAATTATAGTAAGTTTTTAGGAAAAGGAAAAAACTCCCAGATAATTATAGAGATAATTCTGTGACTCTTAAATATAGCAACCAAAAATATACATACTACAGAATATGGACAGAGTCTAGACCCAAGAATCCATTATAGAATGAATCATCTGTGGCCTATATACCTGAAATCAGAAAAAGTGGATATTTGCTACGTCATGCCTCTCTTATACTTGAGGAACACGCATTGCTTTTTGGAAAGGAGAAAATTACATACAGTCAGTTCTGCCTGGCTCTGCCCCTAGTTTGCTGTATGACCTTGAGCAAGTCTCTTTTCTTGCCCAAGGTCACACAGCAGACAAGAGGCAGAGCCCGGGCTTGGGAGTCAGAGGACATGGGTTCTAATTCCGGCTCTGCCACTTATTAGCAGTGTGACTTTGGGGAAGTCACTTAACTCCTCTATGTCTGTTACCTCATCTGTAAAATGAGGATTAAGACTGTGAGCCCCACGTGGGATATCCTGATTACCTTGTATCTACCCCAGCACTTAGAACAGTGCTTGGCATATAGTAAGTATTTAACCAAATACCATCATTGTTATTATTATTATTTTTATTATTTCCCTGTGCCTCAGTTACCTCAATGGGGATTGAGACTGTTAGCACCACATGGGACAGAGACTGTGTCCAACCCAATTCCCTTGTATCTACCCCAGTGCTTAGTACAGTGACTGGCACACAGTAAGCACTTCATGAATACCATAATTGTCATTATTATTATTATTAATGTGTGTTTTCACTATAGGTTCTTGACAGAAAGTGATGGCAGAATGAGGAAATAATCTTCCAAAAATGTATATATGTCTGGAAAGGACATGATGTGGCTTTGGAAGATATGGATTTAATAACAATAATAATGATAATGATATTTATTAAGCACTCATTATGTTCCAAGCACTGCACTAAGTGCTGGGGAGATACAGGATAATATTTCAACACAGTCCTGTACCACACAGTGCTCTAAGTGTGGCCTTGGAGTGATTGCATAAATGCGAGTTTTCCTTATGCAGGGCTTATTGAAGATGCATCACTTGAATTATAGGAGAACTGCCTTTACTATACTTTGCTAAGGCATTTATACTAAGCCATCATAGTCACTTCCAATGTTACACGTTCTCATAAGATAAATGAAAGTTATAATGCATTTTCATTGATGCAGCAAATAAAAATATGCTTCTTGATTTTTATTTTAGTATGTAGAAATGGAGAATGGCTGGTTATTATTGAAGGAATCCCTGAATGTGGTAAGTAACATTTTTATTTACTTATTAATGTCTCATTTTAAACACTTGGCTCTCCGTGTGAGTAATGGTGATGAGTAATGAGTTCAGAGGACTGTATACAGGTATGTGTAATATTGATTTGTGGATGACAGTTGCTTTCACAATGGGCATGTGTATATTTTCTTCTTACTGCACTGGGAGATTGATTACTTACAAGACTGATACTGTTGTTCCCACTTGGAATCTTGACCTTTTGAAGCCTCCCTCTAGGACTGTCACTCCATTTCCCAGTGATAACACCCCAACCTGATATGTTTTTTGCTGCTGATTTGTGGATGTCCACTGCTAAGCAACGTTCTGTGGGGATTTGCTTCACTGTGCCTTTAAGGTGTTTTTTATCTGCCTTCGCTCTTCAAGTTCATACTACTGTAATTAGAGTCCTGCTTGGATATCTTGCCACTATCTATCCCCTCATTTATCCTAAGTGAAGGTGTATAGTGATGAGTGTTGCTTCAGTGTTGATGGTTTTGACTGCATTCCTGAATTCTATTATTACAATCAGTGTGTTTATTGAGTGCTTACTGTACTCAAAATTACTGTTCTTAATGCATGGGAGAGTTGGTAGGCATGTTCCTGCTTCTAGGAGCTGTAAAGTCTATCAGGAGAGACAGACATTAAAATAAATTACAGCTGAGGGAAGCACTAATCAATTAGAACTAGAGGAAGCAGCAGAGCATAAAAAAAGTCACCTAAGTTCTGTGTGGGGTGAGTATCCAGGTGTTTGAGGGATGGATCTAAGTGCATTGACAATATTGTTTGAATATTACTAAGGGTAGCAATGTTGGAACTGCAATTGAAATCTCAAATGAAACCTTTTATAGGTATTAATTTGAAAGCCATAAAGGAAGCTGGACACTTCAGTCATTCTCCTTACGTTCAGTTTGGTCAGAATCATTATGCCAAGTTGGTGTCTCACTAACTGCTAGCGGTCTGAAAGATGTATGGCCTTCTTGATTTAGTTTTTCCCAGCCACTTGAGGTACTGAACAGTCTGCTACCTATCAGAAATCAGTGACTACATTCAGTGTTCATCCTTAATTGTGTATAAGGTTTGCCAGCTGCCGAGTTATATATAACCTCTGTCTTCTTCAGACTTGATGGTTCTATTTTTCTCCTATGGTATTTGTTGTGTGTTTACTATGTGCCAGGCGCTTTGCTAAATTCTAGGGTAGAAACAAGCAAATCAGGTTGGAGACAGTCCGTATCCCACATTGGGTTCACCGTCTTAATCCCCATTTTACAGATGAGGTAACTGAGGCACAAAGACGTTAAATGACTTAACCAAAGTCAAAGAGCAGACATGTAGTGGTTCTGGGATTAGAACCCATTCCACATCTGATTCCCAGGCCTATGCTCTATCCATTAGGCAACACTGCTTCTCTCTGTGTGTATAAAATATGTGGGGAAAGAAAGAGAGCTTTAACTGAACATATTATCAGGTGATGGTATTGACTTGGAGATTCTATCCACAGTAGTGTGTTTAAAATTACACTGCATGACTGACACTTCACTCCCAATCTGTACTTGTACAGATTAGCCTTTGCCATGGTGATGTGTTGTTTGCCAATCTGCCTCTTTGTGAATGAGCTTCCTGATGTCTTTGCTAAAGGAAAGTTATCTCCCTTTCTCATTGTCACATGCCAGGCGAGTCAGTCTGTTGCAGTTGTTTCTGAGTAGTCAGCTTCTATCTGTCCCACGGTATAGGTATAGACATATGTTCAGGATAAAAAGAACTGCATGTAATTATTGGTACTTTAGCCCAAATGAGTCAATAGCAGCTCAAATCTGAGTAAAAGTGCTGCTGATTGCTCCATTAATATCAGGAATCTGGAGGGGAATATAATCTCCACTGTTGGGTGTCTGCTGCTGTCTTCTGGATAGGAGACACTTGAATTTAGTTTTTCTTCTTTCCATGCACTAAATTAAAATCACTCTGTTTGGTTGAAGATTCTGACTTTGACTTTTGTGACTATCCAATCAATCACGTTAATTGAGTATTAACTGGTGTGGCGTATTAATTGAGTATTAACTGTACTAAGTCCTTGGGAGAGTAAGTATAACAGATTTGATAGACATGTTTCCTGCCCTCAGTGAGTTTACAGTCCAGAAGGGGAGACAGATATTAAAATATATTATAGATGTGTACGTAACCACTGTAGGGCTGGGGGTGGGGTAAATAAAGGGTACTAATAATATTAATAATTATGATATTTGTTAAACACTATGTGCCAAGCGCTGTTCTAAGCACTCGGGTAATAATAATAATAGTAATAATAATGGTGGTATTTGTTAAGCGCTTACTATGTGCCGAGCACTGTTCTAAGCGCTGGGGTAGACAAAGGGGAATCAGGTTGTCCCACGTGGGGCTCACAGTCTTCATCCCCATTTTACAGATGAGGGAACTGAGGCACAGAGAAGTTAAGTGACTTGCCCACAGTCACACAGCCGACAAGTGGCAGAGCTGGGATTCGAACTCATTAGCCCTGACTCCAAAGCCTGTGCTCTTTCCACTGAGCCACGCTGCTTCTCCAAGGTAATCAGGTTGTCCCACTTGGAGATCATAGTCTAAATTCCCATTTTGCAGATTAGGGAACTGAGGCACAGAGAAGTTAAGTGACTTACCCAAGGACACACAGCAGACAAGTGTGGGTTCTAATCCCGGTTCCATCTAAGTCAATCCAAGTGTAAGGGTGATGCAAAAGGGAGAGTCTTGGGGAAATGAGGGCTTAGTCAGGGAAGCTCTTTTGGAGAAGATGGGATTTTAATAAGGCTTTGAAGATGGGGAAAGCGATGGTCTGTTGTATGTACGAAAGAGTAAGGAGCTGTAGTCCAGAGGCAGGACATGGGCGAGGGATCAGTGGTGAGATGGATGAGACCAAGGTACAGTGAGTAGGTTGGCGTTAGAGGAATAAAGTGAGTGTGCTGCATTGTAATAGGAAATAAGTGAGGTACAATAGGAGGGGGTAAGGTGACTGAGTGCTTTAAAGTCAATGGTAAAGAGTTTCTGTTCGATGTGCAGATGCATGGGAACCTACTGGACATTCTTGAGGAGTGGGGAAACCTGAACTGATTATTTATGTAGGAGAATAATCCAGGGATCAAAGTGAAGCAGGTACTGGACTGGGGAGAGATAGGAGGCAGGGAGGTCAGCAAGGATGCTGATGTAGTAATCAAGGCAAGTTAGGATAAGTGCTTGGATCAATGTGATAACAGTTTAGATGGAAGGTAAAGTGTGGATTTTAATGATGTCATGAAAGTAAAACTCACAGGATTTGGTGACCCATTGAATATGTGGGTTGAATGTGAGAGATGAGTCGAGGAAAATGCCAATATTATTGGCCTGTTAGATAGAGAGAATGGTGGTACTCTCTACAGTAGTGGAAAAGTCAGGGGAGGACTCCATTTAAGTGGGAAGATGACTTCTGTGATGAACATGTTAGCTTTGAGTTGTTGGTGGGTCCTCCAAGTAGAGCTGTCCTGAAGGCAGGAGGAATTACTAGGAGAAACATTAGGATTGGAGATGTAGATTTGAAAACATCTGCATATAAATGATAGTTGAAGCCATGGGAACTAATGAATTCTCCAAAGGAGTAGATATTAATAGAGAATATAGGGGATCCAGAACTGAGTCTTCAGGGACTCCCACAGCTAGAGAGTGAAAGGCAAAGGAGAAGCCTGCGAAAGAATCTGAGAATAGGCAGCCAGAGAAATAGCAGGAGAACCAGGAGAGAACAGTGTTATTGAAGCAAAGGTGAGAAAATGTTTTCAGGAGAAGGGGGTGGTCAACAGTGTTGAAGTCAGCTGAGAGATTGAGGAGGATTAGTGTGGAGTAGAGGCCATTGGATTTGTCAAGAAGGATATCATCGGTTACCTTTCAGAGGGCAGTTTACATGGAGTGAAGCCAGAAGTGAGAATGCTGATTCTGCTTCAGTGCTAGTGACAAGAACTGAGAACATTACATCCTGTGTTAGGATTGATAGTTCCATCCTGACAGGAACTGATGCCTTGCAGTACACCCAGCACACACCACTTGTGGGTGTTAGGAGCTAACTTGTACTCATCATCTTCTGTTTTCCAGTCTGACAATTCTGAACCACCCACTCCATCCACTCTTCATCACTCTACATAAGGCCAGGTTTCTGAACCATCATTTCTGTCAAATTTAACATCTTGTTGGGGGTCAAGATATGTTCCCATTATGCACTTTTAAGTGTCAAATTTATAAATGAATTGCTCTGAGTCGAACTATACATTTATTTCATAATCAGTTGCGACTAGAGTTGGGAGTTCACAACTACCAACAACGTCTCCTAATAGGATTTATTTGTTTAGAAGCTCCCTTTTATCACCAGTCATTGAATAAAGACAATTAGCTCTCTTTGCTGAAAATATTTTACAATTAATCATATATATTTAATCTGAAGAGGTTTCAGGAACCTTATCTATAGTCCATCAGCAATGATAGCCTCTTGGTTATAACTCACCATATGTACATATGTTTCATTTTGGTTTTGTAGTCTGTATGTGATGTTGCGCTTTTCACATCATCATCAACCAATAATATACAGATTCCTTCTATGCTTGGTCACTGCCAAAAGGAACTTAGGAAAGGACTTTGGGTGATTTTGAAAGCAGGAATTGCAGGATAAATAAGATTATGGTCTCATGTGTCCAGTTTCAAAGGGCAAAATTTCTACATAGTATATTGGGGGTTTTTCTAAGAGACATATCTAATCAAATTCTCTCAGTGGAGTGTTTCACAACTGGCAGATCAAGATGAAACAAAAGTGACATTCAATCTTGCTTCTAGCAAGTCTTCTGATTGTGTTCTACATAGTAGCTTCATTAATTAACAGGGATACATGGTCTATATCACACAACAGGCTACAGGGTGGTATACAGAAAATGAAGGGCAAAGTTTGGTGTCAATTTATGGGAATGTAAGCAGAAAGCCTAGAGAACTGCTCTGGACTGCAGAGCTTGCTCAAGGAACCCTATTATGGCAGTCCCAAATCACTGACCCCTTGGGCAAGACTTTTACCCAAACCAAAAGAGAGGGAACATTTAGTCCTTTCTGACAGGAAAGACAAGCCTATGACACCTTTAAATTGTTTAATCTGCTGGACAGATCATTGGAATAACAGGATCTCTCAAGGAATAATGATGGTTGAGGTCCTGAATCATCCCGGGCTGAGAGATCATGGTAATGGTTTCTTTAATAATGGATGGCGAAGCAGTGTGGCTTAGTGGAAGACCCAGGAGCCAGATGAGCTGGGTTCTAATTACTGCTCAACCACCTGCTTGCTGTTTGACTATGGGCAAGTCACTTAACTTCTCTGTGTCTCTGTTTTCTCATCTATAAAATGGGGAGTCAATACCCCTGAGACTGTGAGCCCCATGCCAAACAAGGATCTGATATGATTGTCCTGTTTCAAACCTCAGTTATCACAGTGCTTGGAATATAGGAAGCATTTAAAACACACCACAATTATTCATTATGTATTGACTTTGGATTACACATAAAAGAAATACAAACACAGATATACATCACACCAGATATCCTGTGTGGCATAATGCTAATTGCTACTTTAGGGAAATATATGCCAGGTTTGCCCAAACCTAGGGTGTTTCTGAAATCAACCAATGATATTTATTGCAGAGTTACTGCATGCAGAACACCATTCTAAGTGCTTGAGAGAGTAGTTGACATGATTCCTGCCCTCAAGGAATTTATTATCTGTTTATTGTTGCATTGCACTCCCCCAAGCATTTAGTACAGTGTACTCTGCACCCAGGAAGCACTCCATAAATATGACTGAATGAATGATTAGTGCTCCAGAACTGTTGCTTCCCCTTTCAGACCCTCTGTGATCATGGGTATTGCATCCAAACCATGGGATATGTTGACAGATGCTTCATCAGTGCAAGGGATCAAATAAAAATGCCATACCAAAGTCAGCCATGCCAGATCTTTAACAGACAGGGGACAGGCCAGCTGAAAATGGGAGGACTGGTCCTTGGATGATTGGCTGTCATTATGTAGATAAGGCCATAGAAAGGTTATCAATACCTATGAAAGATGAGACTTTGAGGCAAGAATATTTCAGCTCTACTATTCCAGTCATCGAGAGTACTGACCAATGGGACCAGAGAATCGTGTCTGTAAAATGAAATCTGATGAACCATTACATAAAAGGCAAAATTTCTAATTACAAAAACTGTATTTATCTCTTGTCACAACTCTGTAAAAGGCCATTTTAACTACCATTAAAGATTCCAAGCCCCCCCACCCCAAGAGGACATCAAAGCTTTCATAACCTAGCGTATTCAAGGACCTTAGCTTTAATGCCGAATACAGTTAT
This sequence comes from Ornithorhynchus anatinus, assembly GCF_004115215.2. NCBI lineage: Eukaryota > Metazoa > Chordata > Mammalia > Monotremata > Ornithorhynchidae > Ornithorhynchus > Ornithorhynchus anatinus. The sequence goes on along the minus strand of NC_041739.1, from coordinate 18,082,245 downwards.
GAGGCAATGAAGAACTATAAAATTGGATACATTAAAAATACACTCAGATACCGGTTCAGTACTTCTACAGAACAAGAAGTTATACTTTTTATTAAAATACTAAAATAAGTTATTATAACGTATTTTACGAAAATGAAAAAGCAGATGGGTCTATAGCTTTACTGTAAAACTTAAACTTAAAATCTTAAACTAGAAGATCTGCTACTATTTGGAGAGAAGCAACATTGCCCACTGAAAACAGCCCTGGCAATCAGGGGACCTGGGTTCTAATCCTAGCTCTTCCACTTCCCTGTGTGTGATCCCTGTGGGGTCTCAGTAATGTCACTTAAATTTTCTGAGCCTCAGTTTCCTCTTTATTAAAAAGGGAACTAATAATAATACAGGAGCAGTGTCTGACCTGAGCACTGTATGTTAGCAGAGTGTTTAGCACATGCTCCTCCCCCTCCCCCCTTCCCCTTCCCTCAGCACTGTCCTCATTTGTGTATATTATTTATTACCCTATTTATTCTGTTAATGAGATGTACATCCCCTTGATTCTATTTATCGTGATAATGTTGTCTTGTTTTTGTTTTGTTCTGTTTTGCTTTGCTGTCTGTCTCCCCTGATTAGACTGTGAGCCCATCACAGGGCAGGGATTGTTTCTATCTGTTGCCAAATTGTACGTTCCAAGTGTTTAGTACAGTGCTCTGCACATAGTAAGCACTCAATAAATACTATTGAATGAATGAATAGTAAGCACTTAGCTATTCAATTATTATTATTGGTTTTCAATGAAATATTTCCAAGCTGAAGGACTGTCCCAGCAGCTGCCAAGATAGATGTGTGTGAAATAGGCACAATAAGGAACTGCAGAGGGAACAAATGTACAACTGTGACCATGGTAAGAAGCTCCAGGATAAAGAGTCCAAGAAGCTCTTTGTTCCATAATGTCCTGGGTTACATTGCTCTGCCTTCAGGAGCCAAAAGAGGAGAATAAAGTCCAGGATTTTCCCTATGTCTAATTCTCTCTATGCCTCAGCCTCAGCCTCATGGCTGAACATGAGTTTTGAACAGCTCAGAAAACATTTTCCAATGTCCAAAATAGGTAAACAGGGCAACAGCGTGAAGAAAAAAAGTGATTGGTTCTGATCATGTCTTTATTTTCTAGTCATAGAAAGAAGAATTGATAGTTTTAGTTTCAATTCAGCTCAGCAAATGCAAGGTTGGGCTTGGGTGGACAAAGCAGGAGATCTATGTTTCTGTGACTTTTGGTTGTCATCTATTACCCGAGTGGCGGTCATCCATGTTTCCTTTCCAGCCTTACCATATTACCAGGCTGCCTCTGTTCTGGGAGAACCCTAAGACTACCAGGGAGTAAAGTTGGTCTGAGGAATGGGGAAATATGAAACGTCTAACTGGTATCAAGTGATAATTTTAGGATGTTTTTGGCAAAAGTATGGCGGGATCTGGGGTAATTGCTCTTAATGTAAAATTGTGTGTACAGAACAAACTGTACAGCACTATACTGAGTGCTTTGGGAGACTACATCAGAATTAGCAAACGTGTTCTGTGCTGATAATGAGACTTCCTCATAGAGAATCAATCAATGATATTTACTGTTTATCATATTCACAGCAAACTAGGTGCTTGTGAGAGTTCAGTAGAACAGAATTGATAGATATGTTCCCTGCCCCAAGGAGCTTATGGTCTAATGAATGTTTCCTAAATGGGAATTCCTAGTAGAAATTCAGTTGGGAATAATTCCACTTTACAATGCAGACTGGTTATAAGGTCAATAACAGTCAATTGATAGGACTGATGAAATCATTATTTCTTTATCTCTGCTTATGTTCACTGTCCACCCAGCCAGAGTGCCTTTGCTGAGCCCCATGTATCACACTTATCTTAATTCACTGGACCTTCCGGAGCAGGGGGTTCTCTTTCAAGTTGCCATGAGGGATGAAAATTCCTTGACAAAGAGTGTTTTAATGGTGTTTGTTAAGCACTTACTATTTGCAAACACTGTACTAGGTATTTGGGTGCTTGCAGACACTCTACTAAACATACTTTGTGTGGAGCACTGTACTAGGTACTTGAGTGCACACAGGTACTATATTAAACCCTGGTATAGATATGAGATACTCAGGTTTGGACAGAGTCCATGTTCCACATGGGGCCCACAAGTTTAATCCACATTTTACATAGGAGGTAACAGGCACAGAGGGCTAAGTGACTTTCTCAAGCTCACATAGCAGACAAGTGGTGGAGAGCTTGGATTAAAACATATTTTCTTCAGACTCCAGTAGGCCATGCTGGTTTTTCAGGCAGAGTTACCCTAGGCCTTTCTGCCTCATGTGGGGATTGGGCTACAAAGGAGCTAACCTGGGTAGCTTCAGGTGAAAAAGCATCTGCCTCATTAGCAATAGTTATTGGCCTCATCTGTGGCCAAGTTCTAATTATAGGGGGACTAACAATGTGGGCATAAATTGGAATGATCAGGCCCAGTGGTGCAGGGAATCCAGGATGGGGACTGGGGAGATTCCTAGCCTAGCTCTAATCAGGTAAATCAGTAAACAGCTTAGATGATATATTATGCTTCGTGGGTTAGTGGGGCATAAATTGGTTCTTCGCAGTCATTCAATCAAAAATATTTAATGAGCTCTTACTGTGTGCTGAGTACTGTATGAAGTGCTTGGGAGAGTACAGTAGACATTATCTCCCTGCCCTTTATACACTAACTGCTCTAAGATTCATTTCATTTGGCTTATCTGCAAATTTTTTTTTAAGCTGCCAACATCTGGACTGAGGGATTGGCAAACAGCAAAACAAAACAAAAAATTTTTTAGAGACAAAAAATAAAGGGAAGCATTAGTGTTCTTTGAGGGCAACCCAAGTTGAGTCCCTGAATTGAGGAAGTGAAGGAATCACTCTTGGGAAAGTTTAATCATGATTACCTAACTTGAATATTCACTATGAAGCAGAGATAAAGATATGTGTTTTTAGTTCCTTGACATTCTTTAGTTCAGTAGAATAAGGACATACATCATTGTGCTTGAATAAGAATACCCTATAAAGAATGACATCTTCCCCTAAATGACATTTATATTTTAAACATTTATCCCAGAGAACAAGTGTTTTGTTTTTGCTAATATAATGTGATTATAATGTTTTCCAAAAGACCATAGAAACAGCAAAGGTATTTCAGTAAATGTGAGTTAGAAATATTTTCAAGGAAAGTATCAAATACTGCCTGAAACTTCAATAGCAAAATGAATAGGAGAAAGGTGCTAATGAACCAGTTGATTCAATACAGAAGAAAAAAACACATTAGCCCAGAATATTGGACAGTTGAGGCCAAGTGTATTTTAGAGGTCTGAATTATCCAAATAATTTGCTAGTGTTCACCTGCCATCAATTACCTGTGAATTTCTGCCAAGTTGTTTCATTGTATTGGAATTATCTAGCTAACTCTAGAGAATTACCTCAAATTCTCCATTTGGTAAGGTACACCTGACCTTTACATTTACATTTTCCTTACTCTGCAGATATGTGAAGCTGTCTGTAAAAAGAGTATGGGAATAGGTAAAAAAAAAATCACTGTCAGTTATTATTGAACAGTAGCTTTGCCTAGAATGCATCCAAGCAAGGAAAGTGTATATCAGCACCACTCAAACAATATTCAACCCAGGTTGACAGAGTCAAATGAAAGTAGATAAATGCAGGATACCCAAGTCTTTAGACTTAGCCCCATATGTAGGAACTGTGCCCAACCATAACTGTCTTGTATCAAGCCCAGTGTTTAATACAGTGCTTTGCACATTGTTAACACTTACAAATATCATTATTATTATTATTATTTTTGGGATGCTAAGAAAAAAGGACAGAAATAGCATTCTAAAGAATACAGTAAGGCATCTTCTTAACAAATGTAACACTGATTGAGTACCTTGGCTGCCTCATCCCTAATTTCCTTTTCTCCTGTCTTCTTTCTCTCCTCAATCAATCATTTTTATTGAGCACTTACTAAGAGCACTGGACTAAGCATTTGGGAGAGTACAATATTTATTGGTAGACATGTTCCCCTCCTCTCAACCCTTTTCCCCATATCCTTCATTTTCTTTTCCATCCCTAAATAAAATCATACATAGGTGGTGGTCTGAAAAGTGGCCACCCACCTGGCTTGAATCAAGAGTAGTGCTTAAACTTTAATATAAGAATTTTAATCAACAATATAATGTCAGTTAAAAAGAAACTCTAAAATATCAGACTAAAGTGATTAATCTGAACTATTAGCAATGGTTAGCAATGGTGTAGTGGTGTAATGGCATAGAAGCAGCATGGCATAGTGGATGGAGCAAGAGCCTGGGAGTCAGAATCCCGGCTTCACCACCTGTCTCCTGTGTGGCCTTGGGCAAGTCACTTAACTTCTCTGGACCTCAGTTACCTCATCTTTTAATTGGGGATTCAGACTGTGTGCCCTGTGCAGGACAGGGACTGTGTCCAACCTGATTTGCTTGTATTCACCCTAGCACTTAGCACTGGCACATAGTAAGCACTTAAAAATACCACAGTTATTATTATTAGCAAGATTTACTCACATATTAAAAAAAATCACTTTGAGATTAGTCGTCAGGTGGTCTTCATTTAGCTATTCTTCATCATCATCATCAATGATATATATTGAGCACTTACCAATACAGAGCTGTACTAAACACTTAGTAGAGTACTAAACCCAGAGTTGGTAGACATATTCCCTGCCCACAACAAACTTATAGTCTAGAAATGGAGAAAGACATTAATGTAAATAAATTATTTATAATATATGTTTATAAATATGTATATAAATGATGTGTAATAGTTTAGTCGCCAAGTCTGTGACTTTCAGCACTGTGTATAAATGAGGGCATTTTTGGTATTTCCATATTTATCATTAGAGTAGGATGGAGGCAATGAGTAGTGTAAACACTCATCATTCCAGAGCAAATTTTCAACCTAAATTGACCTCCAGTGGATGGTAGCAGCTCACAAGGTCAAACTGAAATCGTTCCCACTGCCTAAGAGTGTTATATTTGATCTGACTGCATAATATCTCAGGGATTAGTATTTTGCAACCTGCTATCCTAATAGTTTTTGCTTTATTATTATTATTGAGCTTTGAATTTAATATTGTGTGATGACTGGACTTCTATGGCTAGGCTATTAATTTGGAAAACTCACCCATGAAGGTCTGCCGTGGAGTTTCACTTATCATTTTTTGCTGTATTCAGTGATGAATAATAATAATAATATTGGTATTTGTTAAGCGCTTACTATATGTCAAGCACTGTTCTAAGTGCAGGCGTAAATACAGGGTAGTCACCTTGTCCCACGTGGGGCTCCCAGTCTTCATCCCCATTTTACAGATAAGGGAACTGAGGCCCAGAGAAGTTATGTGACTTGCCCAAGGTCACACACTTGACAAGCTATGGAACTGGGATTAGAACCCATGACCTTTGACTCCCAAGATCAGGCTCTTTCCACTGAGCCACACTGCATGAAATCCTTGCACTTCAACCTGGTGGTTTATCTGTTGTTAGCCATTGAACATATGAATGGTTCTTTTCCTGCATCATTATCATCTATCCCACTATCAGTTCTTTAGTTCCGTGAACTCTGAGCAGAGGGAAAGACGCCAATTGGAACTGTGACAGCTGGTGGAGATTTCTTCAGCACTTACCCATAATGTTTCTCATTTGTTTTTTTGTGCCGCTCTCGAAAGCTTCATCAGAAGTTTAATGGAAAAGAAATCGGATATAAAGGTTATATATCTAGTCGGAGTGGAGTTCGTTTAGTAGTGATGTTGCTGCAATGACTGCACTTAACACTTAGATTTGATCGAAGAAACTCCACGGAGATAATTAAAATCGCCTGGTTTATTTGCTAAATCATATAAATGGAGAGGAAAATGGTGTTGCTTTTCATTTGCTGGCTATCATATATGCTTCTTGTTTTTGGTAGGTGCCATGTTGAGAATTCTGTATATCAAGTGCGGGGAAATGATAGTAGTTAAGTCCATACCAGAACTCTGGAAAGGTTTCTAAATTCTATTACATTCTGGATACGAGAAAAGCTGGCAAGTTGATTTGAAAGAGAAAGCCATTTTAAATCACCTAACTCCCTCAAAACTACCTAGTGAGAGAACAGAGTCCATTATGTCTACAAAAAAAAATAGACTCATATCATCTTTGGCAGACTAGGGGGCAGGGAACCAGGGGTACTGAGTTCTAAACATGACTCCTTGAACACGCCTGCTAAATGACGTTGCGCAAGTTACTTAAGTTCTCTATACCTCAGTTTCTTCATCTGATCAAAGGGGATTTGATACCTGTTCTCCACCCAACATGGACTGTGAGCCCCCTTTGGAACACGGACTGGGTCCTATCTGCCTACACTGTAGCTACCCTAGTGCTTGGCACAGTGCTTGGCACGTATGATGCTCTTAGCAACCTAACCAATTATTATATCACATTCTGCAGTAGGTAGGTAATTGTAATGTGACCAGGAAGGTCCCCAAATATAAGTACCTAAACCTTCACCTATCCTACTTAGACTGTGATCCCTGTGAGGGAGAGGGACTGTGTCCAAACTAACTAACTCGTACCTATCCTAGCTCTTAGAACGGAGTTTGAAACATAAAAGGTGGTTAACATTAACAAACAGTATTTAAAAAGTCCCATAGGGCTCCAAAAAGCCCCTCTTCAGTCCATTGGGTAGGTTTTCAGCAGCCCAGTATGGTAAGGGTACAAAAAAAAAATTCCTTCATCCTCCAACATCAATTATGATGGTTACCACCTCAGTCACAGCAACTGCTCGCAACTAGAGGACTGTTCCCCAAAATGTTTCTCTTTAGCCACCTAGTGAGAAGCCTATAGGAGACTGAACGAGTCCTAAAATCTAAAGGAAACATTATTTTTTTTTGTGCAATCCCACCAAACAGTACATGAGACAGAAATATCAATCTGAAATAAAAATTGAATGTCCGGAAAAAAAATCACAATAATGAACTTGGTGGGATTATGCAACATATAAACTACTAAATGTCTTCTGTAGTAACATAGCAGAATTGCACATGTCAGTTCTTGACGAGCTAATAATAAGCCCATCCAGAAACAATAAATAAGAAAGCTTCAAGGGGACTGAAGGGAGCTAGCCTCGGAGATTTGGGAAAGAGTATCAAAGGCATTGTGAAAGGCCCTCATTTGTCAAGAGGAAGGATTATACTCCATGCTCTCCACGGCCCCCATACTAGATCTCTAATCTGCTCTCCTCCTTTTCCTGTCATATGAATTTCCCTAAACTGGCTGTTTCTGACCACCTCTCTCACCCCGCTTCACCACTGATGGGACTCTTATTTTATGCCATCGAGTCATCTCTGATCCATAGCGACACCATGGAAACATCTCTCCCAGAACACCCCGACTCCATCTGTAATCATTCTGGTAGTATAACCATAGAGTTTTCTTGGTAAAAATATGGAATTGGTTTACCATTGCCTCCTTCTGTGCAGTAAACTAGAGCCTCCACCCTCGACTCTCTCCCATGTCCCTGCCACGCAAAAAAGGGGAGTTTTGACTTGTAGCAGTTTGCCTTTCACTCGCTAGTCACTGCCCAAGCTAGGAATGGAATGGGTATGCCTCTGCTTGACTCTCCCTCATGTTAAGTCGAGACTGGTAGAGTACTGGAAACTCTCCAGGTGCGACCCTAAGAGGGGGATGGGACTCTAGACCTTTTCAAATCCTATTGTGTCCTCTAACAATGCGCTCAATAGATGTTTGATGATGATGAGCCCAGAATAGTGTAACTAAATAGAAGAATCTGGACCATAAGTCATCAGTAAAAAGCTAGGTTAAATGCGAGTAGTCCTTATAATGAAAGTGAAAATTGTAATAAGAAATGTAACATAATGAAAACTGATTTCTGTAAGAGGATATGCTTTTCTTTCAAAGAGATCTTTTTGATTTGTGTGTGTGTGTATACATATTCATGTACAATTCCGATGATTATTTTAAACAACATATAATGGTGATAGTTAAGATAACAGCGCTGGAAGTACTTCCCTCTGTGTATTACTGAATACATTGCAGAGCATAGTAAAAAATAATTTAGCTAACATAATATGTATCAATTTATCATCAGGAGAGGAGAGAAAATAGAATTAGCCAGAGTCCCCAAATGGAGAATCATTGGAATATTAGTCCAGGGGTATTCTGTTTGTTTCTCACCATCTTGTTTTCAATCTATTTAAGGATTCAGAAGCAGGCCATCCCCACTCTTGAATATACTTCTTCTCCTGCTTTCTCTTTATTGCGCAAAAGACTCATTAGTAACTTCTAGAAGGATGGTGAGGAAAGAAAGAGGAGATGAAATTCCAAGAGTATTTCAATTTGCATGGGTTACGAACTTGTACCAAAGATTGGAAGGAAGGATAGAATATTGCAAGAAATGTCAAAAATTGGGGATTAGTTTGTGATTTCTTTTAGCATACTCTCACCTCCCATTGCTAAATGGAGTTGGCAGAGTGTTATTTTATATTATTTTTATACATACTTATTTTATAGTATACATATAATTTTATACATACACATATTTTATAGTGTAATTAAAATTCATATCAAAAAGTTTTATAATTAGCTATTGAAAAGTGACCCCGGGTGGTAAGCAATGTGGAAATATATTAACTGCTTAATTAATATGTCATTATATTTAATGTGAACCCTCACCACTGATATAGCCTTAGAACTGGTAAAACCTTGAAGGTGGAAAGTGTGACATCTAAAGAGCTGCATAACCTAGTGAATAGAGCACAGGCCTGGGAGTCAGAAGGTCATGGGTTCTAATCCCGGCCCCACCACTTGTCGGCTGTGTGACCTTGGGCAAGTCACTTCACTACTCTATGCTTCAGTTACTCCATCTATAATATGGGAGTTGAGACAGTAAGCCCCACATGGGATAGGGACTGTATCCAACCTGATTTGCTTGTATCCACCCCAGTGCTTAGTACAGTGCTAGTGCTTGACACATAGTTAGCACTTACTGAATACCAGAATTGTTATTATTATTATTAATAAGAACATTTCATTTGACAGATTGGTTTTACAAATTAGGCCACAGTATGTTGTTTAAATCTAAGATATCTTAATGTAGTAATAACAAAAAATATGGAAGCACACAGATTTTGGAAAATTCTTTACATTCTGGATTAAAAATAGCCAAACTAGGCTCTTTGGCTTTAATAAAAATAAATTGTTCTGAGGTTTTCAGTGTGGAACATTTTGATTAGGATAATCCCCAAACATCAAAGATCAAAAATGTTACAGGTAGTATTTTCTGCCATGATAAAATGGAAAATTTTCAGGGATGACCGAATATATAATAATGATCCAAACAATGTTTTGTCAACATTCACACTTTCCATAATTTTCCCAATGTAAACCCAATATTTTGAATTTTTTTTCAAATTGTATCGCCAAATAGGAATGTCTATTCAGATGAATAAATCCACTTTTGAATGCTTTTATTAAAAAAAAAATAACCTGGTTCACTAGCAGTAAAGCGTTTCCTTATGGTAGCCTTGCTCCTCTCTGAAGAAAAGATAATGGAGAGAGAATGATGGGGGAGATTTCTGCTATTGATCTATCCAGCCACAGGGTGTCATGCTAGGAGCACAGTTTGTTCTGCTTGGGTGTTTTACTATGGTAGCCCTCACCAAAGACAATATTGACTATGAAAACGAGCAGAGGAATTCTTTGAACCAGCAGTCATTGACATTTTGATGACATTATATACTATTTGTGTAAATGAGTAATATGAAAGTCAATTTTCCTTTTATCACAAAAGACTGGCAAGAATCCCCAAATCAATTACTGTAATAAGTGTCCGGGAGAGGACACTACAATAGAGATGGTGGACATGTACCCTGCCCATAAGGAACTTACAGTCTAGACGGGGGAGAGAGACATTCATATGAATGAATAAATAATGGATATGCACATAAGTGCTCACGGGAAGGAGGTAGGATGACTATCAAGTGCCTAAAGGATAATTAAATTTTACACAATTTTTCCAGCATGGATGGTTCCTACTGCATTTAACCTCCCCCGTCCTGCCTCTCCCTTCCCCAGTCCAAACTTCACTCTACTCCCCAAATCATTTTTCTGAAAAGTGGTTCAGTCCTTATTTCCTCAGTCCACAAAAATATCCAACGGTTGCCCATCCACCTCTGCATCAAAAAGAAACTCCTTACCATTGGCATTAAAGCACACTTAGCTCTGTCCTTCCTACCATACATCACTGATCTCATACTCCACTCCTCTATCACCAACCTACTCTCTGTACCTCTTTCTTATTTATCCCAATGCCAACCTCTTGCCTATGTCCTTCCTTGGGGCTGGAACTCCCTCCTCTTCATATCTGATAGTCCACCATTCTCCCCATTTTCAGAAACCTCCTAAAATCACCTTTCCTCCAAGGGGCCTTCCCTGACTAAGCCCTTGTTTCCTCTGTTTGCCCTCCCCACTGTGTTGACATAAACTTGGCTGTGCATCCCTTAAATACTTTGATACTCTCCCCAGCCCCACAGTGCTTCATATCCTTACACTCAACTAGTTCCCCTATCTGGAATTTATTTCAATATGTGTCTCTCCCTATAAATTAAAGTTCCTTGTCGGCACAGATCGTATCTACCAACTCTATTGTATTATGCTTCACCAAGTGCTTGGGAAGTACTGAATAAATATTTATTAATTGATTGCTGAAAAATATGAGGAAAGACCACTATGTGCAATTCAGTTCTGGGCAGGGAATGTATCTACCAACTCTGTTACACTGTACTCTCCCAAACACTTAGTACCATGCTCTACACACAGGAAGCACTCAATAAATATGATTGATTAGAAAAAATAGCAAGAAAGTGGAAAAGACCTGACAGCACTCCAAGTGTCAAAGTGATTCTTCTCTTAGACATTCCCTTAAAAACTTTAATTTTTCTTTTGATGAGCAGCCCTTGCTAGGTGCTCTTAGGGCATAGAGATAATGACAGACTGTAAGCCCGTCAAACGGCAGGGACTGTCTCTATCTGTTGCCGACTTGTTCATTCCAAGCGCTTAGTACAGTGCTCTGCACATAGTAAGCGCTCAATAAATACTACTGAATGAATCTGCTGCTGATCAATTCTGTTGTTGACTGATTATCTTGAATCGACTCCAGTGCTTAGTACAGTACTTGGCACAGTTTGTTCTTAACAAATACCATTGTCGTTATGATAGTTCTAATTCATCATTATTATTATCAGTTAAACCTGGCCCAAGACAGTTGGTTCCACACAAAAACTGATAATGAATTGAGTTTTCATTTGTCGAGTGGTAGGTAAAACCTTATCCATTGAGGCTGTTGTATTAGGCTGCTTTTCAAGATGATTATGTCCAGGAAGGAAAAAATGGAATTGATAGAGAAAGAAGCTCTAAATTGTAGTAGACATGGAAACATTTGTTGAGTATCCACTTGCACTACACGCTTGGAACGTATAGAGTAATAAAGTGTAGATCACCTGCCCACAAGGCGCTTGCTTGTCTCTCTATTTGGAGAGACAAATGACAGAAGAGATCTTACTGAACTCTTCCCATGCTGGCACACCACTTCTTGGCCTTCTCCCCTCTAAATTAGAAGCTAGAGAAGACTACAGCCAACATGCACCCTTCATTCCCCTAATGCTAACCTTCTCACAGTACCTCGAGCTCACCTATCTCGCTGCCGATCTGTCACCCATATCCTACCTCTGGTCTGGGAACGCTCTCCCTCCTCATATCAAACAGATTACTGCTCTCCCTGACTTCAAAACTTTTTTGAAGGCACATCTCCTTCAAGAAGCCTTCCCTGACTAAGCCCTCCTCTCCTCTTCTCCCATTCCTTTCTGCACTGCTTTTACTTGCTCCTTCATTCATCCTCCCTCCTATCCCCACAGCACATATACCTCCATATGTATCTGTAGTTTATTCATTTATCCGTCTTCCCCTCTAGACTGTGAGCTCGTTGTGGGCTGGAATGTGTCTGTTTATTGTTACATTGTACTCTCCCAAGCACTTAATGCAGTGCTTTGCACACAGTTAGTGCTCAGTAGATATGATTGAATTCAGGGACCTGGCCCCCACACCTATTTTCATCCCCATACCAATTTCTGGATTGAAGTGTCAGAACTATCTGGAGCATGCAGCTGGTCTTGGGCTTGTCTATCCTTGTAATGAACGGATAGGCTTGGTTCTCCGCTGAAAGTGGCGGATGCCAGCGTACCTACTGCCACTGCCATTCAAGTCGAGAGGCGGTACTTAGAAGTGGATCCGTTAGATAAATTCTTAATAAATTGGCGCCTAAAAATACCACAACCGAATAGTCCCTGCGATTATAGTTCTGTGCTAAATTAATTTTTCAGACAAAGAAGGAACAGTCTATCAATAGTATTTATTGAGTGCCTCCTGTATTCTACTAAGTGCTTGGGAAAGTAATTGAGAATTAGAATACATGATCTCTGCCCCCTAAGATCTTAAAATATAGCTGTCAGTCTTTTCAAAGGGTACCTAGCGTGAGTCATGACCTATTTGAGTTTCTGTCCCTCCATTGGTGAAGTAAGATTTATAATAATTGCTGTAGGTTGAAGAGAAATGTCATTATGAAGTTTAGTGCCTTGAGCAATGGTTGAGGAATTCCAAAATTAGGAGAGTGACTGAAATCTCCTGTTGTGTAAATTACAACTACACAATCACTGACCAACGTAAGGGAGTACTGATCGAAGCAGAAAAGATTGCGGCATAAAAAATAATGCTTGTTAAGAGCTGCAAATGAGTAACTAAAAACTAACCCTTAAGTACATAGGGGTAGGATTATGTATATAGGAGATTGGGAGAATATAGGGAAACTCTAGTGAGCCATGTTCATTGATAACTAATATTGATGAACATGAGAGTTCAGCAAAGTGATGGGTGGGAGGAGTCTGCTTTAGGAGGGAGTGGGCTTTTAGATCAATAGTAATTCCTGGGACTTGTAGCCCCTGAGGGTATTGCAGGTGCAGTGAGTACTTCATGCTTCCAAAGAGCATTACCTATGTCCTGCCCATGAATGTTTCTGTTGCTACGCTTCTGGAATCACAAAGATTCCATTTATTTTGGAAGAGGGCCATTCCCAGGCCTGTGGTAGTTTTGCCCATCCTGAGATTTATTTTTTTTAATGTAGGAGTGCCCATCTTAATCTGTCATGCTTTTCCTATTCTTTTGAACAAATAGTTGGCCAATACAGTAAGTCTGAATGCATTTCAGAAATAGAAAATGACCCCTGTTTCATATCTCCCAGTTGTAATTCAACAGCAATTTGGCCATCCAAGAATACAGTTCTGAAGATATGATCTCTTGATTTTGTATAACCTTTATTCATGTGTAAAAGACTCTTTGAAGTCTTACTCAAGTGTACTGTGTGGCTAGAATTGGTTGCACAAGTACAGAAGAATTCACATGCCACTCTTTGCTCTGATGTTTGAGGGATATAATAAAATGTAGTTGTTTGAAGAGGCTTGTGTACAGGCCTCTTTGAATTCAAGGTCAAGAGGAAAGGGGAAAAGTATTCAAAAATTCAAGCATAGTGATAAACCAGAAAACCCTGTTTCTCTGAAGGACTTTCATTCAGATTGTCTCAACTCAAAAAGCTGTTTCCAGCATTTTACATAATTCTTTCTTTTCTCTTTGTGCCCTTTTTATAGAAAGTTGTTGCAGAAACTGTTGTAGGGAAAACATTTTAAATGTGACTTAACTATACTGTTTTGTTCCTAATAAAATAGAAAAATGACATGTTGCAAAGAGCCATAATTGCTGGGAGGTTCAGAAGATATATTTGAAAAGGTCTAGTGGATTACTGCTTAAAATGATCCAGGGGCAGTGTTTGCATTTAATACTAGGTTGGGTACATTTTCAAGTACAGTACAGTTGGTTACCAAGGGTAACAAGTCTCACTTAACCAACAGATGCCGTGTTTATAATGTTACATGCTAAGGAATCTATGAAAACATATCTGCTCTCTAGAACGTTAAGAGCCTTTTTAAATAAGACTAATGTTTGCAAAGGTGCTTTACTTGATACCACTGGAAATTGAACTCTGAAAATTTAACCTTAATTCAGACCCAGTAAGTAAGGGCATTTCAAGGGGGGTGAGGCGGCGAGAAGCAGTAGGGTCTTGACCAATATGCCAAAGTTCTGAGGGTGACAGGAAACCTGAGGTCTATTCTGAGCTCTGCCACTGCCCTGTGGTATGACCTCAGGCAAGTGAGGCACTTAAACTTTCTGAGCCTCAGTTTCCTCATATGTAAATTAGGGATGATAATGGTGCCTGTTTCTCCCATCACAGGAATGTTGTGAGGTGAGAGCACTTTGAGTGAATCAAAGTACTATTCGAATGCAAGGTATCATTATCATTAGTCACTTAACTTCTCTGTGCCTCAGTTACCTCATCTGTAAGGTGGGGATTAAGACTGTGAGCTCACGTGGGACAATCTGATTACCTTGTATCTACCCCAGCGCTTAGAACAGTGCTCTGCACATAGTAAGTGCTTAAGAAATACCAACATTATTATTATATTATTCGAGGGTGACATCCTGAAATGATCTGTCTATAAAAGCTTAAACACCTCCTTGAGAATGTTGATATCAGTAAAATGTTCAGTTACTCATGCAGTGATCCTGGCTCTTTTACATGTCCAAAGAAAACATACGGAGACCGCCAGCTCATTTGGTAGCGTTCTTAAATATCTTAAAATGGTCTGGCATTACTCTCTTCTAACATATAATGCCCAGAACAGAGTAAAGAATTCTTGCACATTTATGTTATTTCTTGTCCCCAAATTATGGAGACAGCAGAGGCTGTTAAATGTGGTCTGGTGAATGCTGATTGCTCTATTTGCATGGCTGCCATAAACCCATTAATTTCATATGGAGGCTGGAGGAAAAGAATGGGAGAATCCAAGCTAGAACTCTAATTCTGTAATTATACCAATTGTTATTGTGGTTTTAGAAAATTCACTTAACTTCTCTTGTCTATCTTTTTCCATCTTTAACTAGTTTCCTTTTGACAAAGGTGAACAGGATTTGACTTTCAAAGTCCAGTTTTTTACAGTTTTTTTCAAAGTCATTTTAAATTAAAATGCCATGAGATTTGAATACACATTCTCACTCTTATCACATTTAGTGTCATGTCAAATATAGGGTTCTAATTCCAGCTCCTCCACTTCCCTGCTCTTTGACCATGAACTAGTCTGGTAATTTTTGTGTGCATCAGTTTCCTCATCTGTAGACTGTAAGTTCATTATGGGCAGGGAACATGTCTGCTAATTCTGTTGTATCGAACTCTCCCAAGCACTTAGTACAGTGCTCTGCACTTTATAAGTGCTCAGTAAATATCACTGATTGATCTGTAATATGGGGATTGAGTATCCATTCTCTCTTCCACTTTTACTGTGATCCCCATGCGGAACAGTCAGTCAGTCGTATTTATTGAAGCAGTGTCGGTCAATGCAAAGAGCATGGGCTTGGGAATCAGAGGTCATGAGTTTTAATCCCGGCTCCACCATTTGTCTGCTGTGTGACCTTCGGCAAGTCACTTAACTTCTCTGTGCTTTAGTTACCTCATCTGTAAAATGGGGATTAGGACTGTGAGCTCCAAGTGGGACAACATGATTACCTTGAATCTACCTCAGTGCTTAGAACAGTGCTTGGCACATACTAAGTGCTTAACAAATACCATCATTATTATTATTATTGTCTTTATTACTGTGCGCAGACCACTTTACTTAGCACTGGGGAGAATATGTGTATGACCTGATTATCTTATATCTGCCCTAATGCAAAGTGCAGTGCTATTATACAGTAAGCACTTGATAATTATCACAAGTATTATTGTTATTAAACCCACAGGGGAAATTTAGATTTTAACAAGTGGATTCAAAGAGGATATATAATGTTTTTCTGCACTAGTAAATATATATTTCAGTGTTGTGGTCGGAAATCTCGTTGGCAAAGTTATGCAAAGGCACAGCTACATTACTCAGCCACTCCTGACTTTTAAGGGGTCTCAGTGCATCTGAGGCAGGACCCCATTTCTGGATTTAGAGAATCCTTCAGCTGAGCAAACCCCAAGATCTACGCCTATTTTTCCTGACTGGAAATATTTTTAGCAGTCTCATGGCCACTGAGATAACATATTCACAATGAGCCACGTACTCATGGATGAGAACGGGAAGTTCGCTTGTTTGTTCTCACTTGAGCCCTCCAATCCCATGCTGAGGATGAGATGGGGACATATAAGGAGATAGTAGTCTTGTAACCATTTCCAATGACAGTTCCATCTAGTGTTCCTACTGCTACAGGCTGTTGTTATATCCCGGTTAGACTACTGTGTCAGCCTTCTCTCTGATCTCCCTTCCTCCTCTCTCGCCCCGTTCCAGTCTATTCTTCACTCCGCTGCCCGGCTCATCTTCGTGCAGAAACGATCTGGGCATGTCACTCCCCTTCTTAAACACCTCCAGTGGTTGCCTATCAACCTCCGCTCCAAACAAAAACTCCTCACTCTAGGCTTCAAGGCTCTCCATCACCTTGCCCCTTCCTACCTCTCCTCCCTTTTCTCTTTCTACTGCCCGCCCCGCACGCTCCGCTCCTCTGCCGCCCACCTCCTCGCCGTCCCTTGGTCTCACCTATCCCGCCGTCGACCCCTGGGCCACGTCCTCCCGCGGTCCTGGAATGTCCTCCCTCCTCACCTAAGACAATCTAATTCTCTTCCCCTCTTCAAATCCCTACTTAAAACTCACCTCCTCCAAGAGGCCTTCCCAGACTGAGCTCCCCTCTTTTTTCCCTCTGCTCCCTCTAACCCCCCTTCACCTCTCCACAGCTAAACCCTCTTTTCCCCCCTTCCCTCTCCTCCTCCCCCTCTCCCATCCCACCCCCTCAGCACTGTACTCATCCGCTCCCTCAGCACTGTACTCGTCCGCTCGACTGTATGTATCTTTACCACCCTATTTATTTTGTTTATTTTGTTTAATGAGATGTACATCACCCTGATTCTATCTAGTTGCCATTGTTTTTACGAGATGTTCTTCCCCTTGACTCTATTGCCATTGTTCTTGTCTGCCTGTCTCCCCCGATTAGACTGTAAGCCCGTCAAACAGCAGGGACTGTATCTGTCGCCGACTTGTTCATTCCAAGCGCTTAGTACAGTGCTCTGCACATAGTAAGCCCTCAATAAATACTATTGAATGAATGAATGAATACTGGCATTTTCCTGGATCACCATCCGTCTTTCAATTCCCATGTTCAGTTAGTCGCCAAAGCCCTTGTTGGTTCCTTCTCTATAATATCTCCAGAATTTTCTCAGCCCTCTCCATCCAAATTGTCACCACACTCGTCCAAGCACTTATCACACCAACAATCAATCAATCAATGGCTTTGCTTTAATGCTTATTGTGTGCAGAGCACTCTACTAAGCACTTGGGAGATTATTACACAACAGAGTTGGTAAATATGTACCTTGCCCACAGGGACCTTCCAATCTAGAGACTGTACACATCTCAACTCAACTACTTCTTCAGACACCTCACAGATCTCCCTGCCTCCAGTTTCTCTCTACTTCAGTCCATACTTCACTCACGGATCATTTCTATGAAATATCGATTTGCTTATGTCTCCCCACTCACTGTCCATTCCTTTCCTCATCAAGCCTAAACTCCTGACTAGTGGTTTTTTGGTTCTCAATCAGCTATTTTCCCCATTACACCTCAGCTTGCATGCTTTGCTACTAACAAGCCAGTGCACACTGCACCTTGTACTTATCACTTTCTGGTGACTTCTTACTTACACCCTCCCTCTACCTGGGAAGCTGTGTGACTTAGTGGAAAGTTCACAGTCCTGAAGTCAGAGGAAATAGGTTCTAATTCCGGCTCCATCACTTGTCTGCTGTGTGACATTAGGTAAGTCATTTAAACTTTTCTGAGCCTCAGTTCCCTCATCTGCAAAATAGGGATTCAATACCTGTTCTTCCTCCTACTTAGAGAGCTTCACGTGGGACCAGATAATCCTGTATCTATCCCAGTGTTTAGTATAGTATTTCATGCAGAGTAAGCACTGAAGAAATATGATTATCATTAATAATAATAATAATTCCCTCCCCCTTTATATCAAATGGACCACTGCTGTCCCCATCTTCAAAGTCCTTCTGAAGTCAAATCTCCTCCATGAGGCCGTCATTGGTTAATTTCTCATCTCTCAACCCTATTTTCTTTAAGCTGCCATTTTAGCACCGCTGCATCACTTACCCTACATCCACCTTGAGGTACTCGTGTACATATCTGCTTAGTACAGTGCTCTGTACATACTTCACCCCAAGTTAGTAGTATTGACTAATTGGGATATAAAAATAGCATAAATATATATGCTATTTTTATATCCCAATTATTATTATTTAAATACATATATATATATACATATATATATGTATTTAAATATATACACACAGGACACCCAAGCTCATTTGTATATTAATTTACATTTTGTGTGCATATGAATATATAAAATATACATCAGATGTGTCAATGTGTATCAGTGTGTATCAGATCATATTTGCGTTTGTAATGAGCATCTTAGTATAGCAGAGGATATTTATAAGTTTTGCATTTGAAAGGTAACCGTGTTTTAAGCAAGAGTATTTAAAGGGAGTGCTGATTTCGAATGAGAGACATTGTTTCTTCTAGGTTCCTTGTAAAAATATATGTACACATATATTACTTTTTAATCCATTTCTTCTCTGAAAAAAAAAATATTTTTTTTTTCAGAGAGGCATTAAAAGGATTTCCAGAACTTGATTATTATTCTGTCTATCAGAGTAAATTAGGTCTAAGATAGAATAAAAACTGAATTTGGTCATGAGAAAACTTCCCTACTAATTCAGATTGAAAATAAAGTGTCACAGTCCTGGCAAGAAATTCAGAGCCTAAGTGTTTTCTGTTTCATTTTTTTTTCTGTAACCAGTGCATGAACTTTGGAATTGAATGGTTTGTATTATAAACCTAAACTCTGAAGTAAAGAAGCTCGAGCTTTAATGAACCCACTCAATGGGTGGTCAACAATATTGCTATTGTACATACTCTGCTCTTGCTGTGCCTGCAGTTACTGTAAATTTTAAAGTTGGGAATTAGTGCTTCTGTGACACAAGATATTAATGAAGTTCACTGACGTGCTGTTAGGGTCAGCAGTTAGAAAGTGGTTTAGATTGTCTGACAGGGATCAGGTCATTGAAACTATCAGAATGGGAAATGTTGAGAATTTGTTGGGAAAGGCTTGCTTCTAAATAATTGTCTCACTGTAGATTAGATCACTCCCAAATCAGTGTGGGCGAAAAAGTCCCAAATTCCATTTGAGTTCTACACATCTGGGCAATATATCCATCCTCAGGATTTTATTAGCCAATTAATGGTCAGACTTTAATAAAACAGGCTTCCAAAATGCCTGAAATATCAAATTGCAAATTCATCTATTGATAAGAAGAGAAATGGCTACATGTTCCCTTTCAGATAAACATTCTAAAATGTATTAGCACCCCTTGAATTAGTTTCTAGGAACACTTCTATCTATTGCTTACTCCACTCCATTTTAGATGCCCAGTACACACCTATTCAGAAGAAATTCATGGCAGGCACACAGTTCTGAATGACCTGCTTCTCTAACTGATATTTAAATATCCAGTAAGAATATTTACTCTTTTAGCCTCTGCCAGGTCAGACACGACTATAAGGCCGATTTCTCACAGGTTGCAAGGAAACACTCTGTATCAATAGTTATACACTTCTAATTCAGATAAAAATAATATTTCTGAGGTTTTGGAAGCAGAGTTTGTAAAACTCCCAAGCTTTGAAGAATCTGAAACCAAAGGTTTTACCACCTAATATAAGAAGAGCTCAGACTCAGTGTATGACACCAGAGGTGAATAGGTAATAATAATTCCACTAATTCTGTATCCCCATAATGGCCAGCTCTAAGAGCCTTATACCTAGAACATTTTATTTTTGTTGAAAACTAACACCTTGGTACACCATCAAATGATGCAGCTTTTCCTCTTCCCTCGGGGACTGGTGAGAATGAAGGCAAAAGGACTGTTAAAGTCCCATAGTATTTCAAGATGCTTCAAACTAAGCTTGTATTGATCATGCTCCCACCTGGCATGGAATTCCAAGAATTCAAAGTAAATAAAAACAGCTGGGCATCAAACTTTATCTCGTGGCTTGGCCAGAACAGTCTCAATTTTGATGTTTTCCTAATTTTCTATTTAGACAGTCCTTGGCCTTTTAACACAATTGGCTCCTGAAGACAAGTAAGGCAAAATGCTGTAGGTTGGAAAACATTTTGCCTTAGGAAAAAGGTTAAAATAAATCAATGAATCAGTGATATTGATTCAGCACTTACTCTGTGCAGAGCATTGAATTAGGTGCTTGGAAAGGTACAGTACAAAAGAGTTGTTAATAATAATAACTGTGGTATTTGTTACTTATTATGTACCAAGCACTGCATTAGATACGAGATAATCAGGTTGGACATAGTCCCTGTCCCACTTGGGTTCACAATCTAAGTAGGAGTTGGAAGAGGTATTGAATCCCCATTTTACACATGAGGAAATGGAGGTACAGAGAAGATAAATGATTTACCAACATTATGCAGCAGGCAAGGGGTGTTCCTGGGATTAGAACACAAGTCATCTGATTCCTAGGACCATGTTCTTTCCACTAGACCACACAGGTTCCCTTCCATATTATGAAAGAATAGACCTGTCATATTAGGATTCACTTTTGGAACTGGGATTCCACGCTTTTCCCAAACAACTACATAAGCAGGCCTTAAAGTCGTCACACCCGGTTGAACGTGTGGATTTAAACCTCAGTTGGTGAATCTACTTTCAAATCGTTTTCAAATATATCTGATTAAAACATCATTTGTTAGTGAACATCTTCATTCAGAGCCTCACAGCTTTGCACAAGATTTTCAAACTTTTTTTTCTGGGCCTTGGGAAAATTGCACATTTTGGCTCTTCCTTTTGAATGCTCTCCTGTAAATCAGGGATTGCTACGCTAATCCAGGAAAAAAGGCAAGCTCTTACTCAGGATTCTCTTAAAAATATTCACATTGCTACATGTTATGTTCTTATTCTTCCTCTTCTTCCCAATTGTGTATTATTATAGTATCAGCTTTTTTGTGGTAGTGAATGCTTGTTTTGCTTTTGTGTACTCTCCATGGTACTTAGTAGAGTGGTGTGCTTTCGGTAGGTAATCAGTATGTACCATTGATAGTAGCTATTTCGTATTTGTAGTCCTCAGTTCCTGAGAAGCAGCATATCCTACTGGATAGAGGATGGGCCTGGGAATCAGAAGGTTCTAATCCTGGCTCCACCACTTGTTTGCTCTGTGACTTTGGGCAAGTCACTTAACTTCTCTGTGCCTCAGTTACCTCATATATAAAATGGGGTTAAAGACTCCGAGCCCCCATGGGACACGGACTGTGTCCAACCTGATTACTGTATATCTGCCCCAGTACTTAGGACAGTGCTTGGCATATAGTAAGCGCTTACCAAATACCATTAAAAAAAACCCACCCATTTCATTTTTCTGTATATAACTGTTCTTGACAAGATGTCTGGATATTCCATGTCCTCTTTTTTGCACCTTTTCTGTGTCACCTATGCACCATTGGCCATTTGATATTTGCCTCATCCCTGATCCTACAACACTAATGTACACAAATTTATATTATTAAAAATTGCTTATTTATATTTTTGTCTGTCTCCCTATCTAGACTGTAAGCTTATTTTGGCCAGGGAATGTCTTGGCTAATTCTGTTGTATTGTACTAGCCCAAGTTCTTAGTACAGTGCTCTGCCTATAGTTAAGTGCTCAATAAATACGATTGAGTAAATTTCTACTGACGACTGTAATGTCCTTGAGAGCCTGGATCATGCCTACTAACTTTATTGTATTCTCCCAAATGCTTGCAATATTCTGAGCAGCAAGAAATACTGTTGTGTGAAAAACAAACCTTTTTGCAATGAAAATTTTCATCCAAGAACTGTAACTGTGAAGCTTTCGGAAAGAAATAAAACAAGTACCATTAAAAGAAAAAGGTCCCGTCTATTAAAAGAGTTCACCCAAGTAGAGGAATTGCTATAATTGAATGTGTAAATTATATGAAACCATGGTAATTTATGGTGAAGAAAGAAAATCCTCTTCAAGGTAAAGAAGAGAAATGAATTTAGCCTCTCATTTAGAAATAAATCACTTCTATTCTCAGGAGACAGTAAATTGATTCTTCTGGACCAGTTAGGATTGTGTTCTTTAGGCAGACTAATAACCTCTTGGAACAGTTTTAAAATTTCAGCACGAATGAATTTGCTCTTTTTAAATTCTGTTTTTATTTGCAGCCACCCTTTGCGTGAGATTTCAAAAAGATACTGTCAGAAATTACGTAGAATACTTCAACATGCCAACTCATTTTTTTGTAACTAAAGACACAATCAAATTTTAAAAGATTTAGATTTAGGATTTTGGAGAAGCAGCATGGCTTAGTGGCAACGGCCCAGGCTTAGAAGTCAGAGGGTATGGGTTCTAATCCCAGCTGTGCCATCTGTCTGCTGTGTTACCTTGGGTAAGCCACTTAACGTCTCTGTGCCTCAATTACCTCATCTGTAAAATGGGAATTTAGACTGTGAGCCCCACGTGGGACAACCTGATTACTTTGTATCTACCCCAGTACTTAGGACAGTGCTTGGCACATAGTAAGTGCTTAACAAATACCATAGTTATTAAACTATTATTAGGATAGGAAATAGGAACTGATGGAAAACTGACTTACATTGGCATTGTCACTTCTGCAGGAATTTCAGCCACTGGAGAGAAATACATATTTTGTTGTGAAGAACACATGCAGCCTGTGATCGTTATCCCAATTCAAAAATGATGTCAGCCTGAAATCTGCTCCCTTGCCACTGCTGCAGTCTTTAAAATCTCACATTACTGTGCAGCATTGTGATTTAGAAACCCATAAAAAATAATTTTGTAAAGATCCAAAAATAACAGTGGAGAGCCAAAACTGCAGCCATGAAATTGATGAAAACTTTGCTGGCAACCACAATGAAATGTGATGGCTCTAGAAACTGAGTCCCCTGTGTTTTTGTTTCAGATCTCTGAAGCTGCCTGACCCAAAGTGCCCTGCCTTTCCTTTTTTGCAATGTCATTTAACATGCATTAGTTGCCTTGTGTCAGAGCACCTAAACATGTTTTCCCCTATCATTGTAGTTTTCTTTTCCACCCGACTGCTGCTGTTGAGTTGGGGTGACCTATTGCCAAAATGAGGCAATCCTGGATTCCAAAAGTGTACTGACTTGAGCTTTGTAAAATAACTCCTGCCATCACTGTCAAACTAGAGCCAGCTATGGACAAGTGGCCATACAGTATGGAAGAGTATGATGCAGCAAAGTCGGGGAACATGTTCTCTGCCACAAGGAGCTTACAGTTTAAAGAGGATCTCACTGTCTAGAGGTTCAGTTGACAGCATTTGTACATTGGGATAATGAAGGTCACACACCAGGCCTAGGACCTCTTAATGAAGTTGCCAAGGGTGTTAAAATTACATCTAGGGTGGAACTTGGGTCCCCAGGGAATCTGACTTATTACGGTAGCAATACTCTAACCCCACAACCGCCCCCGCCCCCAACTCCTCATATTCAGGAGATTGGCCCATATTATTTTTTTATATAGTGTTATGTTCCAACAATGTTCATAAAACAGATACCAAGAATAGGACAGAAACATATTTTTCCCAGTCTGCTTATAAGAAGCCAAGTCCTTATAAGCAGAATTCATTTGAGCATCCCATATTGACTCATCTATCACGTAGCCTGGCCTAGTGGACAGAGCATGAGTCTGGTAGTCAGAAGGACCTGGGTTCTAATTCCAGATATGCTTCCTGTCTGCTGTTATGACTTGGGGCAAGTCACTTCACTTCCCTGGGCCTCAGTCGTACCTCATCTCTCCCCCTTTTAGATTGTGAGCCCATTGTTGGGCAGGGATTGTCTCTACCTGTTGCCGCATTGTATATTCCAAGCACTTAGTACAGTGTTCTGCACAGAGTCAGCACTAAATAGATATGACTGAGTGAATAAATAGGGAATTAAGACTGTGAGCACCCATGTGGGACATGGACTGTGTCCAATCTGATTAGCTGTATCTACTCCAGTGCTTAGTACAATGCCTGGCACATAGTAAATGCTTAGTAAATACCATTTTTTTGAAAGTTATATTGTGGCCCAGGAATATTCCTGATCTGGGCATCATTTGCTGCAGAGGTTGCCTTATTGAAACCATAACTAGTGGTAATCATTGAGCTTCCATTCTGAAATCTATTGCATGATGGCCCAAGGGAGCTGCAAGGGTCAAATAAGATGAGGTTCTTACCTTCAAGAATCCTATTGCTTACTCTGTAATGACAATTTTTGTTTGTGTGTTTAACCTCCTAATTTTAGTGAAACCCCTGTGGAGAACCAAATTTGACTCGACTCACTGCAGACGTTTGGTATATGGATGGGTTACCTGTTCCTGCAAACCAGGCTACCAGCTGGCAGCTGTTGAGAATGGTGTAGATACATGTGTTGATACAGGTAAAAAAAAAAAATGTAAAGATGATGCTTTCAGAAAACAAAAACAATTCCATTGCAAGAATAGTGAAGGTGAAAGATTCCTTTTTGATCACATAATCCATCAGTTCAGTTAGTCTTCAGGGCTAGGCTATTTGTTTCTGTTATCTTGAGAACATTGCTGCATTAATATCCCACTGTTTACATACATTTTTAAATTCACTTTTGACCATTTTTTGATTAAATTGTATGCTTCAGAGGCATCAGGTCTATTCAGAAGTTTTCAGGTCTATTCAGAAGTTTCCAGTTCTCTGTAAAAATGTTCATCCATCACCAAAAGAATCGTTTCTCCACAAATAATTTTTCTTCTTAGATTGACCAACATTTGTTTTACAAACCAAAATTAGCCTCTATTTTATAAAAGGAATCATGTATCTGAATCAGGGCTGAGATTAGGGAATGTTTTTAAGATACTAAAATGCAAATGCATCGTACTCAAATGAAATTACTTTAAAAATGAAACTTTGAAGAAGAAAAAAGTAAACTTGATTCAGTGGATCACCTTCGAAGAATTAAGTGCTTCTTCAATGTCAGATTAAATTGTATCTCCATTCCTGTTGTGATGATGTATTTCCATGCAACCATTTTCACTAGAGATATTTTAAAAGTAGATCTTTTACCATGAAAATCAACGAAATTAAGACTCAAATGTAGTTGAATAAACCACCCTATGTTAGGTTTTGAAAAATTAGTTCTGGGAGTGGATATTTTTCAGGATTACTGAAATAAGTAGAGGTGCTTTTTCAAGCTGTCTCTGATCTTCTGAAGACTTTTTTCTAACCAGCAGCAAGCAGCCAGGCTTCACTGGATTTCCCTAAGAATGAAAAAAGAAGAGATCTTGTATATCCCACAGGCTTCTGACACTAATTCACATATTTTGCAAGATTCCCCATTGCTAGGAGTTCATGTAATTCCTGAAGTGGGAATTTTCAAAGGCCCTTCCCTTTATCAGTACTGGCACGCCATCTCTACAACAGGAACACAATCTTCTCTATAAATACAATCCTGCTACCTTAAAAATATCATGGAAGAGAATTATCGGAAGTGATTATTTTAATCTATAGAAATTACAAATTTCTGAAGTTTATTCTAGAAAAGATTTGTCAGAGCTAATTTTCATAAAGATATTCAGGTTATGCATACTGGTGCTTTTCAAGTGCAGAATAAGGCATGCACACCATGTAGGGATTAGTGCAAATTGATTTGAAGGAAACAACTCCCTTGTATGATAAATGGCTCAAAGGAAAAATATGATCTATCTTGGCATTAAGAAGACACTGCCAGGAAACATATTCAGCAGTTTACTTTCTAAGTAGGAAATACTCATTAGTTTCAAACAGTACATTGTTGCAGAAGCATGTTGAAGCAGTCACTTTTCTCCAAGGCAGCTGAGCTGTTAACTTTCAATGATCTACGCAAAAGATTCATTTGCGGTGTTTCATTTGCTGTATTTCCTTTCAGCTTTGCCTCGGCTAGTTGCTCACTCATTGTATTGGGATTTACTTTAGCTTACCCTTGTTTTAATCGGGAGAATTGTAGCCAGAACAAAGAAACCTCATAACTTTTGCAATCATAGAGAAGCCCCAAATTAAGAGAAACATTGAAATTGCACGTTGGTAATGCTACATTTTTATGTTCTCTGTGCTGAATTAATGAAGTCACATTTAGTATAAGCAGCCAATCTCATAATTATCGTTATAATAATTATTATCATTGTTATTATTACATGTAGCAAGTGTTTCCTATGTGTCTGAGCACTGTATTACATGCTGGGATAGATACCCGATAATCAGATCAGGCACAGTCCCTGTCCCACATAGGCAGGGAGAACAGGTATTATAGCTCCATTTTACAGATGTGGAAACAGAGAGGTTGAATGACCCACCCAAGATCACATAGCAACATATAGTAGTAGAATTAGGGTCCACCATTCTCAATGGGAGACTCCATCATCACCATTATCATATTAGTACCATTAATAGAATGGAATGAAATCACTTTTAAAAAGGATTCTGGCTGGCTCGCTACAAAGTAACCTGATCTGTTGTTTGGAAGAGATGTGCTACAAAATGGGGCGAAAATGTAAAGAAGTGAGTGTAACCTAGACCCAAAGATGTATCTGCTACAAGAGCAAGCAGTTAAATAGCCCTTTAAACTGTAAGCTTGCCTTCTAGACTGTAAGCTTATTATAGATTGGGAATGAGTCTTCTAATTCTATTGCACTGCACTCTCCTAAGCCCCTAGTACTGTGCTCTGCACATAGAAAATGCTTAATAGTTATCATTGATCGATTGGTAGGGGATATCTAAAAGGCATATCCATTGATAAAATCACTCCGAATAATTAGTTCCTTGTAAAGGAAAGAAAATTCAAATTCCACAAGTTAAAAAAAAAATCCTCCAGGTTATGTTATTGTAGAATTATCACACCCTCCCTTGAAGTGCTAGAAAAACAGAATTATGCATCATACTTTGTAACACCTGAAGGCAGTGATTACAGTAAAAACCACACCCCATGGTATGCTTTCCTGAAGCTGTTTTATGAATACTTTAAACTTTGGAGAGAGTTCATTCAATCATTCATTCACTCAGTAGTATTTTTTGAGGGCTTACTGTTTGCAGAGAACAATACTAAGCACTTGGGAGAGTACAATCCATCAGTAGTCACATTCCCCCTGCCCACAATGGGCTTACAGTCTAGAATGGGGGAGGCAGATGTCAATACAAATAAAATAACAGATATACTAATAATGTTGGTATTTGTTAAGCGCTTACTATGTGCCGAGCACTGGGGTAGACGTAGGGGAATCAGGTTGTCCCACGTGGGGCTCACAGTCTTAATCCCCATTTTACAGATGAGGGAACTGAGGCACAGAGAAGTTAAGTGACTTGCCCACAGTCACACAGCCAAGTGGCAGAGCTGGGATTCGAACTCATGAGCCCTGACTCCAAAGCCCATGCTCTTTCCACTGAGCCACAGATATGTACATAAGTTCTGTGGACTGAGATGGGGGAAGAGCAAAGGGAGCAAACCAGGGTGACGCGGAAGGGAGTGACAGATGAGAAAAGTAGGCTTTAGTCAGGGAAGGCCTCTTGGATTAGATATGCCTTCAATAAAATAAATTATGTCTATGTACAGAAGTGCTGTGAGTCTTAGGGTCAGAAGATGAGTAAGATTATTTGTCTTACCCCTATTCCACTCTATTCAGCACTTTCAAATAGGATTCCATGCCTGCAGATGCACTCAGATTTAATGGCTCAGTGTGCCAATATTGGAGAGGAGGCATTTTTGTCTTCTAACCTCAATATTCATGCCCTTGGAAAATTGATGAGCTTTTTCTCCCTTCAGCAAGAAGGAGGTATGATAGCATGAGGGACAATTCTCAGTTTAGCAGCGGGCATGAAGATGACAAGATTGGATCAGAGGAACACTGGATTTAGGTTAATTAGAACTAAATGACATTTCAGTGACTTGTACTGTTCAAATCAAATTTAGAATTAGCTAGTAGGAAATCAGTATTTCCTGTATTTGATCCGTATTTTGCCTTCTTTCGCCTGAATCCTTAATCACATGAAACAAAATTTACACATCTTCCAGTACATAAGACATTGAAGAATTCCTGGGAAGTGATAACTTGATTTTGCAACTTCCAGCTTTATCAGAAGAAAGTCCAAAGGACAAAAAAAAGACTTCACACAATATCAGAAGTTTCTCTACTGAAGAAGTAAATCTGAAATCTCAATATCTTCTGAGCATATAGTTTTTACAAATAGATTTGAATTGGTTTCTGTATTAGTGAGCTCCAGTATGGCACATCAGAATATAAAGTAGGAATGGATGCACCTGTAGCAGTAGTATGGTTCCTAGGATTATTGGTCTTAATTGTAGGTGACCCTCAAAACAGAATAATAACAACGTGAAGTACTTTATTTTCAGAGATCGATTTCATTAATCAGAAATGAGTCCGAATGGAAGACCTTCTACATTGAGGAAATTTTCTGGAAAGTGAAATTCCAGTTGCATTCACCCAGACTAATGATTTTTATTTTCTGTGAAGTAGGAGATTGTGGCCACATCTCATTTGCCATCTCTAAAATGGCATCCACTGAGGCAGTTTCAGAGGCAGTTTGGTGACAACTATGGAGATCACTTTCTGGACTAATGGTTTACCCAAAACAAGGGAATCTAATTGTAGTTGGTTCTCTTTGACCCTGAACTTTACCCCACTGTGTAACTTGCTAATGCTTTTGTTCAGCTGAGAAATGATTGAAATCCAAAAGGAAAATATTTTAATAAATAGGATTGTGACTATAACATTTTAAAAGATGAATATAACCCTTTTAAACTAAGGTTCTTGTAATAAATTTTATCCAAAAGGGTAAAACTGTTTGGGTAATGATTTCATTAAATAATTTGATTTCCCGGCCAAATATTTATTATACAGTAAAAAAGGTAAGAAAATCACCAGTTCATTGTCTTTCCCATAATAAACTGCATTTTATGAATGAAGTAGCTTTTTTCAAGTTGTTTAAAATAACTTTTCTAACTAACTAACAACTATTCTAATAACAACATTGAGATGCATTGTGGCCTAGTGGAAAAAGTACTGGTCTGGAAGTCAGAGAACCTAGGTTCTACTCCTAACTCTGCCACTTATCTGTTCTGTGATCTTAGCAAAGTCACTTAACTTCTCTGTGCTTCAGTTCACCTCATCTGGGACATGAACTGTATCCAATCTGATTAACTTGCTTTAATGTGGGTTCTTCTCCCGATTTGCTCAATATCTGTCTTTCAAAACTAAGTACTTAGATCCCGGATCAAGTACAAATAAGATTTCTAAATGCAAATATAATACCAAAAAATTGAAGAAGTAATGTTCCCCATAGCGAGGTTTCAGCGAGCACCAATTACCCCAGTGCTTAGCACAGGTGTGGCACATAGTAAGCACTTAACTAATACCATGACAAAATTAAAAAGAAGAATTCCCATACAAAAGAATACCATTTCCAGGTTGTTTGAAAATATATATTTCTTAAGGTGTGAAGTCCTGTGATTCTGGTTTGAAAAAAAAAGACTATTGAATATATCATTATGCCCTAAAGATTGCAATTAGTACCTAACCACCATTCACCCAATAAAGCAATCCTTTAATTGAAAATGATAATTTGCCAAACAATAAAAAAATGAAATTATGAGGATTCAATTAAGGGAGAAAATTAGAAAACATTCAAAGGCTCTGTGAGGTATATGACATTCGATTAGAGAAGTATGGACTAATTTTGAACAACATTCTTTAGGTGATGAAAGTACACTTAAAACTGCCAGTTTTATTCTGCCTGATGGTCATGTGGACACTTCAGGGCCCTATTTTGTCCTTTAGTGACCTGAAAATGTGAACAGGCCATGCCCAACACTATCAGAGAAACCTCGCTGTGGGGAACATTACTTCTTAAATTTTTTGGTATTATATTTGCATTTAGAAATCTCATTTGAACCTGAGCTGGGATCTAGGTACTTAGTTTTAAAAGACAGAGATTGAGCAAATTGGAAGAACCCACATAAAAGTAAAACACTTTAGGAAATGAGTTGGAATAAACACATCATAAATGTTTTATAATAAGCTTAATGCTTCAACCGCATTATTAAAGACTTCTCTATCTTTAATGCAGATTCTTTTTTTTTAAGAATATTCCACTGGTTAGCATCAGTGCAGAAGGCTCAATGAAATATGAACTAAAAACAAAACCCATTAGCTCTTTTGAATTGTCTGCAATGTATTTCTACATGAATGGTGTATTGTTCATGTTCATCTTTGTTTTATATTTCTAAGAAATCATTCAAGATGGAGGATACTGCAGTCTTAAACCCTGTCCTGTGGGATATGAATGCAGAGACATTGAACACTATCGGTTCGATTGCATCAAAGGAAATTTTGTTGTACCAAACTGGGTAAGATCCGCATATTTGTCTTTATTGATAGTTTTGTGGTCCCTGGTATCCCCAGTTTACCATAAATATAGCTAGACTTTCCTTTCAAAGTGTGGCCCAGAATATCCTACTAAGAAAGTAAATGGCCAAGAAGACTTTCAGATGGTAAAATGAGGTCTTGAATTTCTTACTCACCTCCATTTCCCTCGCACCTACTCTTGTTTTCCATTCAATTACTTTTTGAGTTGCTTTGTTAAATCAAATCCACTCTTAAGTTCTCTTAAGTTGTCTTAAAACCACTTACGTTACAGGTTGAAGAGACTTCAGGACAATCCAAACATTTTTACCTTTATCCGAACATTTTATCCAAACATTATTACCTCCACTTGATGGTAATAATAATAATAGTAATAATAATAATGATCATAATAACAATATTAATGGTAATAATATTTGTTAAACACTTTTATATACCAGGCAGAGAGTAGATTTAAAATAAGCAGATCAGATAGAGTCCTTGCTCCATCTGGATCTCACAGTCCAAGGGGGAGGGAGAAGATCTATCTTACCCCCATTTTCAAATAGGTAAACCAAGGCATAGAGAAGTTAAGAGTGGTTGCCCAAGAACACAGCAGGCAATGTCAGAGCCAAATCTAAAACCTTCGTTTCTTGATTCCTAGGCCCAGACACTTCCTAGTAGGATGCACATCTTTCAAAGGTGATTTGGCATTCCATTTTGTAAAGGTTTGGTTGCTTTAAACTTCTTCAATAGCCTTTGTGTATTATGCTTGCTGCTCTCCTGTTTTAATAAGTCCTCTGTTTACAGCATTATCCCATCTCTCTCTCTCTCATGTGACCAATACCATTGTGACCAAAGCCCATTGCAGCTTATGTGGACATATTCAAAAACAAGCCCAAGTTAGCCTGGAATCAAATTAATCAATCATATTTTTTGAACTTTTCCACATGCATAGCACTGGGCCAAGCATTTGGGAGAGTACAATAAAACACCTTCCCTGTCCACAATGACCTTACAGTCTAGATGGCTGGAGTACATATTGGTTAGGATCACAAATAACCCACAGGTTCTCAAGTGGACAGGTATGGACCCCAAGGATTTGGTATAGGTCACCTAGAAGGGTCATCAACTACCATCCCTATTTGATCAAAGATGAAGAATCTTGAAATGGGAGGAAGGCCTTAGAACTTAAAATTCACTGAACAGTACCCAAAATGTCAACATGAATGCTGATAATTCATCCATATTTTTCAAATGTTTGTGGACAATCTGCAACTTTATATTATTTTTCGAGTCAATTGACTAAGTAAGGGTCAGCTAAAAAATATTTTACTTAGAAATTGGATATGTCATTTATCCAGTGCTGGCAAGCTCTACCATTTTGGCAACTCAAAACAATATAAGAATTTGCCAAAGGTTCTTAGAAACAAAAGAATTTTCCTTACTAGATTAAGCACTTGAAAATTCCTTTGTTGCAAGTTCTTTCCTGAGTTTCCTTTGAAACTACCCAGAATCCATTTGGCTCTGAACAGCTTATTCCTCATCCAGAAGAATTATAGGTCTGTAGACAGCTGGCTTTCCTATAAGAGCCAAAGAAGAAAGATTATCTTTAGTATCCCCTGGGGTTATACCCTAAAATCAACTATATTTTTGAGGTCTCCTCATCTAGCAAATGCAAAAAAACCTCTTGAAATATCCATATTCAAAATCTGTGTTTATCAGAGGTCAAAATATAGAGGTATTTCAACACCCTTTGAATCATTAAATTTTAGTAATGTAATGTGCAGTTGACTGATTGAATTGGCAATTGATTAAAAAAGGATTTAGCCTTTTAAATGTTTGCTCATGGTTTGTGGATTGAGAAGCATTGTGACCCAGGAGCAAGACCAGAGGCCTGGAAATCAGAGGACCAGAATTCTAATCCCAGCTACACCACTTGTTTGTTATTTTGTTTGTTTTATGGTACTTGTTAAGTGCTTAGTAAGTGTCAGGCACTGTACTAAGCTCTAGGGTAGATTCAAGATAATCAGGGGTTTTTTGTTGTTTATGTTTTTATGGTATTTCTTAAGTGCTTACTATGTTGTGTTGGGCGCTGTACTAAGTGCTGAGGTAGATACAAACAAATTGGGTTGGACACAGTCCCTGTCCTTCAAGGGGCTCGCAGTCTTAATCCCCATTTTACAGATAACATAATTGAGGCACAGAGAAGTTAAATGGCTTGCCCAAGGTCACACAGCAGAGAAGTGGTGTAGTGGGATTAGAACAAGGGTCTTTCTGACTCACAGGCCCATGCTCAGTTCCCCTCCTACATAAGGCTAATAATGTTAATCACCATTTTCCAGATGAGGTCACCTTGCACAAGTCAATTTAATTTCTCAGTGGCTGTTTCTTTAGCTATAAACTGGGAATTCAATGCCTGGTCTCCTTCCTACTCAGAATCTGAACCCCATGTGGGATGGGGGCTGTGGCTGACCTGATTAATTTGGCACATCTTAGCAATTAACAAATACCACACCTATTGTTATCGTTTATTATTGCTACTACTACTAATGATACTAACTGGAATACGAGTGGCTCAGTGGAAAGAGTACGGGCTTGGGAGTCAGCAGTCACGGGTTCGAATTCTGACTCTGCCACTTGTCAGCTGTGTGACTGTGGGCAAGTCACTTAACTTCTCTGTCCCTCAGTTACCTCATCTGTAAAATGGGGATGAAGACTGTGAGCCTCATAAGGGACAACCTGATTACCCTCTATCTACCCCAGAGCTTAGAACAGTGCTCTGCACATAGTAAGCACTTAAATACCAACATTATTATTATTATTAGAATTAATATTATAAATACATTTATTAATATCATTAATGCCAATAATAATAACGATAATCATTCAGTGTTCCTTTATAAGCATGAAATTTACAGGGCCCCAGCAGAGCTTCACTTAACTCTGTCCAGGCCAGGACCTGCTTCAGATATTTGGTCATTCTGAGGCAGGGATGAATAGCCTCCTCCTCACATTCTGTACAACATTATTATGGTAGGCTGCACTACATAATGACATCATACAGAAATTAGTTCACCCTCACGGAGCTTTAGCCTTTCTCATGGAAAATCCTTGCCTCACCACCCACCTTCATCTCTGGAGCCAGTGAAAAATTTCTATCAAAAGTATACTTGCCTTGGGCAGGTTTAGCCTACTCTTCACATTATCTGGATAGATACCAGCTAAGAATTTTAGATAGAATCAGCAATCCTTGACTTCCAAGAACACCTACCCTGATGATGCAAATGGTGGGAATTGCTAATGAAGAAAAATTAGGGCAGTTCTATCTGATCGTGGAGAGTGTAAGATTTATAAACTGTCAAACCAAGTATGCTGGAAGCTGTGCTAATGTGCTCTCCTGAGGTGCCGAATCTTGCATTGCTTTCAGGGACTGCCCCACTTAGATTTAGAACAGTTTCCAAACTTTTGAAAATGCAAACTTTGTTTCTTTTTTTTTTTACATAAGCTTCACCACCCCCCATTTGGGGAACTTGTGACATGGAGCATTGCTATGCTGAAGTTATGAGATAAGGGTGGTGCAAAACAAGGATCCAGGACTCGTTGACTTGAAAGAGAAAAAAAAATGTTTTTGAGTACGGTAAAAAGAATATCTGGGAATGGAATGAAAAACAGAAAGCTGAAAGTTTAGGAAAGTCCATTGATTTTTTTCAGGCACCTTTTTTTGTCTGTCAGATGTTACTGGAAAAAATGCTGCTCCTTATATTTTTTTCAATATTACCAAGAGAGTGATTACATGTTGAAAATATGCAGAAGTCAAATGTTCTAGTTCTGCTTTAATTTCTTTTCCTTTTATAGGCTTTAAATTGTATTCGCTGCCCAGAAAACCTATGTGTTTAGGGACAGGAATTTATTTACAATCTTAAACTTTATAACTAATCTTGGATGAATTCTCTAAATTAACTTTTGGCACCAAAATTATAATATCTGGAGTCAGCACGTGATAACTTTTTCTTTCATTCAGGAGTTCTGGAAGGGGTTAAGAATTGAAACACCAAATACAGCCATGAAAATGGGACAGTAGGATAGCAGAAGAATTCTAAATTGGGTGACCCAGGTTAGAATCCCAACAACATTACTGATCTATTTATTGTGTGATCATATATAAGTTACTCAACTTCCCTGGGCCTCAGTTTTTTCATCTGTAAACTGAGGATGTCTTTCGCCCCTTTTAGACTGAAAGCTCCTTGTAAACAGAAAGAAAGTCTACCAAATCTGTTATACCGTACTCTCTCAAGTGCTTTTTGCAGAGGGTGGGGTTATGGTTTTTATTAAGCACTTACTAGATACCAGGCACTGTACTGAGTTCTGGGGTAGATATAAGCTACTCAGTTTGGACACAGACAAAATCCCACCTGGGGCTCAAAGTCTTGATCCCTATTTTACAGAAAAGGTAAGTGAGGCACAGAGAAGTTAAGTGACTTGCCCAAGGTCACAGAGCAGACAAGTGTTGGAGTCAGGATTAGAACCCAAGACTTTCTGACCCCCAAGCCCAGGCTCTATCCACCAGGCTAAGCTGCTTCTCCCACCAGGCCACACTGCTTCTCATGCAGTGCTTTGCTCAATAAATATGATTGACTGGGGGTAAAATAACCTGACTGAGTCCACTGGAGGACAAGGACTCTGTGCAATCTCACAACTTTGTATCCAACCCAGCATATTTCATAATAAGTGATTAATAAATGCCATAAATGCCATTCAGCAACAACAGCAAAACCAGGAATACATAGTTGCTGCTAGGAAATAGTCTTTGAGTTCCTCTCATCCAAATCAGCACAACCTTCCAAACCTTTTAAAAGTTTGGAGGCTTTGTTCCTGTTTTTCCCATTCCAGGGGAAATTTTCCTTTCAGTCAGGCAATCATATTTACTGAGCACTTCCTATGTGCAGAGCACTGTAATATGCGCTTGAAAGAGTGCAATATGACAATAAATGGACATATTCCCTGCCTACAGCAAGTTTACAGTCTAGAGGGGGAATTGATACTTGGGGATTTGATTAATTAGGATCAGGGCAACTTTATCAATAATTATATGAAGCTAATTCATCCAATAGTCTTGTGGGTGCTATACAAGGAAATATAGAAAAGGAAGATAAATATAATATCTGAGTTTTCAGGTACTCAAGATGTCTATGGATTGCAAAATTAGAAAAGAATACAACCTTTTACATCTGCATTACGATAATAGGGGAATATAGTATTAACTGACAAGAAAACATCTTCAAAACAAAGGGGTATGGGAATTCTAAATACTCTACTGTTCATATGTATCTGAGATAGCATCATGAGGTATAAGTAATACACAAGTTGATCAGTCTCATTTTATATATTGATCCCAACTCCAAGATAGATAACTTAAAAATCAAACAACTGAGCAATGCTTACTTCTTTAGCTAAGAAGTTCACCCAACTTTCAAATTTATGTTCTACCCAAAAGGACAGGTAAAATTACAAGACCTAGGACTAGCACAGATGCCAGCTCTGACTTCTTAAGCAATTCCCTTATATCATCTATACGTATTTCTTAGTGTCAGTGACAAAATGGAGACACAATCAGCAAGAGGCTTGAATGAAATCAGTCCACTTGCTTTAAATCCATTTTTACCTTAATGCAACTTTCTTGAATGGGACATATCCATAGACTTAGAGTAGTCTAACAACCTATCAATCAACTGTATTTATTGAGCCGCTACTGTGTGCAGAGCAGTGTAATAGAAACTTGGGAGAGTACAATATTACAAAGTCAGTAGAAACGTTTCCGGCCCACAGTGAGCTTACGGTCTAGAGCGGGAGATAGACATTAATACATATAAATAAATTATGGTTATGTACTTAAGTGCTGTGAGGCAAGGGAGGAATGAATAAATGGTGCAAATCTAAGTGCAAGGGTGATACAAAAGGGCATGGGAGAACAGGAAATGAGGGCTTAGTCAGGGAAGGCCTCTTGGAGGAGATAAGCTTTTTATAGAGAAGCAGCAAGGTTTAATGGAAAGTGCACGGGTTTGGGAGTCAGAGGTCATAGGTTCTAATCCTGTCTCCGTCACTGTCAGCTGTGTGATTTTGGGCAAGTCACTTAACTTCTCTATGTCTCAATTACCTCATCTGCAAAATGGGGATTAAGATTGTGAGTCCCAAGTGGAACAAGCTGATTACCTTGTATCTTCCCAGTGCTTAGAACAGTGCTTGGCACATAGTAAGCGCTTAAAAAATACCATCGTCATAAGGTTTTGAAGGTGGGGTGAGTGATCATATCACTAATGATTGGTAAAATATTCAATCAGTAGTTTCATTTCAAACTGAAATAGGATGACCCAAAGCTGGACTGAGAGCCAAAATGCCTTAAAAACCCCTACCTCAAACAATGTGGCATGGCAGCTGAATTTTGCAAAATGACTTCAGCAGACTGACTCTCAGGTGTGCTGCATTCAAGAAAGAACTCTTTTCCATCAGAAACTTCAAGGGCATTTTGAGACTAAGTGGAAGAAAGTGCATCAATAATGCATCATTCTTCTCATTCACTTTGCACTCATGGGAAATTATCATTGTGAATGACACCATCTTTGAATATGAAGGACACCTAATGGGCAATTGAACCAAGGTGTTCCCTTGGACTATTTGCCCCAGGTTTGAGGTTTGGAGGGGAGTTGTAGGCATTAATAATCCTTAATCAGTCTCCTATAACTGTCAAGAAAGTATTTCAACACCACCTTTATTATTAAGAATTCTCTTTCATAAAGTCTGTTATTGTCTGTGTATTTTGAATGGTTAATGATGTAGATTTATGTAAGGTCAAATGCATGGCTACGCTGATGTATTTAGGTAAGCATTAAGCATATAATCAGATGGCTGAATGACAATGACCATGTAGGGGTAAAAAAGTTTTAATGTCAAACTGAAAATTCAGGTGAGCATGAAAACCTCAGACAGAATGAAATTAAATGAACTGGTTCTTTGTACATTGACAACAAATATTATGAAGAAGGAGAAGTATACTAATAAATTAGATTAGTATAGACTGTGTTATATTGTGGGGATGCTCATCTGTTTCTAAGGGTGCTGAAACTGTTGAGAATATAAAAAGATATGACATTAGAACAGCAGAATATGTGCCATGAAATAATATATTGACCATTGTTTCCATGGCAATGATTTGTAAGAGAGATTGAAAGAATTGGAATGAATAAATTTACATGACAGTTTTCTTCTGGCAGCATAATCAGGCCTCTCCTATCAAAAAATCAGTCAGAGGTTTACAATCTAATAAAGATGCAGGCAGTCCCAGTTAGAACACATACAATGGGAAATAAAGGGAAAACATAAATATAATTGGAAACCCCAAAGGTAAGCAAACACCACATGAATAAATCAGTAGACGTTTACATTTTAAGGGTGCCTAATTGGAGAATCTGGTCAAGGGTGGGGATTAGTGATGGAATGCTTTCTGTTGATGTACTTTAGAATAGAGCAAAGGAAAATGTAGACAAGACCAATGCATCACAAGAGTAAGAAATGAAAGGGGAGAGGGCAAGAGAGAGAAGCTAATGAAAGAGGTGGGGACCTAGAGAAGAATAGACAAGCAAGAATGATGAAAATCAGATTCAGGACAATGATTCTGTTAACTAGTGCTGCATGGGCAAACTGTAAGGTGTCTAGGGGAAGAAGCCATAAACAATTTGGCTGAGGAGAGTGGCAAATGAAATAATTTAGAATCGTGATTTCATTGGGAAGGTACCCGTATCTATTTCTGTATCTTTGTCCAAGTCATTAACGGAGGCTTTGACAATTCACAAAATATCACTGCACCCTAATCAATACACCGTAATTAAACTGCCTCTGAAAATTACAGGAGCAATATTTCACGTAATGATCATAAGCGAAACAACTAAGGCCAGGTAATGAACCATCATATAGCCCCTCAACTTCCCACAGGGCCATAGATGACATGAATGTTTGCAATTAACTTTGCGGACACTTATATTGAAAATGGCATCTTTAGATATTCCTTGTGCTTCCATTTAAGACCGGTAGCAAATGCTGACAGTTAATAATTCCCCTTATGAATTATTGACCCTTATATACTCAGTATACTCAGGTCTAGACTCAGATCTCTCAATTCACATAAATATCCCTGAATTGTTTATGCCTTTTATATTTATGGGACACATGCAAATCCTCTACTTAGTATTTCAAAGGTTAATACAACCCTAAGAATAAGCATGTGTCCAGGTCCTTAGTATTTAAAGGGAACTTACATGGAGCTAAGTAAAATCATACATTGACCTTAACAAATTCAGGATACAACCTAAAATCAATGCAAGCAATTCTAGCTGTATTAAGTGGGGTTTTTTTTAATTCTATTTATTACAGACCTATCATCCTTGGGGTTCAGAAAGGATTTTCTGTGTGTACACTCTCCCTCTAGACTGTTAGCTCTTTGTGGACAAGGAACTTGATTCCCAAACTCTGTTAATAATAATAACAATGTTGGTATTTGTTAAGCGCTTACTATGTGCAGAGCACTGTTCTAAGCACTGGGGTAG
Organism: Ornithorhynchus anatinus; assembly: GCF_004115215.2. Classification (NCBI taxonomy): domain Eukaryota; kingdom Metazoa; phylum Chordata; class Mammalia; order Monotremata; family Ornithorhynchidae; genus Ornithorhynchus; species Ornithorhynchus anatinus. The sequence goes on along the minus strand of NC_041739.1, from coordinate 18,042,934 downwards.
ACACAGGGGAATAAGGTTGTCCCACGTGGGGCTCACAGTCTTAATCCCCATTTTACAGATGAGGTAACTGAGGCACAGAGAAGTGAAGTGACTTGCCCACAGTCACACAGCTGACAAGTGGCAGAGCCGGGATTCGAACCCATGACCTCTGACTCCAAAGCCCGGGCTCTTTTATGGTACTCTTCCAAGCACTTAATACAATACTTTGCACTCAGTAAATATCATTTTTTTTGTGAGATTTTTAACAGTGAACATGGATGGGTTCAATGATATACAGAAATGCTGTGGGGTTGGGAGGGTGATGAATAAAGGGAGCAAGTCAGGGTGGCACAGAGGGAAGTGGGAGAAGAGGAAAAGTGGGCTTAATCGGGGAAGGCCGTTTGGAAGACGTGCCTTCGATAAGGCTTTGAAGGGGGAGAGTAATTGTCAGATTTGAGAAGGGAGATGTTCCAGGTCTCACAGCCCTATGGAAGTTGGACACTACAGCTATCCCATATACTTTCAGTTTGGTCTTCATTTTTTTGTTGTTGTCATTTCCATGTAGATGCCACACAATGCATTAGTTTCCCAAAGGACCCAGTTCTCCTTAATCAGTTTTCTATTTCCCTGTCCTTGAGTCATTGAATAATGTCTTACACACAGCAACTACTTCAGAAGATATCCTGGACCTAATTTTCTTCTTTCTCCTCATTGAGCTCTTGCTCCCACTCTGAAACATGCTCCCTGTTGACATCCTACAAACTACTCTTTTCCTGATCTTCAGAGAATCACATCTCCAGAAGGACTTCCTTGATTACTCTTTCATTTGCTCACCCTAATTACCCACTCTTCTTCTACTTCTTCTGCCAGTTGCTTACAGTGTGACCCTGGGTAAGTCATTTAACTTCTCCGTGCCTCTCAATTCTCTCATCTGCAAAATGGGGATTCAGTACCTGTTCTCCCTCCTACTTAGACTGTAAGCCCATGGGCCTTATTATCACAGATCTAACCCAGTACATAATCCAGTGCTTCGCACATAGTAAGCACTTAACAAATACCATTTTTAAAAAATTCATGCAACAACATCAAGACCCCTACCGTGAATTTATTAATCTTACAAAAATATTTGATACTATACGAAGTAGCTCCGAAGCTTAATGGACTGTGTCAAGGAGTTCACTAAAATTAGATTATCCCAACAATCATATGCCAGATTTCCCCTGCCCCTCCTCCTAAATCAGTGCAGCATTATTCCTTCCCATGAAATGCTTTTTGTAAGTACCAGCTTTTCATCGGCCATTAAGTGGGTTCCCTTAGATAATAATGATATTCTTTAAGTGCTTATTAGGTGCCAGACGCCGTACTATGTGCTGGGATAGATAATCAGGTTGGACACATTCCTCATCCCACATAAGGTTCTCAGTCTTAATCCCCATTTTACTGATGAGGGAGCTGAGGCACAGAGAAGTTAAGTGACTTTCCCAAGGTCACACAGCGTTGGATGTGAATATGATCCAGTACCTTTCAGAATCAAAGAGAGAGTTCAAAATATTTGGATCTCATTTAGAAGACACAGATTCTAAGGCAGTTATGCCCATGTTCCTTTGTGGTTTTATTTTCTAGATTGACTTTTGATGGATAATGATTACCAATATAATCCCTGCATTCTCATGACTATTCAGATATGCACAGATATTTACACAAATAGGAACAAAACAGTGGCTCTCCATGATCCTTTTAATGCCATGCTGCTAGAAATTGGTAGCCAAGAATAAAAGCATCTTATATATATACAACACAAATAGGATTCCAACATGGCAAATTCCAAACAATATTTTTTTTTGTCATCATAACCTCACAAAGTGAACTTCAACCTTCAAGAGAGAAGAAAACATTGTTCTGCAGTCCCTTTAGAGTGATCTCAATTTAGTATTTAGCGCCCATCCGACAGAAAACATTGTGTTGCTGACAAAAGTGTTTTTGTGTTGCCATGAGAATGGTAGAATCGAAAAAATTTTAGGCTCCAGAAATATTTAGCCTTCACTGATTTTTGGTTACATTGATTTTAAATATTTCACTTTTCTGCTCTGAATAAGCATTCCTATAAGTTCCTTGTGCTCTTCATCTTCTGTTGTTCATCTTCTAATAGTAATAATAATTATTATGGCATTTATTAAGTGCTTACTAGGTGCCAAGCACTGTCCTAAGCACTGGGGTAGATACAAGGTAGTCAGGTAGTCCCATGTGGAGCTCACAGTCTTAATCCCCATTTCCCAGATGAGGTAACTGAGGCCTAGAGAAGTGAAGTGACTTCTAGTTGTCTGAGTTTAAAAAGGTTACTCAAGAGGCAGCATGGCCTAGTGGAAAGAGCACAGGTAGGTCTAGAAATTGAAAAAATCTTGAGTTCTAATTACACCACTGCCACTGGTCTGCTGTGTACCCTTGGGAAAAACCACTAAATTTGATCTGTGCCACAGTTTTCTTATCTGCAAAATGTGGATGATACCTGCTCTCCCTTTCTCTTCAGTTGGAAACAGTGTGGCTCAGTGGAAAGAGCCCGGGCTTGGGAGTCAGAGGTCATGGGTTTCAATCCTGGCTCCGCCGCTTGTCAGATGTGTGACTGTGGGCAAGTCACTTCACTTCTCTGTGCCTCAATGCCCTCATCTGTGAAATGGGGATGAAGACTGTGAGCTCAAGTGGGACAACCTGATTACCTGTATACATAGTAAGTGCTTAACAAATACCAACATTAAATTAAGCCCTAAGAGGTTAAGGACTCTTTATGATCTGATTATCTTCTACCAACCCCAGCGTTTAGCACAGAGTTAGTACTTAATGCATAGCATAATCACTGAGAAATGGTATTAATTGAAAAAACAAAATTTCCCAGGTCCTTATCCTTGGTAAAAGGATCTGACACTATAGAGGCAGTGTTAAGTAGATCAGCACTGTATTCATTATTTCCTCTTTTACTGAGCATGGATAGTGATTTGTTACAAGCAGCATGTTTTGCCCTTTCCCAAGGCCACTGACTCCCTTTCCAGCCTTGTCTTTGTCTTGCTCAAGGCATCGAGGCACAACAAGAGGGCTGTTGTTTCTCCTGTCTCTCGTTCCCAGTTCTCACCAGCTATGTCTGCCAACCTGTCCCTTAAAATAACCTGGCTTTTGAAAGTGATTAACCCCTCTACTACCAATTCTATTGGCAGTAGTTATTAATGTCTCTCTCCCACCTCTAGACTTTAAACTCAGTGTGGGCAGGGAACATATCTGTAATATTGTCGTGTACTCCCAAATGCTTAGTACACTGCTCTGCACACAGTAAGCTTTCAATAAGTATGATTGATTGATTGATTTGTTGCACAGCCCACCTACATTCATCAATATCAGTCACACTCATTGCTTATCTCCCCCTGTTCCCTGTGAGTCCCACTCTGATTTCCTTTATATCTTGAGTGTGGTGCTTTTTTCGTAGCTGTCTTAAAGAAATCAATGCTCTTCACAGTCCTTAGATTCATTCATTCAATCATATTTATCAAGCATTTACTGTGTGCAAAACACTAAGCACTTGGGAGAGTACAATATAACAACAAACAGACACACTCCTGCCCACAGTGAGGTCATGGCCTAGAGGGGGAGACAGACATTAATATAAGTAAATAGATGAATAAATAAATAAATAACAGAGATATGTATGGCTATATACATATGTGCTCTGGGAATGGAAGGGAGGATGAATGAAGGACCAAGTAAGAGCAGCACAGAAGGGAGTGGGAGAAGAAGAGAGGAGAGGGAGGGCTTAGTCAGGGAAGAAGGCTTCTTGGAGGAGTTGGACCTTCAATAAGGTTTCAAAGTGGGAGAGATCAGGGGAAATCTCCAGCCTCTGCCCTCCACTTCTGCCCCTCACATTCCCCAGTTCCTGTGACTGTCTCTGTATCACCACTCTTTCTTTCCCTTTTTGCTTGAAAGATGATGCCATCCTGTATTTCCACTTCCAGTGCCAGAGATAATCAATCCTATAAATGAAAAAACACACTTTGAGATTTTTTGATAATACAAAGAACTCAGGACCTTGCAAATACTAACTGAATAAAATTCAGCAAAATCTGATTGCAAGGTAATATTTGAAAGACTGAAAATCCCTCTACCCTTTATAATACCTGTTATGTATATGCTATTCCTGGCAATTTAAAATTTCCCCTCTATTTTACATCCTGAAACAACCCAGTAGACTATTTTGATAACTTTTCAATCAAATCAATCAATATTTACTGAACACCTACTGTTTGCACTGCATGTTCTAGTACTGGTAGAATGTAATGGTTTCATTCTAAAGGAAAAGAAAATGTTTATTAAAAATATTTCTATGTGTTTATGAAGCCATAGAGCTCATTTAAATGTGCAGGCTAAAAATTGGTCTCTTTCAATTTGCAAAATTCATTTCAGGTAATAAGTACTACTGGGCACAGATTCAAGAAACAACTACAGAATCACACTAATCTAAGAGCAACAGTTCAATTCCCTCTACCCCCTCCCCTCCACCAATATAGCCATGACCCAGTATTCTCCTTGGCAACACTCCAAAAGAACAGAGGAATGTTAAAAACCCTCTTGCAAATCAAGTGATCAATGACCCAGTGAAAAGCTCTACCCTGCCCTGTCCAGTGAAAATTTGGGCAGCCTTAGCCTTGTCCAGATGAAATCACAGGAGCGAGAAACGAAACAATCTCAACTGACACAAGGGAGGGTGATAGGCCATCAAAAAGGAATTCTCTAATAGGCCCAGGTACCAAAACATAAAGATCTTTGCCATTGAAATTCAAGCCTTCAATTACGTTCTAAGGGCATAGGTAACCAGGGCAATCTTCAAAGTCTGAAGAGTTGTGAATGTGAATCTCATAATAAATGTGTCTCTTAGTTACCTTCAGTCAACAGGATAAGATTGGCACAATGAAATGCTGAATGAATGCTGGCATATTATCTATCGAAAGTAGCTTGTTCGGGCAATAAAATCAAACTATTACTGGTGCCCTTGTACCACCCTTATTTTGCCCAAGAACCATTAGAAGAATGTGAAGTCTCCCCAGGTTAGAAAAACCATCTTCCCATGCTACCCCAATGACCTCATCAGGTGTGACTGATGGGTATTTATGAAGCATGAAGAAGATACAACTAAACCCAAAGAAAAGCATTGTGGTTTTCTTTACTTTGATGAACAACCTTCCTGCACATAGTTTGCTCAAAGTATTTATTTTGATCCTAGTTGTAAATATTTTTATATTTGTCCTACCGGAAGAGAATGTGTCACTCCATTCTGTTCTTCCCAAATGCCCAGTACAAGTTTTCTCTTGAAATACATACTATTGAAACAAACTGCAATATTTGCTTTTATCTCACACACTATTACCCTTTGATCCATAATCTTTGCTAAATTAATTAAACAACTTTCAGATCATTCATCCAATTTTGCTCTCAGCATCTGGTGAATTGGAGTCCGAATTCGCCTTCATTCGCCATTTATAAATGTCAGTGATTTTGAAGATTGTCTCAGTTCTGCATTTACTTGAATTCTGGAGACACGGATATAGACAATAAAATAAGAGAAATAGAAGGCGCCTATGTAACAATTAACATCTCCTATATTAAGTTGGCAAAGTCCTCAATGTAAGCCTTTGAAAAGCATTAAAAAACCTATTAGTTGCGGGCAATTTTTAAAAACTACATCTAAGAAAGCAGCATTCTGTCGACTATGAATAAGAATATGGAAAAAGATCTTTGAAAATAAACCTGTTCTAAGATTTTTGAACTATATTAATTGTTAGAGGTTGGGAATGTCCAGCTGTTCCTTTCACTGGTACCTTTGCAATTCAGAGAAGCAGCATTGCCTAGAGGGAAGAACATGGGCCTGGGAGTCAGAAGACCTGGATTTTAATCCCGGCTCTGCATGTACCTGTTGTGTGACCTTGCCCAAGTCACTTCACTTTTCTATGCCTCAGTTTCCTCATCTGCAAAATAGGAATTCTATATCAATTCTGTTCTCCCTCCTACTTATACCAAGGCCCATGTGGGATCTGATCCTCTTGCAACTACCCCAGTGCTTTTTTACAGTGCATAGTAATTGCTTAACAAACACAATTATTATCACTGTTATCATTACTATTATTGGAAATAATAATTCAGAGAATTTCAGTCCATAAATGTCTTAGCTAGATGTAAAGACCTCCCTTTTGCTGTTTGAAGATGAGACTTCTGAAGTTAAGATTTTACCACTGTGTATAAATATTGCTGAGGAGGTGAATGCAGGATGCCAAAGCCTTCATCATCTGTGAAGAAAGATTTTCTCTTGCTGACTTTTAGCATTATCAACAGCCTCTGGTGCCATTTGCATGTCTTCCTCTTGGTTTCATGATTTTCTTGAATCCTGAACTCAGAGAGAATTACACATTTCTAATAGCTAAATGTCAGACTCATCTGTTCGCTGCTGGTTCCCATCTCCTTAGGGGTATGTCGCATCATCTGAGGTCTTGGTTTATTGTATTTGAAAATATTTTTTTCTATCCTCCCTGTTTATAGCTCTTTCGCTTCCACTCAACTGTAAGGCAGTTATTTGGGTCTGTTTCAATCACACATTCACTTCACCTGTCCCACCCAGCAAAGATATCCTGCAACATGCATTGTTTTAATGCTGTTGGAGTTTCTGTTCTGGGACCACATTGCCTGAAGATCTGTTTTGCTACTTGATATTACATATGGAAACCCAGATGTGGCAACCAAGTTCAGAGAAGGTTGGATATTGATATGAGTATATAGACCTCCAATTTGAATTCATACTTCAATCAATTGTATTTATAGAGTGTTTTCTGTGTGAAGAGCACTTTACTATGTGCTTGATGCCACAGCTGCACCATGGATTTAATTTCAATTTTCCAAAGGTCATTATAGCTTCTTATAGCTTCTTAGCATAAATTGAATCCTACTTCCTCATACTTAGTCTGTGAGCTCCATGTGGCACAGGGACTGTGTCCAACCTGATTAACTTGTATTTGCCCCAGTGTTTAAAAACAGTGCTTGGTATAGCCAGCGCATAATGAGTACCATAATTTTAGAACATGGTAACTGCCATGGTCACAACTGTGAGTTCTGTGATAATTGATCTGAGCCATGAAAATTTTGAAATCCTACTGATTCTGTCATATTTAACCTTATTCTTGTATTTTATATTTCTGTTTTCTCCTTCCTAATTGTGTCTATCACCAATTCTCTCACCATCTTTTTCTTAAATCATGAGCCCCTGTGGGCCAACAAATATGTCTGAAACTTATTTGTGCACTTCTGTCCTAGTGCTTAGAATAGGGCTTGGCAGATAGTGACCACATATTAGTTATTACTTGAACTACTGATCTATATTAATAATACTATAATACTATACTATTACTATAATATAATATATAGTAATAATACTAATACTCCTTCAGGGGACTTAGAAGACTCTCCCAATGAATTTGAGTCATTGGAACTTCCAATTCCTCATCACACCTGCAAGCATAACTGTGCAGATTAAGCTGTACAAGACTGAACCCAGTACACAGTCCTGATTTACTCCTTGGCAATGGAATCAGGCAAGGGCCCTCCTCATCCTGATGGTGCCAACCATATTACAGCATAAATCTTAGAATCTTAATGCTTTTCTCATGGCAGCCAAATATACTTAGTGGTTGCCAGGAGCTAGGTTTTCTCTTAATGCCAAGTACTCATTTAAGGTTTCCAGATACCATGTAGATGTCTGAATGTTGCTCCCTAAACTTTTTCTGTGTCACAGGCATCAAAGATCATCAAACAATGGTATTTATTGACCACTTACTGTGTGCAGATGACTGTATTAAACACCTGAAATGTTTAAAGTGCCCCACTGTAAAGTTGCATGTGAATTATGGTATCAGTGGTCAGTGATGCTATTTTGTAGTAGCTGCAGACAATTCTACCTACAATTTTTCCAGAATTGGAAAGAAATGAGCTCCATCCTCTTTTTAAAAAAGTTATTATGTTGCCAATTCTGAAACCCTGTGGCATTTATTGGATGTTCCAGTTTTTGAGGAAAATCCTGTGTGGGTTTCTTAGGACAGCATCCATTCTCTGCTTGTGAATCTAAAGAATAACCACTAGATTTGATATATTTTCCAGGCATGGCACACCACTGCAGGGGTAACATTTTTTTTTTTTAATTTTGCAGGCAAGACCTTGGCTTCTCAAGTTTGCAACACCTCAAGTTTTGTCAGGGAAAGTGTTTTAAGGAAATAGTTATAGGGTTATGGGGTCCCATCCTTGTTTTTAAAGATGATAGAGTTATCTATATTGTTCCAGAGACTCTTGTTAGGTCCAAAAGGACTCATTGACACTCCCAGGAGTTTCACGAAAGACCTTGAGTAATTTTAATATGAGTATCAGTAGTATCAGAAATAACAGTATTCACTGAGTAGCGGGTATGTGCACACTACTAGGTTCTTGGGGAGGATATTGATGAATGTGTCATAGGTAAGAGTGAGAAAACAGATATAAATAGTAAAGATAAGTAAATAGTAAATACAGGTGAGTTGATGTGGCCTTTGGTTGGACACAGCCTAGAAGGTGGGGAGTTAAGAAGCTTTTTTAGCTCTTCATATGGTCTTGGGTGGAGTCTTGGACTTAGCTCAGCCTTGCTGTCCCAGTACTTGTCAGACATGATCTTTGATTGATAAGTCACTCCAAAGCTTAACTAAGTATCCATTTGTCATCAAACCAACCTAGCGGTTGTCTGCCAGAGACAACAGTGGGCCAGACACATGTAGAATCGGATGCTTCGTCCCATGCTTTGAAAGAGCAGCTCTGATATTGCAAAGTTTCCTTCAGGTGTCATCCATCACTAGGTTTTGTCATTCAGTCAACAGGGTGGTTTTAATAAGAAAAAATGTTTGGAATGTATTACACAAGGGTCATATCAACCCTTAGTGTCACATATAGTTTAAGGCCCTATTTTCTCTTCTCTCACTCCCTTTTGCATCACCCTTATTTGTGAATTTGCACCTACCCTCAGCCCCACAGCACTTATGTACATATCCATAATTTATTTATATTCATGTTTCTCTCCTCCTCTAGAGTGTAAGCCTGTTGTCGGCAGGGAACATGTCTGCCAACTCTGCTATATTGCACTCTCCCAATTATACAGTACTCTGCACAGAGTAAGTGCTCAATAAATATGAATGATTAAACACTGTGCTAGAGGCTGAAGTAGATATAATGCAATGAGATCAGACATTGTCCCTGTCCCACAGGGAGCTCATAATGTAAAGGGAAAGGAGACACCCATTTTACAAATAAGGAAACTGAGACACAAACAAATTGAGTGAATTGCTTAAGGTCACACAGCAGGCAAGTGGCAGAGCTGGGATTGAACCCAGGCCTCCTGCAACCGTTCCTTCCTGTGCTCTTTCCACTAGGCCACACTCATGCGAACAAATGCTGTTTATGATGTGCTCACAGAATGCAGATTTTTCTTTTCATTTTGAGTACTCTGTCTGTTACTTAAGAGAGAACAATCCTCTTTAAAAAAAAAAAAAGAATTTGTGTTTAACAATTTTTCTATCACAGAAACAAAGTGGACTTTATTTTTAGGACTTGCATTAAGAACTCTTGTCATTTGGACAAATGAAATTTTCCAAATTTATTTTCCAAAGGATTGATCACACTACCTATTCTGAAGATCATAGTAAATTTAAAAAATGAGAGAGGGCAGTATAATATTTCACCTAAAGGTTTTTTTGTCTTCAAAGGCAGAGAGCATCAGTTTTGAAATGGCAGCTGTCCAGAGGGATTTGCTTATGGTCATCATTTTGTTCTTCGTCTATGATGACAAAGCCATGGAATGTTTCTCATCAAAGGCAGGAAGTACATTATCCTCCTTTGATCTCTGAGAAAATAATCTTAGGAGGAAAGGTGAAAGGAGAAGCCTTAAGTCTTTGTTGATGGTTAGGGAGAACATTTGTGCTTGCCAACTAGACATTTTTGGGAAACATAACCAGAAGTGGAAAAATAAATCTCACAAAATGGGGGGGGGATTCTTTATTGATTCTATTCTTGGGGGCAGGGGGTTGTTTTGGTAGGTAAAACAGAGTAAAATCATTGAAATGACAGTGAATTCACTAGTAGTGTTTCTCCCTTTGTGTGGAAGACAACCTATTCCCTCACTTTTCTTCTTGGATTTTGGCTGTCAATCACCTAAGTGACCTTTGGAAGAAAAGCCTTTCAAAAAGCAGCATAGAGACAGTTTTCCGAGGAAGTAGCACATTATCCTCGAGACATATGCCAGATTTCTCACCATACATTCTGGCACGCCCCCCTATTGACTTGGCCACGTCTCTCTCAGTCTGATGCACCAAGGCCAATTGTAAGCACAGCGGGACATGGCAGTCCTACAGAACCAGTGTCCAAGGGAGAGGTACTCTCCTCCTATATGTAAAGCAGTGTAATTAATCCAGATTCAATGTATTTAAACAGTGGGGGAAACACAAACCGACAACAAAACTATCTGACGAGTGACAAGACAGAGCATAATGTCTCCTCTAGGAGCTGTGTATGGCTGTAGAAAGACTCCCTGAAAAAGGGTTCCAAGAGCCAGTTTTTCAAACTGAAGAAATCAATTATTAAATTCTATATCCCTTGCTCTCATTACTGTAATATCCAGTAGCGTCTATCACAATTGCCAGGATCAATCAGTGTTGGCTGGTGAGGAGTAAAGCCGGAAGAAATAGCTAAACTGTCCATTTTGAATTCCAAGAATTTCTCATGTAATTTTCTCAGGCCTTCATCTTACCTTACATACTTCTTCTTCAACATAATTCTTCTTAGGTACTCTGTTTTTTGTCAACTCCATTTCATTGGGCATTTAAGTTGATAGTATATTTGGGAGCAGATAAGCTACTTGGTCAATATTGAATGGAAGGATTCCAAACCAAAACTGTACTAAGAAGAAGAATGATTGTGTATATGCATATCTGTGCTTATCGCAATGAATTTCATCTATGTGCATGGGTGTGGCAAAGAAACCTAAATGTCCCATCAATACTGTCCCACCCCAAAATTATCCTTTGTTATGCTGTTGTATTTGCTCTTTGTTGTGCTTAGTAATGTTTTCAAATCTTCTACTTGTCGCTATTGTTTCTTAAGAAAATTCTTTACTGATTTCCACATCTAAGATGTTGCTTGTTTTACCCCTGCTGCCTCCCAGCAGTTTATTATTTAGCTATTGTGTTAAATATTGAGTCTGCTTCCCTGGGTCTTTAAAACATTTACTTTATACTCCCTGCTGATGGTCGCCTCATTTCACGACATCATATAGCAGCTGCTGGGGCTAGCCTGCTGTCATCCATTTTATTCACTTGTCCCATTCGCTGAAGCTCAGTTGTGAAGAATTTCTTTGATGCTGACTGACTGATTACAGTCTGTGGTTCTGCATGGATATTTGATGGTAGATTTGGTGTCAGCACCCTGTTTTCCTGAATTTAATATTAATATAAAGAGCCGTTTGGGATGAATGCTGTAAGATTGTAAACATCTTTGTGAGCATAAATGATGTCTTTTTCTTCTGTAATCTCTTCATACTGGACTTCGCATTAAAAGTTCTATATAGATACAGTTGATATATGGAACTTTTACCAAAGTTGTGTTCCCATTTCAAGATTGGCTGGGAGCAGGGAATGAGTCTACCGACTCTATTATTATATACTCTCACAGCATCTAGTACAGTGCTCTGCTCAGAGTAAGTGCTCAATAATTGCAATTTGATTGGTCTTCTGAACACCGATTTTCTGGGGACATGTCACTGTCACTGAGGATCCTCACTCCCAGCTTGCCCCTGCCTGCCCTTGACACAACCGCCAACACTTTGAACCTATTTTGTCCATTATTTACATTCTGTTTCAATGTTTCATCAGTCCTGACATCTGTCTCTCCAATCTCATCTCCCCACTTAAACTTTTAGATTGTGCACATGACTACCAGCTCTGTTATACTGTATTGTATAAGTGTTTAGTACAGTGCTCTGAACACAGTAAGTGGTTAAGGAATATGAATGATTGATTGACTCTGCTGCATGATGACAGGACCCATGTTTAATTCCTAGCTTTGTATTTTCTCCCATCTCTGAGTACAGTATTATGCACATGGGAAACAGCATGGTGTAGTGGATAGAGCACAGGCCTGGGAGTCAGGAGATCATGGGTTCTAATCCCGGTTCCACCACTTGTCTGTTGTGGGACCGTGGGCAAGTCACTTGACTTCTCAGTGTCTCAGTTACCTCATCTGTAAAAAATGGGGATTAAGTGTGTGAGCTCAATGTGGTACAGGGACTGTGTCCAATTTGATTAACGTGTACCGACTCCAGAGCTGAGAACAGTGCTTGGTACATAGTAAGTGCTTACCAAGTACAATAATAATAATTAATTAACTAGTTATGCAATCCCCCAAAGTCCCCAAAGTCTCAAGAACCTTAGATGGTTGCCCATCAACCTCCACATCAAAGAGAAGTTCCTTACTATCGATCGGCTTTAAAGCATTCAATTTCCTTGTCCTTCCTACCTCACCTTTCTACTCTCCTACAACAACCCAGCCCGCAAACTTTGCTCCTCCATTGCCAACTTACTCACTGTACCTCAGTCTCATCTAACTCTCTGCTGACCTCTCAGCCATGTCTTGCCTCTGGCCTAGAGCACCCTACCTCTTCATACCCAGTAGACAATTTACGCTATCACGCTTCAAAGCCTTATTAAAGACACATCTCCTATGGAACTCCTTTCTTTTTCCACTCCTTTCTGTATCTCCCTGATTTGCTCTTGCTCCCTTTATTCACCACCCCTCCCCAGTCCCATAGCACTTATGTAAATATTTATTTATTTATTTATTTATTTATGTAAATGGCTGTCTTCTCCTCTAGACTGTAAGCTTGTTGTGGTCATAGAATGTGTCTGTTTTCTTGTTATTCTGTAATCTCCCAAACGCTTAGTACAGTACTTTGCACTCAGAACATACAATTTATTAATAGGTACTGGAATTACTTCTACTGTGTAAGGTCATCAAAGACAGGAGCCATGTCTACTAACTCTATTGTATTTTCCCAGATGCTCAATAAAGTGTTGTGAACAGAGTAAGCAATCAGTAAATATACTGTTGATTGATGGATGGATTGCCTCCTAATAATAATAATAATGATGGTATTTGTTAAGTGCTTACTATGTGCCAAGCACTGTTCTAAGCACTGGGGGAGATACAGGTCTATCAGGTTGTCCCACGTGGGGCTCAGAGCCTTAATCCCCATTTTATAGGTGAGGTAACTGAGGCACAGAGAAGTTAAGCGACTTGCCCAAAGTCACACAGCTGACAAGTGGCAGGGGCTGGGATAAGAACCCATGACCTCTGACTCCCAAGCCCATGCTCTTTGTGTGGCCTAGTGGAAAGAGCATGGGCCTGGGTAATAATAATGATAATAATGATAATAATGATGGCATTTGTTAAGCACTTACTATGTGCCAAGCGCTGGATTTGGAGGACCTGGGCTCTAATCCTGGTTCCATCACTTGTCTGCTGTGTGACCATGGAAAGGTCACTAAACTTCTCTGTGCCTCAGTTAACTCATCTGTAAAACTGGGTTTAAGACTCTGATCCCCATGTGGGAAATAGACTGTGTCCAACTTTGTATCTACCCCAGAATTTAGGATCTTTGAGGCAGTCCATGCTGCTGCAAATGCCTGGTGTGACTATCTCTGCAATGTGCACTGTGAGTGATTCAGTAGACCGGAGTTCTAATCCTAATTCCACCTGCTGTGTTGTTTTATTTCCTTGTTTATCAGTTTCCTCATCTCCACCTGATATGAGACAAGCTATGTTTCAAATCTCATTATCTAATACCTACCATTCATTCAGTCAGTCATATTTATTGAGTGCCTACTGTGTGTAGAGCACTGCACTAAACTCTTGGGAGAGTACAATATAACAGAGTTGTTAGACATATTACCTGCCAACAATGAACTTATGGCCTAGACGGGGAGGCAGAAATTAATATAAATTACAGATATGTACATAAGTGCTGTGGAGCTGATGGAGCTGTGGAGGTGAATAAAAGGAGGAAATGCGAAGGTGATTCAGAAGGTAGTGGGAGAAGAGGAAATGAGTGCTTAGTCAAGGAAGGCCCCTTGGACAGAGTAATTGTCTGTTGGATATGAAGAGGGAGGGCATTCCAAGCCAGAAGCAGGATGTGGGCAAGACATCGGTGGAGAGATACACGAGATCTAGGTACAGGGAGTAGGTGGGAGTTAGAGTGAAGTGTGTGGGCTGGGTTGTAGTAGAAGAGCAGTGAGGCAAGAGAGTGGGGACAATGTGATTGAGATTTTTAAAAACTGTTTAATGTGGCATTAGATTGGCAACCACTGACTATACCAGTGCTTTTCACATAGTAAATGCTTAACTACCATTATTATTACAATAATTATGATCACCAGAGTAAGAAAATAGATCCGCAAACCCTTCTCACTATGATTGTCTGAAATGTCTTTCCTCAAACAAATGTGAAACGACTGGTGCGGAAGCACCTCATGAAACAAAAGGATTATTGAATTCAAGTAATTACCATTGTTGTATTTCTAGGCAGTGTCTCATAATCAGCGTTTACACTAAGGGACATTTTTTAAATGTTATTATTTTCTGAAGTTCTAATTTTCTGAGAAGGCTTCTCTTTTAAATGCTTTAGAGATAAGACTAGGCCATCTACATGATTTCTTTGGCAAAGGCCAATACCAGAAATCAATTTACTATGTCATTACCAAAGCCAAATTATCTGCTGTGAGGAGCAGGGGGCCTCAAAGGGATTTTCAGTGTATTAAAATCAAAGGAAATTATGAAAAATTGAGTTTAAAAAGACAAGGGGAAGAGGGCAAATACTGTAGAAAGGAGCCAGAAATTGAAGAAAAAAAGAAATGTATTTGAACAGATATTAGTGACAAAGAACAAGAGGAATATAATTAAGGAAAAAGGAAATATTGCAACACATGTGCGACTATATATAGTCATATGCATCTATACTATTTATGCATTTATATAATATACATGTATCAATGAAGTTACTATTATACCTGTAATTAAATACTCATAGCCTGGCTAGCCAACTTAACTATAACAGACTATGGTGTTATTTATATTATGGAAGAATTTAAACCACTTTCTAGGGCCATACAAAGGAAGATTCACTGAGAAATCTCATTCTAAAGAAATACTTTCCAGTACATATTCATCGTTTCAGTAAATAATTCAACAAAGTGCCCTTTATATCAGCTGAGGACATTCAAAATGGCATACTCTAATTCAAGGAAAAAATTGTCACAAAAGTTGAGGAAAACCTCCTAGGATAAGATTCATTTATTAAAGATATTTTCTGACTACACAATAAGGCTGTTCCTTGTCGGGAAAGGGTGGGTAGAGTCGGTAGGATGATTACATTATTAATGTTGATTTTCCTAAAATAGAAATTGCCACAACTAAAAATATCAGTCCACGAATCATCCAGACCTCAGATGTTTTTATTTAGTTTATAAAATTTGCAACCTTGTGTTCCTCCCTTGTGTTCATCTATCCTCAATGTTTCTTCTGTTTCTGCATTCCCTTAGTCATTCTTCCTTCCTTCCCTAACTCTCCCCATATTTCAATGGGGCAAGTTACTTCGACAGAAGCTCACATTCAAATTAAAGTAGAAACCATTTCTTGGTATATTTAGTTTATTAAACCCAGCCTAATAGTATTTTCCCTCCCCAGTCTCAAATTATTGTATTCAACCCCCTGAGCATTTTATTTTTTCTGGTATTTATATGGAAGAAATAGGATTTTCAGCTGGAGAACTGGAGCACAACCATCACAGTCTTTAACTGCCGCCTGCTTTAAAAGTTGATGTGACTGATGATGAGAGCTTCTCATGAGCCCACAAGCTCCCCACCCTCCCCCCCAAAAAACCTTAAAGACACAGTGAAATGTACATTCAAACAATGGGACATAGCAGTGGATTGTTAAGACCACTGCAGAAGGCAGACCGACCTGCAATGCAGCAGTAAGGAAAGGGGTTATCCTCATTTATTTATAAATTCAGTAATGTTTATGAAGCACTTGCTGTGTGCACTAAAATACTTCCATTGACAGCCACGGCTGTCAAACAGAGATAACCAATAGCATGAATAAACTATAAAAAGAGAAATCTAAATCTATGCAATGCCAATGCATATTTAGCTTCTACAGTTTCTTTTTAATCATTTTCTCTCTGTTCGACATTGCCAGTTGAAGGGTTTTTTTAACTTGAGATGCAGAAAATACCCTGTATGTCATTTAACAAATAATTACTATATTTAAAAAGCAAGTAAGGAAACACCACCCCCCAAGCAAGTGGCTTTCTGGGGTAAATAGAAACCACTACACAGAAGTCTCTTTGTTCAAATTACAATAGGTGTGCCCAGGTAGTGATAACTTAGACTGGTTTTATATTATGTAAAGATTTCTCAAAGCCCCTACAAATGACATTGACATTTGGGAACGTGCCATTGGGAGGTGCATCAGGAATTTAATGAACTAGGCTAAAACTAATTTTTAATAAAAATCACTAATAAGCATAATGGACACCTAATTGAGAAATTAACTGGAAGTCCAATCTTATTCCTTCTGACTAATTCTTTGTGTCCCCTCAGGCAAATCACTTAATCTCTCTTTTCTTCTCTATGTACCTCTGGCTTTAAAGTGGTAACGATGATAAGGTGCTATTTTTAAAAGACTATCAAAAGTATGTTTTTTTTTTTAAATATGTGTGCAGGTACTAATGTAGCCCTAAGCACTTTGAGACATGCAAAAGAAAAGGAAAAGCACTGCAATTCTGACTGTTCCATTGAATTGATTTAGGCAGAACACTAAAGGAAAGATAGAGCAGAGAGGACATGTACTTTATGTGGATTGAGGGCATTGCTTCTAGGCAATGGACTGCAAATCTAACTTCTCTAAATCAGTTTCTATAATTTCAGAACACAGATTACATATTCAATAGTATTTATTGAGTGCTTACTATGTGCAGAGCATGGTACTAAGCACTTGGAATGTACAATTCGGCAACAGAGACAATCCCTGCCCATTGATGGGATATTATAACTAGAAAGCCAAAATAGAAGAAGAAATCCTGGAGATTCAGAGTTAAATTATCAAAAGACTCTGTTTTGTGCATTCTCAATTTAATTGTTCTTAATAGATTTCAAAGATCATTAGAGAGCTGTATGAAAAGTCAAGTACAATAGAATAACATTTAACATTTTTAAGTATGACTGTTCTATGCTCAGAAAAAACCAATAGCAACTCTCTTCCTGATGAAAGTTATTTGTGGTATTAAAAATTTGGGATATGAAATCCTCCAACTGTGCATTAGGTAACCATAAGTCAACTAAATGCTCTTTAAAGATTATCTTCGTATGTTCAAAGTAGAGGGAAATGTAAAATGTTCTTTTCCATGGTGTCAGCGAGAAAAGTGGCTCAGGGGATCAATATATGGGGAATGAATGCTAAGGACTGACAAAACACAAAGAAAGGAAATTTTTATATGGAAAAATCAGTAAGGATATAGAAAAGAGGGATAAATAACTCTTCCAAAGATAATAACTTGAATATAAGACAATCATATAATTTTTACTGCATGAAGAGGTTTTTGAAGATTTTAGTAATATTAATGAAGAAAAAATATCTTCCATATTGTTTAGTTCTAATTCTATGTTAGAGGTATGTTAATCACTTTCAGATGAAAAATTATTCTAACCCTTATACAGAGCTCTGCACAAAATAAATGCTCAATAAAAACCATTCATCAATTGTTTGATAAAATGCTTTCTGTACTTCAAAATGATAAAGCAGTTTGAAAATAATCGAATAAATTAACCCCTTTTTTCAACTGATTTATATGCCAGTTGGAAAAAAAGTTTTCTTCAAAGTAAAAGAGAGTCAAACCAAGAGTTTTTACTTGCAAAGTGGAATTGATGAGCCCCCAACATCACCCTTTAGAAAATTCATATGTTTGTATAATTTTTATTCAATATTTTTTCAATGTAAATGTGTTTTTACAATTGGAAGCTGCAGCAGTGGTATTTTATCTCAGGAAAGGTGTTTAAATCTTGAAAAAACATTACCCCTAAGCATGAAATAATAATTGAAATCTCTTTCAGAGCAATTGGTTTTCATAGGTGTTAATTTTTCTTTTCGGGATTACATGAATGGTAAATCTACCTTTACTCAATACTTTTAGATCCTGTGAAATGTGTCTTTGCAGTTTTCCAGATAGGTATATTTCAGCTCCAACTCTCATCATGTCTTTTATCCTGACCATGCGAAGTGCTATATGCTTTGGGAACTTGCAAGTTTGCAGTAATAAGCAGAGAAGGAAATCAAGAGTAAGGGTAGTTCCTGTCATCAACCATTCACTGCTTTCATGCTCTGGATTCACCAGTAGGTTCATGCATCTGTCTATCATGAAGACAACCCTGACTTGTAAAGCACTATCTCTTCCCATTATATAATGGATCTATAATTATTGCATTAGGATACTTTGTTTTAAAAGTCAATAGTGGCAACTTATGATAAGCAGATGCTAACTATCAAATCAAATATAATAAGGACATGCCAAGTTTTCAATATCACTAGTCAAAAGGGAAGCCACTGTTGATAGTCATATATTCCTCTTGGAAAACCCGGACAAAGCCTGGGAAAAGAATAAGTAGTTTTCAAATGGATGTTACAAGTTTTTTGAAAACAAAAATTGCTCTTAGCTTTACCATTTTCTTAACTTTGCTCCACATTATTATTTCAAATTTGATACATTTTCAAAAATTGAATGCTAATATTGTTGCCTTATTATAATAATAATAATGATGGCACTTGTTAAGCGCTTACTATGTGCAAAGCACTGTTCTAAGCACTGAGGAGGATACAGGGTGATCAGGTTGTCCCATGTGGGGCTCACAGTCTTATTCCCCATTTTACAGATGAGGGAACTGAGGCACAGAGAAGTGAAGTGACTTACCCAAAGTCACATAGCTGACAAGTGGCAGAGCAGGGATTTGAACCCATGACCTCTGACTCCAAGCCTGTGCTCTCTCCACTGAGCCACACTGTTTCTCGAGTGCGAAGTGATGCTTTCACTTTTCATTCAATTCAATCATATTGATCACTAACTGTGCAAATCACTGTACTAAGCACTTGGGAGAGTACAATTCACTATTGATGCTACTCATATTTTTATTTATCCCCAATATATATTTTTTATGGGTCTGAACTTTTATATTTCCTTAGGTTTTGTAAAGGAAAAGGCACTGATTCGATCAATCAGTCAGTCATATTTATTGAGAGCTTAATTGTGAAGAGCACTTAGCATTTGGGAAACTACAGTACAACAGACTGGTGATGTACCCTGCCCACAACAAGCTTACAGTCTATGGTTAAAAATGATTCATATGATCATTGGGAAAGAAATTTACCCTTAAATATGAATAACACAAATAAACAAGCCATCTCTTTCCCATTCTGTTGTATAATTTGCTTAAATTTATTTTTACGGATTTGGGAAAACTCCCCATCCTTCGATTGTGGTACAGGAAGGACTATTAAATGGCTACAAAGGATATGAAAAGGCAAGTCATTTTCTGAAATGATCCTGTAGTCATTGCAGGGTTCTGATAAAATTCTACTTTCTATTGCTCATGAATTGTTTCCTAGCTGATGAGATTTTTGCTGCCATTATATCTTCCATATAAGAAAGGAAAGTGACCTTGCTGATGATCACTGTGAAACCTAATAGGTTGCAGTACAGGCATACAAAAATGCCAGGGGCGTTTTTCAATCTACAAGCAATTATGAGTATGTTAGATGCTCCCTGAATATTTATACTGGATGTTACTCTGCCTGCAAGCATTAACGAAGAATTGAGTCTCCTTCTTTCACATAAGGGAGAGTCAGTGAGCAATAGTAGCTGGTACACAATAGATTAAAAGTTCCTCCAGAGTAGGTGCTACTTGTCTTTTATTTTTAGTGTATGCTCTGAAGTGTGTAGTACAGTGCTCTGCAAAACAGTGGGCAGAGATTGGGAGTCAGGAGACACAGGTTCAGCGCTTAGAACAGTGCCTGGCACATAGTAAGTGCTTAAGAAATACCAGCATTATGATTAGTCCTGGCTCTACCACTCTCCTGCTTTATGCCTTTAGGCAAATAACTTCCCTCAGCCTCAGGTTCCTCATTTGTAAAATGGGTATAACAATATTAGATCTTCCTCCTCCTTAGACTATCAGTGAGCCCAAGGTGGTTTAGTATTGGGACACACTAGCATTTAGCAAGCTCCTAATAATCATTATTATTATTGAGAAGAAATAATACTCCCTACTATTCCCACTGTTCCAGATGAAATGCTCTGCCTGAGCCAGGGAACTGTGAAGGATGTGTGGTTTATGGTGAGTCTGGGCTGGGAGGGACAGTGTGTTTCTTATAGGAATTTAGTCCAGTTCCTGATGCACATTTCCTTCCCAGCTCCTAAAGTACTTCTTGGAGACTATGCGTACAAGACTCTTTTCTAAACTACCAAAAGCTCAGGAGATTCTCCAACAGAATTGAATATAAAGCCATTTGTTACATAGGTTAAGGGGAAGAGGGGAAGGGATTTATAAGGGAGGGCAAGGAGAAAAACCAACACTTCATATTACTATTATTTTTCTCCCTAGTTCAAAATGCTACGAAGACCACTAATGCCGTCATCCTTATTTCATTCTTGTAAGTTTGTAGGTAAAGAACCAAAGGAAGCTTACGTATTTGAACAATGACATTGCCCTCGTGCCTTACAAAAAGTACTTCAATTCCTGTGTATTTATTATGAAGGAAAAATGGAGGAAGTAGATATTTACATGGGGAGCAGGGGAGGGCTGTGGTTATGACTTCAGATTTGAATATTTTGAATTTTGTAAATTATCTACTATGCTTTCTAGTTCAGTGATAAATTGCTGAGTGGAAATCTAGGCCATGGAGTTTAACTTTTGATGCCAATTTCTGGGTAACCTAGAAAAAGGCAACTTCGTTCCTGAAGCAGAAAAGTGCTTCAGGTTTCTTGCCTGAAAAATGAAAGTGGTTGATAGAGAATTTATCCAAGAATGTAGAGATATGAGCTGAACTTTTATACTGAGAGAACAATGATTTTATTATGAAAACTTTTCTTATGCATTTCCCATTTTTCTCTATTCTATTGCAAAATTTAAATTAGATGGTTTCATTTAAAAACAAAAGAAAATGCAATTTTAAAAGTATTCCAAATTTATCATTATATAACACAATCTTTTCTACATTGGTATTCCATATGCATATTGCCATATGGAGAAATGCACTTAAAACCAATGTTCCGTATTTACAAAATGATTTTCACTTCTGGCCAGAGACCAAACGTGGCATATTCTGCTTCCACTGTAATGATTTTCAGTTACCAGTGAGTGAAAACAGGAGGTCTTAATGAAAGCTATTTTGTTACTTTAACTATAGACTTTCTACCTACCCTCTATGCAAAATAAATGTGTGTAAAGGGAAGAAAGTGAGACTCTTTCATGTGCTGGCTGTTGAGGTCATTCTACCCCTTAAATCAAATTTCACTGATTTGAAAAGTTTTGAGTTTGGCTAGGCCTTACTTTACTTGCAAGATATACTGCAGATGCATTTTGGCTGCTCTTTATGTGACCGATTCAAACGTGAAATTGCTGTTGAATATCATGAACCCTGATGAGGTGCTATCATAATTTTAAGATGGAAACAAAATAATGGCGGGCAGCTCACTTTGCTGACTCAAGTTGCTGTTCATAGCTACATGTAATGAATACAAGTAGATGAATATAAGTGGAATTTTAAAGTGAAATTTCATCTTATTGCTGGCACCACTAATAATAACCGATCCTTATCTGTCGAAGAAAAACCATTCCTCCTTAACTGGCCTGCCTCTGTCCAACTTGAACATACTGTTTGAAAATCATGAAAGGCCCTTTGTATCACAACCAAGGATAAATAGGACATTTACAGTCTCTATGATGTATCTGCTAACTTTTCTGCTAATGTGACTAGAAATTTAAAAAGGGAATGCTACATTTAAATTCCTGCCAATAGTCTGTATTGTTTTCTAGTTATTCCTTGATTAACCATCTCAATAAAACCCAAATTTAGAATACTCAGAATTTTTGCTCTACCTCAAGAAGACTTTTTCAACAATTTGTCTAATAAACACCATCATTCAAGGAGAAGGTGGATGTGATAGGCCGAAATCCAGACATCAGACTGACCTCCTCTTGTCGTAAATGCATCCTCATCTGCTTTAATGCTGTCCTCTCCTCTACATGAAAACAATACTTTTCCATCCATATTGACTCCCATACCCATTGCCTATGTCAGCTGTTCCAGATGTTTAACTCTTTCCTAAAACCTCCTGCCCTGTCCCCTTTCCCCTAATGACCTTCTCCTCATTTACAGCATTCCCTCCTGCTTTCAAGACATCTCTATCTGGATATAATAATAATGATGGTCTTTGTTAAGTGTTTACCATGTGCCACTCACTGTACTAAGCACTGAAGTGGATACAAGCAAATCAGGTTAGTCACAGGCCCTATCCCATATGGGGTTCGCAGTTTCAATCCCTATTTTACAGATGAGGTCACTGAGGCCCAGAGAAGTGAAGTGTCTTACCCAAGGACGCACAGCAGGCAAGTGGCAGATCCGGGATTAGAACCCAGGACTTTGTGAGTCTGCCTCCCCCATCCCAGAATGTGAGTCTGTTGTGGGCAGCGATTGTCTCTGTTGCAGAATTGTACTTTCCAAGCACTTAGTGCTGACATGGAACTCCCTCCCCATCCATATACAATAGATCACGGCTCTTCCCATCTTCAAAGCCTAATTAAAATCTCTTCTCCTCCAAGGGTCCTTCCCTGACTAAGCCTTCATTTCTCCTACCCCGTCTCTTCTGCGTCACCCTTGCACTTGGATTTAAACTCTTTATTCACCCCACCCTCAACCCCACAGAACTTATATGTATATCTGTAATTTATTTTAATGTTAATTCATTTTAATATCTGTCTTTCTCTCTAAACTGCAAGTTCCTCGTAGGCAAGGAATGTTGTATTATACTCTCCCAAGCACTTGGGAAGTGTTCTGCATACAGTAAATACTCTTTAAATATAACTTTATTTAAACACTTCTTATTGGGAAAGTTATGTAATATAGCAAATGCTTTAGAAGAAAAGCTGCCTGCCCTCAAGGAACTTTCATTCTGAAAACCATAAAGTAAACTCTCAGTTTGGATGAGGGCTTATTTCTGGTTTTTTTATTTATGTTTCTAAATTGGGTGAGGAGATAGACTGCCAAAAATAGACGAGAATCACTTGTGGAGAGAGATGTTTTTGCAAACTATCACTTGTATTTATTGAGCACTTACTGTGTGCAGAGCACTGTATGAAGCACTTTGGAGAATGGAATGTAACAATATCACAGACATATTCCCTGGCCACAAGCAGTTTACAAATGTGAGGAGATTATAAAAGAAAGAGGGAAAAGTCATGAAGTTCGAAAACAAGTAGTTGATATTGGCTGACTTGTTTATGAAGTTTACTTATGCTAGGACATAAAAAGGAGAGGAAATGGGGAAAAAAGACACACTGGTAAATAATAATATTAATAATTGTGGTATTTGTTAAGCATTTACTATGCACCAAGCACTGTCTAAGCACTGGGATACATACAAAATAATCAGGTCAAATACAAAGCTCACAGTCTAAGAAGGAGGGAAAACAGGTGAGGAAACCGAGGCACAGACATGTTAAATGACTTTTCCAAGGTCACACAGCAGGTAAGTGGTAGATCTGGGAAGATCTGGCATTATAACCAAGGTCTCCTGATTCCCAGTCCCATACCACACTACTTCTCTCCCCCAGGGCTATATATGTTTCCTGTTGAATCGAGTTACTGTAATATGGTATTGTTTGCAAGATTTCAAGATGTTCTAAATATATGAAAATCACACTCCACCCCAGTTTATGACACCTTTCCTCTGCACTATCCCAAATTGCTCATCTCCTATGCAACTGTGGAAAAATTTGGCTTAGAATAAGAAAAGTAATTTGTTAAACATTTTATTTATTCATGAATGCCCTTACCTTTCTATGGCACTTTCTTCTACTGTCCCATAAAATAAAACTATGGGCAGGCAGAGAGTAGCACAATCAATATCCTCTCTCAGGTTGTACAACTGTCTTGTCAGTGGATTCTGTAGGTTGTAAGTGGCTCTGATAAAACTGAAAAACCAGATGTGATATCCGTGAGCAAGTTAATATATTAATCTCTTTTCAAAGCACATAGGTACTAGAACATGTAATGGGAAAAGCTCTGCATTTCTCTAGGTTCACTGATGCTCATCTGATCCTGGAAAATATGGTCAACTGAAGATTAGGCTAATTATGATTGATTCTAGGGATTTGTTGGAGTAAATTAATTGATAAGATCATTCCCAGGAAGGAGAACTAAACCATATTATGGTTGAGTCAATCAAAGGCAACTAATGTAGGCTGAAAAAGCTCAATTACCTTAGATGGAATCTTTCACGTAATGGCACAAATTAAATATATAGGCATAAATATGTGTGTGTGTATACATATATATATGTATATGGAAATCAAGTTCCGAATAATAAATTCCCTGGAGGTAATATTTTTTCTTCAGCTGGAAAAAGTAGACAAGGTCAAGGGGAATTACTATTTCTTTGTCTGAATGATAGCATTTTTATTTATATTCTTGAACAGATGAATGTTAAAGCAGATCTTTTACTTTTTCCTAGTTATCCTCTCTTTTCTCTTACAGTAACTCCTTTAGTCCTATTTATAACAGACATTATTATTGATGTAGCTGGGGTAACCTCCCAAAGGTGGAAAGGGTTTTTTTTTTTGTTTTTTATAATGACTCTGATAAGCACCACCCTCAGTGATCAGACACTTGCTAGAATCTTATCTCAGTCTTGTGGGTGTGTGAACCTAGCTGGAATGCTTGGGAGAACAGACTGAGTCACAGATTTCTAGTACTCCTTCCCAGCAGGGCCAGAAATATACAGGGACACAGTTTCTCATGTATTTTTGGCCAAATTCTCAACACCCTTCTCACTCCCACAGTCCCCCTCCTGGGACCAAGTTCCTTTAAAGGAAGTTCAGTGGCTGTGGGGAGAATATGTCCGGATACCTTGTAGACTCTCAGCGGAATTTTGCTTGGGTTTTCCAGGGCTGTGGCCAATCTCCCACACCTCATTTTGGTATTATGTTCCTTGTCGATAGGACCTTGTTGATAGGGCCGGCACTGGGAAAAAGTGGGAGAGCTCTCTGGTAGAGTAACCCGTGCCCTCCAAGGTTGACTCCATATGAATGTGATGGATTTGTAGTTTGAGAATCCATTGGCCAGCCTTCATAATCATGTTGTCATCACAGACTGTAGATTTTTATTCAATTGTATCCAATCCCTCACCATCACCTACCATCCCAGTAATCTAGTCTATGTCACTCAACTAAGAAAGTTCACTGAGAACATGGATATCTGTGATACGCTTACTTTTTTATGGAATTTTTAAAGTGCTTACTATGTGCCAAGGCACTGTTAGACGTGCAAGGGGTAGATTCAAGATAACCAGGTCAGACACGGTCTGTGTCCCAGTTGTAATCCCCATTTTACAGATGAGGTAACTGAGGCACAGAGGTGTTAGTGACTTGTCCAAGGTCACATGGCAGACAAATGGTGGAGCAGGGCCTAGAACCCAGGTCCACCCCAGGCCTGTGTTCTCTCCACTAGGCCATTTGTGCCAAGCAGTATACTAAGCTCTGGGGTAGGTACATGGTCATCTGAAATTAGGAAACGCCTTATAAGTCAGGCAGCAAGTCTAAATGAAATCAACATGTTCCGCCTCTCCTTTCTTCTACTGCCTTTTTTATTGGGTTTAATGACACTCTATGTGGAGGACTTTGAGAGAATCTGCTCCAGGCAGATGTTTGCATTTTTTCAGCCTGATTTGGGGAGCCACAGAAGGAGAATTGAATGAGGTAATGTGAGCCTCTTGAATTGCCTAGTTTAGAGTCATTTCCTTTGTGTGCTCAACAAATACTTGTTGCCTGACTGCAAGACATCACATGACCCAATTATGCTGTAGCAGGTACTAATAAATTATACTTATTTAGTGCTTACTGTGTTCAGAGCACTGTTCTTTGTCCTTAGGAGAGTTCAACAGAAGAATTAGACATGATTTCTGATACAAAGATCTTTCACGCCACCTAATATGAGCCACAATCATACAAGTGGAACTTCTAATAAATGGAGGGACTGCTTACCTTCTCAAATTGAGTCGTATACCAAAATAAATGGCATTTTTAATGCCTTAATGCCTAGTACTATTCTCAACTCATCTTTCTCATTCAACCTCCATTCAGTCGATTAAGAAGTCTTGTCGATTCTACCTTTTCTACATCTCTAGAATCTGTCCTTTCCTCTCCATCCAAATTACTACCAGACTGATTCAAGTGTTCATCATTTCCTGCCTTAATCGCAGCTTCAGCATCCTTGTTAACCTCCCTGCAGCCTTCCCTTCCGCTCTTCTCCAAAAGGGCTTCCTGGACTAAGCTCTTTAGTTCCCCTATCCCCTCATCAACTATGAACTTGACTTTGAAACTTTGAGACACCAGCCCCAAAATACTTACGTAAATATTCTTATACTATACTGTTTCCCCTATCCCTAATCTATTTGTCTCTCTCTCCCTACAGAAAGAAGCAGCACGGTGTAGTGGATAGGGCATGGGCTTGGGCGTCAGCATATCCTGGGTTCCGATCCCGGCTCCGCCACTTGCCTATTGTGTGACCTTGGGCAAGCCACTTAACTTCTCTGTGCCTCAGTTACCTCATATGTAAACTGGGGAACGAGACTGTTAGACCCACCTGGGGCAGCAGAAACTGTGTCCAAAACCCGATTTGCTTGTCTCCACCCCAGCACTGTGTGCCTGGCACACAGTGAGCATTTAACAAATACCATTATTCTTATTGTTGTTATAAACTTTTCATGGGCAGGAATCCCATCTACCAAATCTGTTGCATTGTATTTTCCCCAGTGCTTAGCGTAGTGCACTTAAAATACCACTGCTGGAAAACCCAGTGGTTTCAACCAATAACGCGACAGACATGATCGAGAATGATTTGTACCTTAACTATTATATTCTCGATCCATTTTGAAGCTATCACAGTAAAAAAAAATCACAGATTTAGAGAGTACCAGGTCCACATCTTTCATCTTTACTTTGTTACTCAATTGCCCACAATTTGCTCTCTCCCATACATATCTGATGCCATTGCTATTGCCAAAGATGTGTTTGAGCTAAAGAGAAATGATTCTTCTTAGATTTGCCCCAGGTCATTGAGCTTTCAGGTTTTTTACTGTTACTACAAAGCCAAACCAGATAAATTTTGCTTGGGTCACAGTGATCCTATTTTGGCCTTACTCTGTGGATTTTTGGTGTTAATTGAATGCAAGATCGGTGACCACACAAGTTTTTCCTGTAAAGGTGGACCACTGAGCTTCAGAAGGGTAAATCATCATTTCAGGCAGACTTTCAAAATCCAAGCTGTTTGATTGCCTCCACCTTCCGAAATGTCCCCAGTTTCCCTCCTTTTCCCCCGTTCATGGCTTTTGTCATTTCCTCCCTCTTCTTTCTGTAAGTCACATGACAGTTGTTAGCTCTGCAACTCAATTTAAACTGTTTGTGTTTCCTTTCCAGTATGCTCCGATCAGCAGCATGAACCGCAAATAGAGCCCAGCAACTGGAGAGCAACAGATGCCTGAATACCACGTTTTCCATCTCACTTAGATATCCTTGACTCATACATCCTGTCTGAGCTAATGTTAGTTTTCTGATTGCAGTGTGTCTGGAGTCTCAACAAGGACCTAAGCAATCCCAAAAGTTTCAAGTAGTACTTGTGCTGATCTTGACCTTTCAGTCCTTGTTCAATAGAACAATTTCCTTCTGAGATTCAAACTCTAATTTCACAGACGGACACCCATTCTATGAATTAAAGGTCTACCTTCCCTTAACTAAACTACTGAGACCAGAGGAGCTTGTTTACATTTTAGGAAAGTGACTCAACCTACCATAGTGTGAAATTAGAATGTCTCCTAAAATTTCTTGTTCCATCTTCCAGCATTCCTAATGTTCCCACTCTCTCTCTCAGTTGAAGGCCAATCTACCTATCCTATTCTGTATAATCAATCAATCCATGGTATTTATTGAATGCTTACTGTGTGCAGAGCACTGTACTAAGCATTTGGGAGAGTACAACAGAGTTGGTAAAAAAACGCTCCCTACCAAAGCAGAACTTGGTGATACTGAGAACAAAATAGCATGTGGATTCAATCCTAAGGATGAGGGGCAGATAGAGGAAGTGCGATGAAATATATTAACCTTATTCTCTCTAGGATTAGCCTCTTATTGATAGCAAAAGATAATTTAGGAATGCAGATTAGGGATATATAATTATTTATATGCCCTCTAAATGCCCTTCTCATCTCATCCTCTATGTTCCCTTCAAAAGAGTTATATTACTAAACAAGAAAGAATGACTACAGAACTTAGTAAATGACTCCTAAGCAGCCTGAAAGAATAAATAAGGCTCCCTTTTCACCTAGTTTATTTAACTGTACTTCTGTTCTAAGATGCTACTGATGGTGATATCATATCCAGGTGTGAGTGAGGCTGTAATAACTTGAGTGAGAGACATTTCCCCACACTTTTTGCTTTGTTGATGATTAGTTATGTTCATTGTCTGCTCTGTTTTTTATTTTACCTCTTGCAACCATTATCAGCTGAAAGCCTCAGCAGTAAAAATGCCCTCCCACTCCTGATTTCTGCATAGGCTGGTATGTCTATTGCAGTTGCTTCCCAGCCATCAAGAGTTAGGCTCCATCATCTGAGATGGTGTCTCATTGAATTGTACAAGTTTCTTCTGCCCTCGTTGCTGAACATACATTCCCCATCCACACACACACACACATACACACTTCACCTCAAGGCGTCACAGCTCTTGGCGATTTTGCTGTCATCTCCTCATCTGATCCACCAAGCTGAGCTGTCTGCAACTGGAATTGCTTTGATTATCTTCCAGATTCCCAGTTGTTGTAATTCTTCAGAAGCAGATGGTAACGTGCACTGGGAAGGAAAGAACCAATTCAATATCTGATTCAATTTTATATATATTTAAGGTAATTCTTTTTCTCCTTAGGAGTCAATAACTTCAATCCATAGAGATTCAAGGGAAATCTGATAGAAAATGCATTTTAGTAGACTCAAGAAAACATTTTAGAGAAATGATGGAAAGTAATTTATAGTCATTGTTTGAAATTGTACTTCCATAATTGTACTTTCCAAGTGCTTAGTACATTGCTCTGCACATAGTGAGCACTTGATAATACTACTGAATGAATGAATCATCTAATGAACACATATGAAAATGATTTAAAGTGTTTGCACAAATTCTGGTTCAACCCTTTCAGGCATACAATAAATGTTATCCCCCTCCTGCAGCACAGCATAGTGGATAGAGCACAGGCCTGGAGTCAGAAAGTTACAGGTTCTAATCCTGCCCCTGCCACTTGTCTTCTGTGTGACCTTGGGCAAGTCACTTCATTTCTCTGGGCCTCAATTACTTAATCTGTAAAACAGGGATTGAAACTGTGAGCCCCCACATGGGATAGGGACTCCATTCAACTCAATTTGCTTTTACCCACCCCAGTGCTTAGTACATGCCTGGCACTTAACAAATACTATTATTAATTAATGAGCCTTGCCAGCTAGGCCCAATCCACAAAATAATTAACAATACTATGTACACCCAGGCTAAAATAAGACAGAAAAAAATAATTGGCTATTTTAATATCATCATCATCAATGATATTTACTGAGTGCTTACTATGTGCAGAGCAATATAACAAGTTGGCAGGCATGTTTCCTGCCCTTAATTCATTCAATAGCATTTATTGAGCGCATACTATGTGCAGAGCACTGTACTAAATGCTTGGAATGTACAATTCATCAACAGATAGAGACAATCCCAGCCTATTGACGGGCTTACAGTCTAATTGGGGGAGACAGACGGACAAAAACAAGACAACTTCATTACGATAAATAGAATCAGTCTAGAGGGGGATACAGACATTAATATGAATAAATAATATATAGTTTACGGATATGTTCCTAAGTGCTACAGTGCTCCTGAGAGTGGGGCAAATATCAAATGCCCATAGGTCACATAGCCATACCAACCTGATTGTTTTAAAGTCTTCTCCCTAAAAGTAATGAATCAAGGGGCAAGATCATAACTTTAAAGGGGAGTACAACAGAGTAAGATGAACTTGAGAGGGTGTTTGAATTTAAACCAAGGACTATTCAATTTCATGTAGCACTAACTGACACTCATATATAATCAACTATCCAGGACAGTGTTATTTTCCCATTTAATTGTAAGAATATTTTAATAGTAGGCCAGTTCTTCAAATGCACAATGAAATGGGTTGTATTAGGCCTCTGTTTTATTCCAACTTGCCTTTTTATTTCCTGTGGCAAAGCTATCATTAAAGGGAAAGTATTCAATGCAGCTGCTTCCTGAATGATTAAGAACCAGTCCCACATCTCATTTTCCAACTGTCTGCTCTATTGTACTTCTGAATCCCTACTCCTCCAGACATCATAAGGGAAAAGGAGCCAAAATGGAATAGGAGTATTAGTCTTTGGCCAACATGGAAAGACTAAGGAGGGGCACTGACATACTGCACAATTCAAGTCTCCTTTTCACAGATATATGAAAACATTTTGTACCCATAGGTAGCCAGAGAGAATAGAAGAAACACTGGAACAGATTAATTAAAGGGTGAATAATACATTTTATTTCATAAATTCTCTGCAGTTCAGGACCATTTGATAAGAAAAAAAAAATCAGGTTTTCACCAAAAGGTTGTTTTCTTCAACCATATACGAACTGAATCGTTCTGAACTAGATACACGTGGATTTTTTTTGTTATCTATTAAAAGTGCTACATTTATTTCATGTCCCAAGCTCCAAGGAGGCGCCAGATTTGGAAATGGCATTTTTGAGGGAAAGGCACTGGTCAAGGGAAGGGAGTTCACCTTGGATGACTCACTTCCCAGACAGCCCTGTTCTAAGGACACAGAGCTCAATTACTATTTTGGAGAATAGGGTGGTGAACTCTTGAGACCATCAGTCTAACTGCCATGTTTATCCATTTCTCCAATCTCAGCAAAGGCGCTGGCTCTGAACCATTCAACTCCCAAAGTGACCCTACTGGTCTTTTCAACACATAGTCAATGCAGGGTTCAGTTAAATATTTAATAAATACATTTTGGCTTTCTGCATTTAACTTGAAAAATACAATGGGCTCCAGATCCTCCCACTGAAATACATGATGGACCCTGCTCTGCTGCATCTTTAACTTCTCTACAGCCTCTATCTTTTCATTCCGTCTAACTACTGTGTCTGATTCTTTTGCCCTCTGCTATAACTGAATTGTCTGGTCTTGTAGACCCTTAGGAGCCATGATGGATTCTGCAGGGTCAACAGAGCATATTTTGGGAAATAGTTCTGTAGATAACACCTGCTAATGTGATATTTTGGGACATCACAATTTCTGTTACTAGCATGTTTATCCACATGTGCTGGGCCACTTTTCCTGTATTAATAATGTAGTAAAATCTCTCAAGTAATACATACAATGTATGGTTAAGTCATTTCTTTCTTCTATATATCTGCTTAGATAATGATGTATTTGATATATCACTTTGGAAAATTTAGGGTAGGGGTAAATGATTAACAGGGTTTTCCCTTCTCATCATGAAAGTCAAAGGGGAAAAAAAAGCACCAAATGAAAAAATCCACCTGGCTAAAAAATTTAAAGTCCCACTGGAAATTCTATAAAGCGTAAGATAACTGAATTGATATTTAACCAAAACACACCTTGTAAAATATCATTTGCAGGAAAACACTCACTTCATCCCTATTCCACTCTTTAAACTCTTACAACAAGCCCCTTGGGCTCTACCAAGATTTATTTTTTTTTGTCTTTGCAATGAAGCAGGCAATATAGTAGACTGTGAACTAGGTGTCTAGGAAATCACCTCCTTAGAAAGCATTTCTTCAGATGTTATATTTTATGAAACTTTCAATTGCATTATGCTATCAGATTAAACCTACAAAAAGGGTTTTTATGTTCTGAATCATGGCATTTTTTTTCACTCTGTCGGTACATCATGTCATTCCAATTTCTTTAGTAGTGAGAATTGTCATCCAAATGGTCTGAGCAGTATAAAAGGGGGTTAACCTTGGTGACGACAAAACATGTCTAAAAGGAGATTGGTGGTAACATTTCACCATTTTGTACTGTCTTCATAATGATAAGGATAACAGAATTAAAGTGTTAGAATTTTCTAATCCAAAATTGCAAAAATGTTCAGGCCATGTTTCCCCTCTCCTCAAGAACCTCCGGTGGTTGGCCATCCACTTCCAGATTCAGTAGAAACTCCTTACTGTCAGTTTTAAAGCACTCAGTCACCTTACTCACTCCTTAATTCACTGCTTTCTCCAACCCAGCCTGCATGCTTTGCTCCTGTAATGACAACCTACTCACTGTACCTTGATCTTGTCTATCTTCCCATTGACCTCTAACCCCCAAAATGCTTCTGATCAAGAACATCCTCCCTCTTCATGGGAAGCAGCGTGGCTCAGTGGAAAGAGCATGGGCTTCAGAGTCAGAGATCATGGGTTCGAATCCCGCTCTGCCACTTGTCAGCTGTGTGACTGTGGGCAAGTCACTTAACTTCTCTGTGCCGCAGTTACGTCATCTGTAAAATGGGGATTAAGACTGTGAGCCTCAGCCTCACGTGGGACAATCTGATTACCCTGTATCAAATACAATTGATTGACTGACTGAAAGCACTTAAAGGTAAATGTATACTTGCCACTTTGAGAGCTATTGGCATCCTGATATTTCCAAACTCTAAGTTCAAAGACAGTGAATCTATTCTTGATAGCTGCTCACCATCAGTCTGTCTACAAACGGCCTCACTGTACCATATTGCTTGAGACCTGGCTAAATAGGAACTTTAAAACATTTGTGCTTATCCTCGTTGCTTACCTCTGTCCCATTTCTTCAATACACCGAACAGCAACCTTTTGGTTACCATCCTTTCTTCTACAATAAACTAACCAACCTACACCTGAGAAGCCCACCACTTCACCACAGGTATTTTTTGGATCTGTGGCTTCTAGCCCATATTATGCTTTTGGCTTGTGGTATTTGAGTTGGTGAGGCTTAGCTGCCCAAGAAACATCTGGTGGTTGAATGTTTTAAAAAGGATTCTCAACCTAGAAAACTCAAAATATAATTTTAACTAAACCAAAAAAGAATACATGTCTGAGAGTTACTGAGAAGGAAGAAGAGGGCACTATGAAAAAAGGAGGTGATGCTGACATTTGAGGAAAAGGCAAAACAACTGGAAGAGACTGAAGACTTGAATTTTGTGAAGATGGGAGAAATACAGAAATTGCCAACAGGGAAGTTACTACAGTAATAACCTATGTCCATTACATGAAGGCCATGATGTACGTGAAGAACAGGTATTTTATTGCAGAATGGCCTAGAAGAAAGAGCACATGACTGGTAGTCAGGAGACCTGTACTCTAAATCCAGTCCCACCAGTTTCTTGGTGTATGATCTTGGGCAAGTAACATAACTTCTCTGAGCCTCAGTTTCCTCATCTATAAAAATGGTAATTAAAAAGAAAAATGTTCTTTCTCCCCTTCAGGCTGTGAGATGGCCACCGTACCTGATTATATCCATAATTTATTTTAATGTCTGTCTTCCCTTCTAGACTGTCAGCTTGTGGGCAGGGAATGAGTCTACCAACTCTGTTATATTGTAGTCTCCCAAGATCTTAGTACAGTAGTCAGCACAGAGTAAGCACTCAATAAACATTATTGATTAATTGATTTGCTTAAGTTGGATCTATGTTAGTGCTAACTACAATTATTGGGTCACAGTAAACACTTAAATACCACAGTTGTTATTTGGGTACTTGAGAGCTGGCGAAATGTACACAAAATCAGAGTAAGAAATAAAACCAACCTCCAAAAATCCTAAAATTACACAGCCTGAGATATTCATTTCCAAAAGAGATTGTTCTTTTGGAAGACACCATTTAAAGAAAAAAAACAGCAGGAATTGGTTGGACCACCAAATGATGACAAAAGGTATCAGGCCCCCTTGTACACTCCACCTACAAGCTATACATGATGGCACCAAAAAAACAACCAAGAATGAGGCACCACCAAGAAGGGGGTAGAAAATATAGCTAGCTAAGGCCATAGTTTCTATGCGTGCACTTGGAACTCTGTGTGCAGGTCTGATCACACCTTAAGGAGGACATAATAGACACGAAGGTTTGAGAAGGTTGGAAACACCTCCTCATGTGGAAGTAGATGGAAAAGACTAAGACTCTTTAGTCTGGAAAGAATTTGTTGAGATTGGGTACGACTGAAGTCTACAATTTTTAAGTATTTTGAATTGGTAAACCTCAAATTGTTGTTCATATAATCTAACAGCAACTTTGAGGATGGTACATTTGAAGCAAATAAAAGATAACACTACCTCTTTACGGAGCGGGTGATAAGCACAGGAATTTATACTGGATCAAAACATCAGGTGTGAATGAATCACATCGTGCTATCTCATGGCAGTTTGTGGTGCCATTATCAGAGGAAAAATACTGGGCAAGATAAACTATTTGCTTGACTCAGGAATGATGTTTCCCATAACAGTGATGGAATGATAATGATAATAAGAATATTTGTTGAGTGCTAAAGTGTAACTAGCACTGTACTAAGCACTGGGGTAGATTCAAGACTCAAGACTCAGCTTCTCATACTGAGAAGCAGCATGGCTTAGTCGAAAGAGCATGGGCTTGGGAGTCAGAGATCATGGGTTTGAATTCCAACTCTGCCACTTGTCAGCTGTGTGATTTTGGGCAAGTCACTAAACTTTTCTGTGCCTCAGTTACCTCATCTATAAAATGGGGACTAAGATTGTGAGCCCCACATGAGACAACCTGATAACCTTGTATTTACTCCAGCGCTTAGAACAGTGCTTGGCACATAGTAACTGCTTAGCAAATACCATCATCATTATTATTATTATTCAAGGTAATGAGATCAACCACTGGCCCTGTCCTACATGGGGGACTCACAATTTTGGAGAGGGGGAGTTCTCTTCAAGAGGGTAAAATCAAGTATATTCTGTATAAAATGAACAAAACTGGGATTAAGGCCATTCCTAAGATTGGATGAATCATGGCAAGTGCCCAAGAATGCATGCTTAAGGGGTCCTGACACTCTGCTGAGAGTAATAACTGATTATTCCACAGGAGGCTGGCTGGTATAGACCAGATTGGTTTTTGGAACCAATGAAGACGGCATTTGAGGAGCAGAACTATTATAGCAACACATAGTTCCACTTGAACATTCTTTTCTTTTCCTTGCTGACTGATAGCCCTACCAGCTTGTATTTCCCCCGGGCCCTTTGCCACCTAGGGATAATACTGAATCTGATGGTTCCATTAATTCAAAAAACTCAACTGGACCAGAACCAACAAGCGAGCGTGATTCTGTGTCAAACAAGTGTTATTATGAACAGTAATACTATTCAGTTAAGAAAATAATAATTTTTCCTGAATACCATGAATAAATCCCTTTATTTCTGAAATAGACTTTCAAGGTAAATAATAGAAATGTCATTGATTGAAACAGTTTAACCCCATATTGAAATAATAATCCAAACTCTGCAGAAGAATTCAGAACCCGTAACTACTGTTTTCTCCATCAGAGGAAACTCTTCAAAACCTTTCCAGAGATTGAAACTGACTACAGTGAAATTGAAGCAGTGAACTCTGTCTCCCAGCCCCAGGCCTTCTCCGATTACACATAGCAACTGCAGTACCCATCCATCACAAAGGAACAGACCACTAGAAAACACACTGTGAGAAGCAACCTGCATGCATTCCTCCAAGATTAAATAATACAGTTATGAAGGGCAACACTATTGGCTGAATTGAGCTAGTTGAATATTTTCAATAACATCAAACAAAAAAAAGAACTATTCAACGTCCAGGCATTTGGTTCAATCATTCCCCTACCTACTGCCAACCAAACAGCTGTCAGGAGCTCGGCCTGATCAACAAAGCATTTTCCATTATCCCAAACATGAAGAAAGATGGGGAAAGAATCTCTCTCTGAATGCTATCTGATTTGGCCTGGCTGGTGGCAAGAGCAAGGAGAAAACATTTTTTTTGGATCTCGGGTTATAATGGAAAATTCCTCTTCTCACATTCTATCTAGGTTGGGTGTGTCTTTGAACTCAGAAAAGGGAAAAGTAGGGTTGCAGGATAGATGGGAAAACTTTTTAACAGCTCAGTGCTGCAGACAAAGCATATCTATCTCCGATTTGAAAATTAAAATTAATCAATCATTGCAGTAGGAACAGCCTCAGAGGCAGTAGCAATCCCAGCTGCTAAAGAGCCACTTCATGCTGGCCACCTTGTTAAGACAAAAATTGAACGGAATCCAGTACAAGAAGGTAAAGCAGGAGACATGACAAAGAAGAGAAATCACTCCTGATGCTATCAGCATTTGGTGATTGTGTTTCTAAACCGAGCACAGCAAATAGACACGAAAGTCCCAGACTACAAACTTTCACTAGTTAATCAGCAGCAACAGGAGTACTTAACTAGCTATATGTAAGTCAATCAGTCATATTTATTGAGCACTTACTATGTGCAGAGCACTGTACTAAGCATTTGGGAGTCAGTCATGTTCCCTACCCACAGTATGCTTAAAGTCTAAATAAACCTCCCGTCCCTGGGTGGGCACCAATCACCAACCTTTCAATTAACAGCCGCATGGGCTCACAAATTTCACCACACAAACTGATATGCCACAAAAACAACTAATAAGGGACATGATTTGGATCTGTGAACTTTAGACATTTGATACTTCCTCCACTCCCAACCCCATGGCACTTACGTACATATCTTTAAATTATGTATTTCAAATTACTTATTCATATTAATGTCCATCTCCCCCTCTACTCTGTAAACTCATTAATGGACAGGGAACGTATCTGCTAATTCTGCTGTAGTATGCTCTCCCAAATATAGTGCTCTGCCCTTAGTGCTCAGTAAATAAAATGGCTTGATTGATTGACTCTTGGCTGGAAGAGAGGTAAAGGCTAGGAGTGTTAATGGGGTAGAAATAATTAGGTAAAATCTTGAGCCTGCAGGGGTAGAGGTCTTAAAAATTGAAATTTAAAAAGTCCCTGAGTTGCTAGGACAGAGATGAGACAACCTATTGAAATACTGATAAAAGATTAAGTTAAAATTGGACCATGTTTACCCAACCAAACTGGGGATCTCTGAACTGGAGTCAATTTTTTTTATGGCATTTGTTAAACACTTAACAGGTATCCCACCTCTTCCACTTGTCAGCTGTGTGACTTTGGGCAAGTGACAACTTCTCTGTGCCTCATTTAACACATCTGGAAAATGGGGATGACGCCTGTGAGCCCCATGTGGGAAAACCTTGTATCTATCTCAGCCCTTAGAACAGTGCTTGGTACATAGTAAGCACTTAACAAATACTATCATTATTAATATTATTACCAGACACTGCACTAAGTGCTGTGGTAAAGAAAAGTAAATCAGGTTTGACACAGTCAATGTCCCACATGGCGTTCATAGTCTTAACCCCCTCCCATGTGCTTGCTATCACGCTCTGCACACAGTAAGTGCTCAATAAATACCATTGATTGAAAGACTGATTTTACATAAAACTGAGGCACAGATAAGTTCAGTGACTTCCCAAGGTCACACAGCAGACAACTGGTAGACCTGAGATTAGAAACCAGGTCCTCTGACTCCAGGCCTGTGCTCTATCCACTAGGCAACACTGCTTCTCACTCTTTTTATTACTCCAGCACACGGAAATATTGAGGGACATGAAAATGACTCAAAATTTCCCATATTTCCCAGAAATGGAGTGGGGAAAATTATAGTGGGCACATTGAGTTCTTTGGCAAATCTACCAGAGGAGTCAA
This sequence comes from Ornithorhynchus anatinus, assembly GCF_004115215.2. Lineage (NCBI taxonomy): Eukaryota > Metazoa > Chordata > Mammalia > Monotremata > Ornithorhynchidae > Ornithorhynchus > Ornithorhynchus anatinus. Next base: position 18,004,641 of record NC_041739.1, on the reverse strand, counting down.
AGTTGCTATTGTTCAAGTTCTTGGGAAGTCCAACTCTCTTTCCCTCCTAGTGGAAGCAGGAGATTCAAGATTTCATGAAGCAATTAGCATCCTTGAAATCTCAAATTCTCTGAAGAAACAAGGCTGTTCATCTAAATGTCAAATGACACCATGGCTTTCCGGTACTGGCACTGTACGCCGTACCTCTGGTGATATTTTCATCAAAACTTCTACAGGAAAGAACCCACTGCCCAATTTAAATTTATTGACACTGTGTGCAAGCCACTGGACATTTTGCTTAAAACTTCACTAAGCTGGTACTTATCCAGACTTCTTATGTTTTCTTGGCACCTGCATCTTCCTACTCACCTGCCCGCACTCTCTTAACATCTCCTGCATGACCAGCTAATGCCTCTCTCTGTAAATTCCAGCCCTGACTCCAAATCTACTGCCAAGCTTCAGCCTGTGCTTGGAATGCATACTGCCCACTATTCATCATAAAAAAGGGACTGAAAAGAGGTTGGGGCAGGGGTGAGCAGGGGGCTTTCAGTGCAGGCTTTGGAGAACTGACTGGTTAGCGCAGAAGTTTTGAGTCCACTCAAAACTAGAATGGATGAAAAAACTGGTTTTGCCCAACAGGGAGAAATCCAAGTGGTGCCATTGCTTCCAGAGTTTTGAGTCCCAGGTAGGACAGTGATTGTGTCTGATGAGTTGTACTTTACCTGCTCAACACTTACTACAGTATTGGCCACAAAGCAAGGACTTAAGAAACATCACAATCAGTACCATTATTAATTGCCATCTTTGTGGAAGTGTACTCCTATTTCTTACCTGTTTGGCAAGGCTTCTCTATGCTTTCATTGTAAGATCTTCTGAAATCCCATTTCTTTCATGAAAAAAGGTTTCCTGATTAACTGGTGATTTTCTCTAAATTCCTCCCCTTCTCTGAGCATGTGAATCATACGCCCAGACTTCATACAGAAAATAATATGTGCCGATTCCCACACAAAATATTTTATTGACTTAGTAAATTCACTTAATATTTGTCCAGTTGTCTACATGACTAAGTTAAGATGACTAAGCCAACGGGAAAAATCTTGTGGTACAACTCAAGAAGAGTGGGAAGTATGGTAGGGAAAACACAATTAACTTAGCAAAAAAGACCCTATTTCCTTCCTCTGTGTTCCCAGGTTGGGCAGTGACGTCACAGGGCTCAAGCAGAGAATGTTTGGGCTTTCTATGTGTTGCGCTAAATGCCACAGACCTGGGACATTGGGACACATTTTTGCTCTGCTGTTGCATCCTCAGATACCTAGTGTCTCTTGGGGTTTGAGCCAAATTAGACTGGAAAACAGCAGAATCCTAGTTCTACTATGCAGATTCCACTATCTGTTGGGGCTGAGAGGAGAGTGGACAGGGAAGCTTTGGGGAGGAACTGCAGGGGAGATGGGGAAAGAGTCTTGGCCAGTGGGAATAATGGGGAGTTACAGCCAACCCCTCTTGGCTCTCTCTGTCATGGTCTCTCCGTAGTTGAACAGTGTTGAAGTTTCCATAGCTGGGGCTCTAACAGAACATTTTGCTGGTTTTCACCAAATTCCCCTAAAGCATCTCTCTCCAGAAGCTGCTTCTACAATGGTCTTTCCCCATCCCATCCTTTTCCTCAATCAATCAATCCATTTCATTTATTGAGTAATAACTGTGGTAAGCACTTACTGTGTGCCAGGCACTGTAATAATAATTATGGCATTTGTTAAGTGCTTACTATATGCCAAGCACTGTATTAAGAGCTGGGGTGGATACAGGCAAATTGGGTTGGACACAGTCCCTGTCCCATGTGGGGCTCACGGTCTTAATCCCCATTTTACAGAAGAGGGAACTGAGGCCCAGAGAAGTGAAGTGACTTGCCCAAGGTCACACAGCAGACAAATGGCGGAGCCAGGATTAGAACTCATGAACTTCTGACTCCCAGGCCTGGGCTCTCTCCAGTATGCCATGCTGCTTCTATGTGCAGGGAACTGTACTAATTGCTTGGCAAAATACAACAAGTAGATATGATCCCTTCCCTCGAGTAATTTACAATCTAATGGAGGAACAATTCCTCTGCTGCCTGCCCCATTATTTGATTGATGCATTGGCCAAGTTCAAGTGATCAGACATGTAACTGTTAGATCTGGAAATGAGGGGTTTTTATTAGAAACCCCATTACTCCTTATTTCTATTCATCACAATTGCTCTTCTTTTATGGGTTGGAGTACATCACTCCCATTTTAATTAGCCATGAGTCTGAAAACAATTGAAATGCTCTCTTTTCTCGTTAGGCAACAGCTTTACAGCTAAGGGTGATTTGAATGCAATTTCTTAACCCAGTGAGATGTTCCCTGGTATCCTGCAAAATCTATGCATGAGTTCAGAAGACAGGTGATTCATAAGGAAAAATTTTAACTTTCCATTTCTTGTGTTGAGGATAGCCATTCCTCTCCTTCCACACACAAATCTGATCAAAAATATGTCCAAATTATTTGACTACCTCAATAGATGAATTCTTTCATATTTCCTGTCCTGGCTTAAAATAAATATGACACTCCACCTCTGCTGAGTATGTCATTACCATAAGTCACCTACCTGCACATCCATTTTAGAAAGAGCTCTGATGCTTGGCATAGAAATTATATTCACTTTTGATAGTTGCACATACTCACACGTGTTCTGTCAGGGGAGATTCAAATGAAGAAACCAGCCAGGTAATCAGGAATCAGACAGAAATGAAAATGAACTGGGGGTGCGTACACATTTATACTGCTAAATTCTAGCCTTTAAATTGTAAAACATCTTACCCTAGTTCTTTAGTTATTCATTCACAGTTCACAGAGCTACTTACTACTTTGGAGATCAATAAGGCTGAAAACCAAAATTGTTCTCTCTGCATATATTAGAAGTTCTGTCATCCCCTGCATTGATTTTTTAAATTTATTGTTTCTACTCTTGTCTTGAATTTCCTGTGTCTCTGACTGGTTAAAAAATAATGCTTAACTAATAAAATGGTGTACAAACAGTCAATTGACAAGAAGTAATATTCTCCTGAATGCTTTTTAAGGAGGTGATAAAGGCATTCTGTTGCGAGTTTGTTATACTGTATCATAGTAAGCACTCAATGATATCATTGATTCATCTGATACAAAAAAAGCCAGGTCCTAACAATAGTAGTTATTAGGCATTCAATGTTCACAATAGGCTGGCAAAGTGAAGCAGTGCCCTAAGCATTTTACTTAGTACTAGGGAGGGACTTGGTTTTATTTTGAGCTCTACAGAGGCTTAACAAGACTCATGATTTCAGTAATTTCCTAGCCATAGGCAGTCTTCTAATGTGTGGATTAAGGGAGAGTTTGCCAGCCACTACTATAGTAAAATTCAGCCTAAGGACTCTCCTCCTTGTCTCACCTTGCCACTCCTCGGCTTTATGCCATCTCCACCAGTTTGAGGGCACGGTAGCCTAAGAATACTAGCGGCACGTAGTGCCTCTGCAGGAGAGAGAAAATTTCTTTACCTTCCTAGTCCACCCTTACCAGGATCCTCTTCCCCTATTGCTAATGCTTGGAGAATCTAGCTCCATATTCACTAACATGAAAAAAATAATTGGCTTGTAAAAGAAAAAAAGAATCTAGAAAGTACTATCTTCGGGAAAATGCTTTGCACTTAGGTCAATTAGCAGGTGTTGCAAAGAGGTAGCAGGGAGATATTCACTGAAATGGGGGTTATACAGAAGCCAATCCCATTCAAGTATGTTCACCAATGCACAATAATAGTCATCATCAATTAACACTTATCGGGCATTACCTTTCTCTGTAGCAATAAAAGAAAATAAATAAAGCACTCAAGGCTGCCTAGCAAGGGCAGCTCCATCAGTTCTAGCACCCAACCCTGCCTTGGACAGTCCCTGGGCACCAGAAATGTACCTCATTGGATAACTATGGGAGTGAAGTCACCCAGGCACCGACCCTGCCTGATTTACTGAGTGAAACACTTGGCTGGGTGTTGACTGGGTTGGGTGAGAAGGGTGCTTTAGGTTTCAGGTAAACCTAACAGAATTAGGCTTTCCATACAAAGCTTTCTAAGCAGTCTCATCACTGGCCCCTTCGGTTCACACTCCTGTATCAGATGGGAAGATACGATCACTAACAATGAGTTACTTGGTTCTCCAACGTGGGACAGAATGGATAACTTCAAGATACCCAGGTAGCCACTAAGTAAAGTGACTTGGGTGTCAGTAAACACAGGCAAGGAGGATATTTTAACGGCAGACAGGGAAACAGTCTCCCAGAATGTAACACAGCAGCAGACTTTTGCCAGCCAGCATGCGACAATCAGGGGAGGGATTACTTTCTTGGAGAAGAGACTCCCTAAAGATTGGGATATGAAGAGACAGATTAGAGAACCACAATGAGTACTTCAAGTGGCCACCCATACCAAGGCAAAGACAATCTTGAAATGCACAAGAAGTGGAAGATATTATTAGTTGGTCATTCACACTTTTTTCAGTGAGAGTTATACAAGTTGATTAGCTCTTGCTGGCATTAAACCTATCTTGAATACAACTGAAAGCACTCATTTTCCCCTTGTTTTTCTCTTTCCTTTCCTCCTGTGAATTGATTTCACCCCTGAACCAGATTTAAGCCTTGCCTTTTAGAATTGATTAGATAACCCTATTTCCTGAAGTACCTCTAGTTTGATCTTGAACTTTATTTAACCAAACTTTACATAACCAAATTCAGTGATACGCTTTGTTTATATTTTCAAAGACATGTTGGTATTCTTGATGTGGCTTCTACCAATATAAATAAATGAAGGTGAAAAGGTCTTCAAAGTGATTAAAAACAAAACACGTTTAGGGGGAAGTTAGGACACTTTTCTAAAGAGATTTTCACCCTTCAACAACAATAAAAGATCTCTGAATTTTGTCATTAAATTTTTCCTTAAAGGCACACATAACAATGAGTGACTGATATTGTGTTCAGTAGCCAGAAACTGTACTGTTTAGCCTGTCAGAAAATCTGGGACCAATACCATTTAGTAATTAAACAAATCATGTGATCTTTTTACTGCAGGATTCCTGAGGTAAAGAGAAAACTGTATGGTGTTCCACATTAGACAGTTCTCATAATCTATTCATGAAAGGTGATTATAATTTGGAGCTTGGCAAAGCTATCTGCCTAGAAGCGAAATATCTGTCAGTATGTAAGGCAATTGTTTTAGGTTGATTTATAAAAGGTCCCAAAGCAAATAGAATAGAGCTATTATTTATATATGAACTTTCCATACATAAGCATATATTCACAATTTTCTTTTTATAATCACTAGTTTCAGATTATTATCCTGACTAAATGCCAATAGGCTTGCCCCTCCAAAGAGAAAATATTCTGTCTGCTTGTGGTAATTCTTTCACAACCTTGCCACCTTTGTATGTTGTCACCTTTGCATCTTGCTTGATTGTATGGATTCTCTTTGACCATATCAGTTTTATATGGTTAATCAATTAAAAAAACCCAAGAAATTAGATTCTCTCCATTTCAAAGTCTGTCATTCCTTTCTTACCTCCTAGTCCTCCTGAAGCTGGTGAGCATTTGAATTTTTTTTTGGGAGGGGGGGAGGGGTCAACCTGCCAGGCTCAGAGGCAAAGCTGAGGTTTCAATAAGACTCAGCCCTTCAAAAAATCATTGCTAAGAGGAAGGTCTCCCCTGGAAGGAAATTTAGGAATTAAATAACTCCTTTAATTGAACAAAATGAGAAAGATAACCCACGGCACTTCCAGAGGACAGTAGGATGTAGGATGTATTGTATTTCCTTTATTTCCCAACAACAGGTGGTCAAGGGACAGCAACACAGTTTGGCTCCCTGGAAAGTGCAAAAACCTGGGAATCGGGAGACCAGGGTTCTAATCTAATCCAAGAGAAAATCCCTTAACTTCCCTTTGCCTCATTTTCTACCTCTACAAAATGGGGAGAACAATAAGTGCTCCCCTTACCTCTTATACAGAGTCCTCTGTGAGAAAAAGACTGTGTGTGAGATACGTTTATCTAAATCCAGCACAGTGTTTGACACAGTTCTACAGTCTGGTTTATAACACCTGTTTGATTAAGAGTAACCCATTCTTGGCTCTAATTTTGCCCCCTCTTTTAGATTCCTGAGCACCATATACTGAACCACAGCCAAAGCTTTCTCAGTGGTAGGTACTCTACTCGTTTACTACATTTGCAGGCATTCATTGCTACAGATTACCAAAAATTTGAAGGGCTCTATGAAACCAATTCAAATTTAGAAGTAAAAGCAATGATGTATGATAGACTACTAAGGTTGGGTTGGCATTTTACTTAAACTATATTTTTAACTAGATGAGGACATGTTCAGTGAAGCAGAGAAGTACTGTCCAGACTTAAAATGAGGTCCTTCAGTACTTAAGATTATGGCTTGGTAGCATTACTGAGCATAGGCCCTAAAGTGTACTTTCAACTATTTCCCTTTCTAGATATTCAGATTAAAATGCTACACTCAGACACGTTATATTGGGATATGACAGGAGATTATTACCCAAATGAATCACCCAGGCATATGTTTCCTTTAGCGAGTCATGGAATGAACCAGCACATTGAATTTGGAACCAGTTTCATGACAAGTGTTTTTAATAAACTCTCCCTATCCCCTAGTCTCTTGAACAGCCACTTCAGCAATTTCACACTCATCTAGGCAGTTGAGTCTTCACACCCTCTTCCACCCCTGGAGCACTTATGTACTTTTCTTTATACATAATTACTTCCTCCTAACTGTAATTTATTTTAAAGCTATTCACCCCTACTAGATGTAAATCCATTAAATGATAGTAGTTATTGAGTGCTTACCCTATGTAGAACACTGTTTTAATCACTTGGAAGAGTGCCATGGCTTTAGAAGACATGATCCTTGTCCTCAAGGAGCTTACAATATAGTAGGGGAGTAGATGCTCAAATAAATTGAAAATAGGAGGAAGCAATGTAATTCTGTTCATGAATACTACTAGGTGGTGGAAGCCAAGTAGTCAAATGTTTATGGGGTCAGAAAGTGCTGAAGCAGTAGTGGAGACAAATCAGGGAAGGGAGATTATTTCAGTAATTTCTCTATAAATGCTGTAGACTATCAGTAGGAATTCTAGATTTCAATCTGACCATTTGAGAAATAATCTATAAAAAAAGGGATCATCACCCTCATAATTCCACATATATGTTTCTTCAACAGAAACTCCTTACCATCAGTTTTAAAACATTCAATTGCCTTGCTCCCTCCTACCTTACTTCACTGCTCTCCTACTGCAACTCAGTACACACACTCAGTTCTCATAATGCCAACCTACCCACTGTACCTTGATCTCATCTATTTTGCTGCCTACCTCTCGCCCACATCCTGCCTCTGGCCAGGAACACCTTCCCTGTCATACCCAACAATTACTCTCTCCCCCTTCAAAGGCTTATTGAGAGGATATACCTCCTCCAGAAGGCCTTCCAGTCCCATTTCTCCTTCTCCCACTCCCTTCTGCATCACCTCTATGCTTGGATTTACTCCCGTTTCTTCACCCCGCCCTCAGTCCCACAACACTTATGTGCATACCTGTAATTCATTTATTTTAATATCTGTATCCCCTTCTAGACTGCAAACTCTCTGTGAGCAGGGAATACGTCTGTTAACTCTGTTTTATTGTACTTTTTCAAGTGTTTAGTATAGTCTTCTGCACACAGTAAACTCTCAATAAATCTGATTGATTGATTGATTGATTGATTGATTGGTCCTGGCAGCAGATTGGACAGAATTGTATTACCCTAGGGAGACCCTGTTCTGATGCAGGAGCAGCTTGGAGGGGTACTGCACTGACTGCTATTAGCCTCTCTATCTCCATCAAAGATTAGGAGGGCTCCAGTGAGTAAGGTTAGAATGCAGGAATCTGGACACCACCAGTAAGAGAGCAGGTTCAGGTACCTGAGTAGGATTCCAGAGCAAGGGAATGTGGAGCAGTTGACCCAGGAGCAACATGGCCCTGGTGACAGATTTGGATTCTATTCCCAAATGACCTCTTGGCTGCTGGGTGGCCATGGGAGAACCACTTGATTTCCAGTAGACTGTAAACTCCTTGTGGCTGGAAATCATGTCAATCAACTCTATTGTATTGTACTTTCCCAATCACTTAATACAGTGCTTTGCACACAGTGTCTAATAAATGTCATTGATTAATTGACTGATTCTTTGTCAATTTCTTAACTGGAAACTGTAAAATGGGGATTAAATACCCATTCTCCCTCTCTTTGGACCATGAGCCCTGTAAGGGACAAGGATTGCTGTAGTCTAATCAAATCTTATATATATATAATCTATTCTAGTTTGATTGTCTAATCTACCCTATTGCTTAGCACAGTGTGTGGCAACAGAGTAAGTGTTTAACAAAACCATTATTAGTATTTGGGGGGAAACTACCCCTCAGGTAACCATGGCAGTGGGATTCCCTGCCTCAGCATGTCCTTCCTAGGATGTTGTATTAACCAATAAATGGTCCATTGGCACTATATGTTGGTGCTATTATGAAATCTGAATTTACCTGGAATGTCACTAATTTTAAAACAGCTAATGGGATTTTGGACAGAAGAGCATCATGAACTAGGATGTTGTAGTGATTTATAGGCACTTAAATACAAATATATGCACATTGCTCGTACAATCTAACAGTAGTAAATTTACATGCCCTTAAGAATATTCAACTGTCCACTGGGATTGAGGATGATGCCTCCAACAAGGAAAGTTTTGCAAAAATGGATATAAAGGTGGCTGAAGAGACCAATAATACCTTCCTGATCATGTGCATTCAGAGATTCCTCTTTGAGGTACTCGTGCAGTGGCTAACAAGGGTGCCTGACACCATTTTCTTTTCTCCTTCTTCCCATCTTGATCTGATCAAAATTCCTGCCCTCAGGAATGATTTCAGGAGTGAGAAGCAGCATTGCCTAGTGGATAGAGCATGGGCCTGGGAGTCAGAAGGTCACGGGTTCTATTCCCAGCTCCACCACTTGTTTGCTGTGTGACCATGGGAAAGTCATTTTACTCCTCTGGGCTTCACTTACCTCGTCCGTAAAATAGGGATTAAGACTGTGTGCCCCTCGTGGGACAAACTGATTACCTTGTATCTACCTCAGCATTTAGAAAAGTGCTTGGCACATAGTAAGCACTTAACAAATGCTATAATTATTATTCTAATTACAACAAGACTGATCTGTTTATGCTTTTGTCTCCTAACTGTCCATGACTATGACAAGTGGTTTGGGGTTTTTGCTTCACTCTGTCTTTAAAATGTTTTTTTATCCACTCTGCTTATGCTTTCTCCATTTCCGCTGACCACAAAGTAGCTATTTAGGTATCCAGCTATCGTCTGTTTCTTCTTATGTGTTTGACCCAGGAGTAGTATGATGAGGTAAACATTGCTTTGCTACATTCTAAAGCTTCATTGCTTATGATCCTTATTTTATGAAGTATTCGTATTACTGCTCATAAATCATTAGCAAATCCACCATGGATAGCAAAGTTTCTGTTTGAAATTAGTTTATCTGGAATCTAAATTTTCCAGTAAAAATTAGACGAAGTTCACCTATCTAGGATCATGAGTCACATTAAAAGGTTACTTCATAGGTGTCAAGAAAAATAATTCTTGGGTTTTGTTTTTTTTTAGAAAACTTACTAATTCCGTGGTACTTTGAAAATACTAACAATGCTTCATGAAATACAATTGATTATTCTAAGTCTTTATAAAAGTTTGTCGAGAAAACTGAAAAGCAGTGTGACCCAACAGAAAAGAGAACAGACCTGGGAGTCATAGTACCTGGGTTCTAATCCTGGCTCCACCACTTGTCTGCTGAGTGACTCTTGCACAAGTCACTTAACTTCTCTGTGCCTCAGTTACTCATCTGTAAAAAGGGGATTAAGGTTGTGAGCCCTATGTGGGATGGGGGCTGTGTCCAACCTGTCTTGTATCTAGACCAGTGCTTAAGTACAGCACCTGGTGCATAGTGAGTGCTTAACAATTGCCATTAAAAAAAAATTTAAAAAACTGTTTCAGTCTTCATGGTTAATATGAGAAAAAGAAGCTTCTGGTGAGAAAGTCCTTTTGTACAAGGCTGTCAGACTTTTTGCCTCTGGCCTGTGCACTAACAGCGTGGCTCAGTGGAAAGAGCCTGGGCTTGGGAGTCAGAGGTCATGGGTTCTAATCCCAGCTCTGCCACTTGTCAGCTGTGTGACTGTGGACAAGTCACTTAACTTCTCTGTACCTCATTTACGTCATCTGTAACATGGGGATTAACTGTGAGCCTCAGGGGACACAACCTGAGTACCCTGTATCTACCCCAGCACTTAGAACAGTGCTCTGCAAATAGTAAGTGCTTAACACATACCAACATTATTATTATTATTACCCTGAAAACTTGTTTCTCTCTAGTGCTTAATTTGTACTGAGAAAGGTGCAGGAGTGCCCAAATCCAGGCAATTGGCACCTTTATTCTGGACACCACTAGTGTCTCCCTGCTCCAAGGTTCCTTATTAATCAGTGCTATTTACTTGTGAGCTCCATGTGGGACAACCTGATCACCTTGTATCCCCCAGCACTTAGAACAGTGCTTTGCACATAGTAAGCACTTAACAAATGCCATCATCATCATTATTTACTGAGAGCACTGTACTAAACACTTTGGAGAGTGGAGGGCAATACAACCCATAGGCATGAGCTCTGCCAACATGAAACCTACAGTCTAAAGGGGCAGACAGACAATAAAATGAATTACAGATAGGGAAGGGGAAGAGTAGCAGTCTCTGTATATAAGTGCTGTGGGGCTGGGATGGGATGGGTTTTCAGATATGCATGGCCTTTCCTTAATGGTTCAGCTACTGGCAAATCTGTTACTGAACCTGCCCAGTATGCTTTTCTACACCCTCAAGGCCAAAAAGTGGCAGGATTTTTCCTCAAAGTACAGGCCTCTGGAACCGCTTCCAAGGCTGATCATCAGCAAACTCCAGCCCAAAGTGAGCACTGTCAGATCACTTTTCATGGTAAGAAAATGTCTCAAATCTGCATCTATAATTTTAAAAGAGTGCAACAACCTGTAGTGAATTGCATACTCTCTTCACTAGTTTCCAACTGTTCCATCTTCAAAATTATAGACAGTGTTGGTCAAAATTAATCATTCTTACCTGAAAATAATTTGACCAACTGCTTTTTGTTCCACTATCTCCACTATCTGGGCAGGGGACACCTAATTCACTGCACTATTTTCATCTTTCCTATTGGCTGAAGTCTGAGAAAGACAAATCCAGGAAAAAATGTCATATTTTGAGTTTTCTCCCACTTCGTAAAGAAACACTTCAGATCTTAATTTAACTAACACTTTGCAATATCTACAAACATCATGGAACAATAAAAGGTAACTGCTTACACAAGTGAGTTATTTACTCATTCAGTGGGGTGGAATAAACAATCTTCTCAAAATTAGTGGAAGTCTAATGTTTTCTGTTCTGAGGAAATGACCTTCTAAAACTCCTTTTCTGAATTAAGAAAAGCATTTTGCTTTCTCTCCATGTTATTCTCTCTCTACACACAAATAGTGTTACTCTGCCAATAGAAACTGAGTCAATTCATTGTAGCCTTCTGCTGTTGCTGAGCACATTTAGTAGATTTATTCTGTTGAATATGAATTGTCCTGAAAGCACAGAATCTTATTTTGCCTATTTTTTACTGGTCTAAATAATCTAAATCATCCTGCTTCAAAGACGTTACACTTTCTAAATGTTGTGTGACTGAAAAGCAGGCTGGAAAGAACACTGAATCACTTGGGGGTTCCATCCCATGTTTCTCACCAAGTAATGATGATGGGAGGTGAGGGGATTTGACTGACCTGAATAAAAAAGGAGCATTCCACTTAACATGCCAAGCCAGGTAATTACTTTAATAATCCTCCCCACACTAAGACGCAGCAGATCTTTGCACCTTTCTTATTCTCAAACCTAGCCCATCATTTTCTTCCATTTATGATGTCCTTTAGGGTACTAACCAGCTTGAGTAGATCCATTTACAGGCCCTGTAATTTTGACTAAATGCATTTCACCTTCAATATGAAATCCCAAACTGTCTTTTCACTTGCCAAATGACTCTGTTTTGTAAAGATGAAAAGCAGGATTTGGCAAAATAACACCATGAGGCCTAATGCACTAATGTAAAAAGACGGGTCCAGCCGGCTGGATGAAATACTGGAAAACTCTGACCACCAGATGTGGCTAATGATGTTTACTACAACTTAGGGTTGTAATATTCCTGAGTTGCCACTCAATGTTACTCTAATGGGTCCTGTACACAAGACTGCACTTAAGTTATTAAATCAATCTTTTTTCCAACCACTCAGTTCTTACCCAATAGGTTGCAAATACCTGCATGTCCCATCGGTACATAGGTCTCTCAGAGAGTGCTGTGAGCTGGATGAAAATGAAAGCCCCTTTTTTGGATCCACTGACTAAGGTTCAGGCCAAAGTAGAAATGGAATTTACTGCCAGAAGTATTAGAAAGGTACATGGCAAAAAATAGAAAGAACAAAAGTTTACCTAAAAAATCCAAGTCACATTTGAAAAGGCCAGCTTTTTTAGTCTTTGAAATGGGACTATTTATATTCAAAACATCCTTTGAATACTGGAAAGGGTCAGGCACAACAGCTGCTATGATGGCTACAGGTGCCCACAGTGACACACCAGATGGACACGGTCATAGCAGTCACAGAACTGACAAAAGGGGCACAGAAGACTCTACCATTCATCTCAAATTGCACTCTAAATCTTACCAACTCAGCTTGCGAGTGGGTATTTGAAGTCATATTCAACAGAACAACAGTCATTTGAAAGCCACTGTTCTGAAACTGGCCTCCAAGATTACTTCTAGTAATATACACAGGAAAATCTCCATCAGTAATTTCAACTTGGAATCCAAAGACAGCTGTCTGACTAGAGTTATTTTGATAAAGAGGTTTTTCCAATACGTTTAAAAATGAAGTCTTCAAACAGACATCTAACAAACCCAGGCCATTTGATAGGACATTGCATGTACAGCTGTATGAGACTTCAGTAAGAGTGACACTGGTGAGTTTGCTAGTATAGAATAGAGCTATTTAGTAGGGTCAAAATAAGTTCCCAGATTCATTGGAAAAATACTGTAAATTCATGCTTTCTAGCAATCTGGTTGGAGAATATAAGTATTTAATATACTAAATTTTTTTCAGAAACCACTGTATCCAGGGGAGATTATTTGAATGGACTCAGCATGTTCACTAACGCTTGTTAACCTTAGATTCTGGTGACTGATTCTGGAAATTAGTCTGACGGACTGTGATGGCTGCTAAAATTCAACTCCCAGAATTAGCTGCGGTATTAAATGTCCCTCCACTCCCAGTTTTCACACGGTACCAGATGGATATGAAGAATGCAGCATGTTGACCAGCTCATCCTTCTGCTCCCCAAGTCCCTGTTTTTAAGCTGCCATTTTTATGGAGAGTCCATCTCAGCAGCTCTTGGAGATGGAAGAGGTTTGACTACATTCCAAAACAGCTAGAATCTAGTTGTTGTGCTTTCCAAGAAAACAATTCTTAATAAGAAAAAGGTGAGATGTGGTACCAGGAAATTTCTGTCACCCACATAATACTGAATTTTTTGTTTGGTATATGAATTCCTTTTGCATCCTTGGAAGCTCATCCTGCATTAAGTTGGGGACTTCTTGAAAGAAGAGACTACTTCTCATATTTTTTGCATAACTCCCAATAGTGATCAGTGCTCTGCACAAAGTAGGCAGTGATGGTGAGGAAGATTTATGCAAGTAGAACCAAGTCTCTAATGCCAAGAAAAATCTTTATTATTTCAATTCTTAATATTTTGCTAAGATTTATTTCCATGAGTTATGGTCAGTTCACCTTTAGAAACTGGTAAAGAAGACATGAAATATTTATTCTGATGGAATTGATCAACCTACTGGAATTAGTGAGAGATTAAATTAAGTACCCGGGAGTGATTGAATGGGACAAATCAAAAAAATAGACTATAAATCTTAGATTAAACAAAGAAGATTCAATTAACATTAGATGAAAGAGAGAAAGGGTGTGTTTGTGTATGTGCAGGCCGTGAGGATTGTGTGACCATTCCCAGGGGTAGGGAGTTCCCAATAGAAAATATGGTTGACCACTGAACATGACATTTTCCAATTTTAATTGAACTCTTCTTAGAAAAAGTAAACTGGTCTAAAATTTTCCACAATAGTGTCAAGCCTCAAATGGAATTTCTTTTGAAGACTGATGCAAAATCAGTTCAACTCTTGGTGAGTTATGTGAGAATGGAAGAAATATGCTTTTCCAGTTGTAAAAAAATTGTTAAGATTTTTTCTTTTTACTCATATAAATCAAATGAGGCCAAAACTGTAAACTTCAAACTTGGCAGGATTATAGTCCCGTTGAGGAATGAAAGCGCAGCCAAACGCGATGAAAATTTTTTAAGTATTTTTAAATTTACAGGATTCCAAGTAAAGTCTTTTGAGCACAATTCATAATACATGTTTATCTTGGGGTTTAAAGTCACAGATCTCAGAACTGCCATTGGCAAAGTGTTTTCTCCCCATTCTACTTTTTTTTCTAATCTGAAGCCTCTGAAAAATTAAATGAAAAACCACAATTGCAATATGCAGGTTTTGAACTTTAAGAACTGAGAAATCACGACATTACAAAGTTAAAAATATCCAAAACAATATTAAATCATCTAAAACATGCAGGCACACACAAAGCATTACCTAACCCAATATTGACCTACACATTTTGGTTACAAATAAAATGTCACTCCACATGTACTTAAGTGTACACCATAAAACTTTCAGTAGGTGTAAAATGGTAAAATAAATGTTCTAGAAAACTCTTAAATTTTAAATTCCCTGAGTTCTTGGAGTTTTCTGTTTCTCATCTATGTTACTGCGGCAAGAAGCAAAGGACCTTGGGGATCCTATTGTTCTGCTATACTCAGCAACGTACCTGTATGTGTAGTCTCCCATCAATATTTCCCATGTTAGAACTCCTTAATAATAATGATGATGGTATTTGTTAAGCACTTACTATGTGCCAGGGACTGTTCTAAGCACTGGGGTAGATACAAGGTTATCAGGCTGTCCCACGTGGGGCTCACAGTCTTAATCCCTGTTTTACAGATGAAGTAACTGAGGCACAGACTAGTTAAGTGACTTGGCCAAAGTCACACAGCTGATAAGTGGCTCCGCCACAATGAGAACCCATGACCTCCAACTCCCAGGCCTGTGCTCTTTCCACTGCGCCACGCTACTTCTCCAACACGAGGAAGTCATTTTTATTATTTCCTCTCAAATCCACTTGTGCCTAATGCAATAATAGGCCTCTAGTGGTAAATAAAAATGATGCAGAAGTAAGCCCATCACTTTTGCCTTACAGTTAATGTGCTGGTGTACTGAGAGGAGGGGCTTTAAAAAATGAGCCAGCCCATGGAAGAAAGGTTCTGTGATATCTTGGGTTCTAACCTGGCTCTGCCACATGTCTACTGTGTGACCTTGAGCAAGTTACTTAACTTCTCTGTACATGAGTTACTTCATCCGTAAAATGGAGATGAAGACTGTGAGCCCCACGTGGGACAAACTGATTATCTAGTATCTACCTCAGCTCTTAGAACAGTTCTTGGCACATAACAAATACAATAATAATAATTATTATTATTATATCAAAGTGAATTCAATGAATTTTGGTTGACTATCTCTATTTCAGTGGGATTGTACAATAAATGAATAAATAAAAGAGCCTTTTTTCTCCCAAGAAAATTTTCCAAACTTTTAGCACTTACCTCATGCAGTGGCACCTGCTCCAAGATTCATTCTGTAGACCTGCACTTTGTGTTCCTCACCTTAGATGTGGCTGCATGCAACATTCAGTCACGTGGAAAAATCAGATGGAAAAAAACTCCTCACTATTACTTGAAAGAAATGAAACAGAAAGTCACAGCCAATAAATCAGCCAATCAATCATATTTCCAAAGCACTTAAAGTGTGCAGAGAAATGTACTAATTGCTTGGGAGAGTACAATAAAGCAGAGCTGGTAGACACATTCCCTACCCATGGATTGCTCGATTGACTGAGTGAACGTTTCTGTAATGCTTCTCTTCTTCCTCTCTATTTAATTCTTTCCCTCCACCTTTTCCAGATCTACATCTTCTCCATGACACTTTCTCAGATTAACTTTTTTAAGCTGGGACACTGGACACGTCATCCCATTCAAAAAACTCCAGTGGTTGCCCATCCACTTCCCTAACAAACCAAAAGTCCTCTTCATTGGCTTTAAAGCTCTCCATCATCTTGTCCTCTACTCCCTCAGTTCTCTCCTTCTACAATTCAGCCCACACACTTCTCTCTAGTGCTAACCTTCTCATTGTGTCTTGATCTTGCCTGTCTCACTGCTGATCTCTAGCCCACATCCTGCCTCTTATCTGGAATGACCTCCCTCCTCTAATGTGACAACCACTCTCCCCCGCTTCAAAGTCTTATTGAAGGTACATCTCTTCCAAGAGATCTTCCCAGACTAAGCTGACTTTTCTTCATCTCCCACTCCCTGCTGCTTCACCCTGACTTGCTCCCTTTGCTCTTCCCCTCTCCCATTCCCAAATTATGTATGTACGTATCTGTAATTTTATTTACTTGGATTGATGTTTGTATCCCCTACTCTAGACAGTGAGCTCATGTGGGCAGGGAATGTCACTCTTTATTGTTGTATTGTACTTTCCCAAGGGCTCAGTATGGTGCTCTGCACACAATAAGCACTCAATAAATCAGACTGAATGAATGTATGAATAAACTAAAGTTGGGCTGTGAAAATGTAAAGAAGAAAAGAATCTGAGGAATACTGAGCAGAAAGAAGTAGCAGGTATTTGTGAACGCCTGGATGCTGCAGCTGAGTCCATGTTGATTCCGGTATTTTGAGTGTTGCCATTGGGGGGAAAATCAAAGTTGGCAGAAAATAAGGGATTGGGAGGGGAAAAGATACTGGGCTCTTCCAGCCATGTTCAATGTAGGCTGCACCATTGTGAGGCAGTGTTTTATGCACAGTTTAATACTAAGGATCACAGAGCGTGGAAGATGTGTTAGGTCTGCTAGAGAACTTGATGCCACAGCTGCACTGCAGTTGAGAGTGATGGTTTCCCCCACTAGACTGTAACCTTCTTGTGGGCAGAGACTATGTCTACCAACTCTGTTCTGATGTATTCTCCCAAGCACTTAGAACAATGTTCTGCACACAGTAAATGCTCAATAAGTACAAATGATTATTAAATCATTGCTTGATTCACTGGATCAATGTTATAAGTACACACAAGATACAAGGGTTCTTGAAATGCCTTACCTGAGGAGAAAAAGGCCACTTACTCAGGCAATCTGCTTGCACTGGTACAGTTCCCCACCCACACAGGGAATAATTCAATAATTGATGATGGTAATGATAGTGATGATGATGATGATTATAAGTCTTCATTTGGAATCTCTGAAATAGCCCTGCAGTGGCACATATTACACAATTTAAGTTGATGACATGGATTTTTCAATCCTGGAGTGCATTGATTCTGTTGAACCAATGTCTCAGATTGTCAAAAGAAATATTTTATTTGCCTTAAAGGAAAAAAAATACCAAAACGTATTTTGAAACTCTTGGGGTATTGCAATAAAAGAGTATTTCTTCTGAAACTCATATTTCTCTACCCAGTATTCGGCTAGGGGCAAAAAATTTCAGAGAGCCTGGGTGTGATGGTCCATTTTTACAAAGGAACCAATTGATATCTTAGAACAGACCTCAAAGAGTGAATTGTGCATTCACTTTAACCACAGTGGGGAAGTGGTCTTTGAAAATCTGAGTCTAGATGTTCCCTTTCTAGAATAATTTGGATGTAAGAAAGCCTGTTACTTGAAAATAGAATTATGCTTCCAGGAAGAAGAAAATTAAAGCCCAAGGGCAGAGACTCAAGTTTACCGTGCCGGAAGGAGGCAATGGTAAACCACTTCCGTCCTTTTACCAAGAAAACTCTATGGATACACTACCGGAACGATTACAGATGGAGGCAGGACATTCTGGGAGAGATGTGTCCAAGGTGTCGCTATGGGTTGGAGATGACTCTGCAGCATAAGACAAGACAAAAGTACAAATGAGGGTGTAATTTCTTCGTGGGCAGGAAATGTCTTTTGCTTCTGATGTACTTCCACAAGTAATTAGTACAGAGCTCTGCACCCAGGAATACTCAATAAATCCCACTATTATTGCTGCTGCTGCTATTACCTACTATTACTACTCTGAAGTCAACACAGACTAACCCCCCCAGAGTTCTAGTTTACTCTGATCACATCTCTCACCTTCACTACTGGGGATTATTTCTATAAAATTAACTGATCTAATATCTGCTTCTATGCTCTGGACATTTTTGTATTTGTATGTTTTTGTACTTATCCAGCTTCAAAGTCTCTAAGAAATCATGTCTCTGACAGCAGAGTCCAATCTTTTACTTCTGTTGGAACTGCTCACTGTGGGCTATGTATTCTTCTACCTGCTTGGCAACTCAGTTAATCGATCAACACATCAATCAGTCCATCAATCATATTTATTGAGCACTTATTGTGTGTAGAACACTATATCAAGTACTTGGAAGCATACAAAATGATAGTTTTTAGATATTCTCTGTCTACAGATTGTACATTCCAAGGGCTTAGTACAGTGCTCTGCACATAGTAAGCGCTCAATAAATACTATTGAATGAACAAATGAATATAAATAGCTTTCAGTCTATGGGGACATAACGGTGGTAGAATCACAGCTTCCAGGGGGCAGAGCATTAAATAAATCAATGAATTGTATTTTTTGAGTATTTACTGCATGCAGAGCACCATACCTAGTTCCTGCTTTGAGACATTGTCAAAGTGCCTAATTCTAATCCCTGCCACTGGGGCAAATACACCAGGCAAGAAGACATCTTTAAGTCTCGGTGAGATTAACTACCATTATCCTAAACAGCCTTACGTGTCTTTCAGTTAAATCGTGTCTATTTCACTTGACGGCTTTTCCACCTTATGTCTATATAAATAATTAAGTAACTTCTATTTATAAATTTTGGTGCCATCATCATTTAAAATTTGGTAAACATCAATTCAACGATGGCTTGAAAATAACATAAAATATAATGCGATGACAAAACCAGTACCTCGGAAGGAACCGGGAAGTGGATACAAGCCAATGAAATACAACTGGAATGTAGTCAATATGGGTAACCCTGAAAGTTAAAGGAAAACCAGCAGTTTCACTGAACTGAATTCTCAAGGAGGGTGGGCAGGTCATTGAAATGCCAAAATGTCAAAGCCTGCTGTAAAGTGATCTTTAGAAAGTACATATCTTAGAGGTTAATGTTGATCTTCCCGCTACCCCACAAAAATTTCTGCTAATGAATAACTGATATCCTTGGGAAGGAAAAAATCAGCTTTAAAATTATGTTGGCCCTAGTCCCGCTTCTATCTACCTTTGCAAATGGCTAGACATTTTATATGAAATGGTTACAGGCTGAATACATTTTAGTAACAGCAAAATGTTATATTGCTTTAGTTGAACTTTCCTGTTTTATGTGTCTAGTCTAGTGATGACACATTGAAAGATTGGTCTGTTTCTATCCTCAGCTAACCCTCCTAGATCATACTGGCTGTAGCCGTGGAGCCATCAATCTCTAACTTTTACTCTTCTCTCGGGCATGTTGTGTGTGTATATCTTTATTTTAGGATTCGATTGACTCTTGCTTGAGCAATGCCCCGTCCATCACCGAACAGCACAGAAAACCTTTGCTTCTCTGAGCACTTGTTATCCTGTAGGGCAGGATGTCCCTCAGGGCAACATCTCAGCATGCCTTACACTTTCTGCTTAATTTATTTCCGGGAGCTTTCTAATGCATTTATCGTGAAATGGGTTTTGGTTTCATTTCTGGTCAACTTCCCTTAGCCTCATTTCACTGCCATAATAGAATGCCAATGCCACAATCCCAGGCTACAAGCTGCATGTGTCAAGGAATCAGTGACCCCACCATGCCCCGAGCTGTAGGTCACCCATCACTGTAGATAGCACTCTTTTTTTTCCCCATTCCTTGAAAAAAATTAGGAGAATATAAGTAAAGGTCCATCTGGTGATATAGAAACATCTTCTTTATTACCAATCCCAGTCCTTTCGAATAAACCCAGAACCGCTCTATGGGACTGCGATACCTAATGCATACACCTGTTACACTTTGCATATTCTTCCATCAATCTGTTTAAAATGAAGACTCTTCATTCTGTAAAAAAAGAAGATCTAAGTAGCATTATGCTTTGATTCTTCAAATCTATTCCACAAGCCAGTGATCTTCAAAGGAAAAGATCTGATATCCCAATATGGGAATTATGGCAGCCTATATTTTTAAAAAGTGACATATCAAATGCAGTGACAGCAGACTTAAGCTCTGACTTACAAATTAAAGTCCAAGAAAATGACCTGAAAAATAGATTATAAGTGTGTGTATCTGTACACATATGTTGGTGTATGTTTGTGCACATACCAGAGGAACATAAAGAAGAGATTTTGGCAAAATGGCAAGGCACCAGTTAAAGTAGAATCCTGATTTTCCTTTGATACCCTGACCCGATCTCATTATTATTCTTTGACAAAATAGTCAACATCGCAAGCCACCTACATTTTGCTTTCATATTTTTCCTATGTTGTGAGTTCAAGAGGTACACAGGGAAGATGAAATGACTTTCTCTAACCCTCTGATGCACTATGGATCTTCCCAAACATCACCAGAATATAGCAAGCCCAGCAGGCTAGCTTTTGTGGCCGTTTTATTTGAAATCCAGTAATGTGTAAACCTCCTAGGGTCTAAAGTGAGTCTTTTTAAAAAGAACTTTAGATTTATTCCCCCCTGCTTTGAATGAGAGAAAATGTGTTTTGTGGAAACCTCCGGAGAAGTGACTGCATTTACTATAGAATCCCCTATTGTTTATGGGCTTGATGAAAGCATTTGCCACTTAATGATTGCCAGACTATTGCAAGTTCCAAAAAAAAAAATGAAGGCACTGAATGTGTTGAGTGTTAACATTAAAGTGCATTTGTTAACAGTGTTTTCTGAAAACCTTAAAACTAAATCTATTGAAAATTTTGCTATACAATGTCACAATAGTCTGTAGATGACTGACCCATTCATAAACTAAAATAAGATGAAAAGAGTGGAAGATGGAATGAATGAAGAAAGAGAAAGAGAGGGAAGAAGGGAGAAAAGAGAGGAAGAGAAAGAGAGAAGAGTAAGAGAAAAAGAAAATGAGAGACAAGGAAATTAGGAGGGGGATGGAAAATGGGCAAGAAAGAATGGCAGGGTTTAAGAGTCAGAACAATATATCCAGGTGGTCCTCTGACATCCAAAACTCTTTTATTAGCTCTGGTTGAATTATCTACCACTCCCTCAGATTTAGTTTCCCAACAAATGCTAATACCCTTTGTGCACTCTAAATCACTTTTGCAAATCTACATCTACGTCATATTTCAGATATTAAAAGTGTATTCTTTTTAACCAGCCATAAATTAGACCCCACATTATTGAAGAGGCATTCTGAGACTTTTCATCCCATCTACACATTAAAGTGGAAATTTTGATTACATAGACAAATCAATATAAAACAATCAATATGCTTAAAGAACAGCTAATGAAATGACACCATTTAAAATAAACAAAAAATCTACTTACCACTTGGATCAAGAAAGTGTTCAAGTTGTACTTTTTAGAGGGGAAATTTTCAGAATCATATTATTTGGATTAGGTTGCAGTGCGTAAATGATTAGATGTTAGAATATAAACACCAAAAAAGATGAATACAATTTATCTGACACCAAGGTTCACTTTAGCCCTACCCAATATTAAAAGTGTATCTCTTTGAACTATAGCTTCATTAAATTCAAGTTTCCTGAAGAAGCAGGTCTTTTCTATAAAAGTAAAATAATTATTTACTGGGCAACCACAAAGTGTTAGTTCTTTACAGATTATGGCACACAATTATTGCCTTCTGAGAATTTACATTCTAAACTATAAGACTTTAAGTACTTTTACAGGTCCTGTATTAACATGCAAATGTTTTCATTAGCATACATTGCTCTATTTCCCCCGGATAGGATAGTTTTACCTCTAAAGATTGTGTCTGCTTGGGCCTTAAAAGCCAATCAAGGGAACACTTGAATAAGATATTCAATAGTGAAAGACCCAGCCATGGATTATAACCCCTCATATTAGTTTGAAAATGAATAATAAATCATTAGTGCCATTAAGGCAGGTTAAGTCAACCTGCTGTTCCATTTCCCCCGTGAAAACCTGTATGTTTTCTGTGTGCACGCAGATGAAACTTCCAGATTGGTTCTTTTGTATCATCATCAACTAGTGTCTAACACCAAGGTTTGCCCAAAATGCCACTTGCAAATTATATAACACGATATTTTTTATGATAAATTATCCACACCTTTCCAATTGTTTTAGTCTCCCCTACATCCCTACATTAAGACCTTTTTTTCACAAGGCTTTTCATAGGATTTAAGGGTTTGCGGACATTTATCTGGGCATGATCAGCTCCTTTTTCTAGAGCCCCTAAGTAGAAAACCAATACTAGTAGTATCAAAAAATTTGTCTCTACTTCACCCTAATCTGTAAAATGGGGACTGAATATGTGTTGTCCTGCTCCCTGAGATTGCAAGCTTTGAGATGTCCAATTAATCAGTCAATAGAGTTTGGGAAAGTAAAATACAAACAAGTGCGGAGACCCGTTCCCTGCTGCTAAGGAGCTCATGTTCTAGAGGAGCTTACATTGTTCTGTATCTATCCAATGCTTAGAACAGTGCTTGGCACAGAGTAAGTGCTTAACAAATTACTATTTTTATTATTATCATCACTGGGACCAAGGCTTGTTTATAATTCAACAGGAGAATCCCCCACCATCCCCCTTACAAATAACATTATAAAATATATGCTGATCCTTTGTTCTATAAGAACAAAATGTCGATACTAAGAATGATACTTTTGAACAGTGCAGAGAATGGGAAAGAGAATAAGTGAATATACCTTTATCCTCTTCCAACAAGTAGGTCTCTACCTTCCACACCCTTGATAGAAGATAATCCTGATCTTCTTTAACCTAAGGCATAGAATCTAAAAATTATCTCACTCCAAGAGACTTACCAGATGTACATAATACTGGATCGGCTAATATTGCAGTGATTTATTTGGATGTCTACCTTTAAGACAGTTGCACAATATGCCGCTAAGCAGAGAATGGATAACATCCAAAAAATCATGGCTCTGAGACATATGGGTTCAGTTCAAATGTTGTCCAGTTTTTTAAAAATAATGACTAAATAATTTTGCACTTAACTATTCAGGGTTCTCAAGCTGCTTGTTCTATCATATTCTCAATCAATTCAATGAATGACTGTTGGCTTGGATCCCGTCTGGTGGTATGTTCACAGATATCATTGATCTGCTTCAAGTTGTCATCAACCTCAGCCCTCCCACCATGCAAATTGGTATTTATCACCAACTGTGCATATGACTACTGCCAATTGCTCAATTTAATATCTTTAAAATATCTTAATGTGTAAAGTGAATGCCACTATAATTCAAGGGACATTTTCCTTCTCCCACATCTAAAGGCCCTTACTCCATCTCTATATTAGTCTCAGCCAGGCATCTGCCCAGCCATTGCCAACACCACTTTAAGCATGAAGCCCCTTCCTTCCTCCTTTATAAATGACCTTTTCTCCACTTGTTAAACCTCCAGAGTCCTGCAAACACCCTCCTTTACTCTGTCTCCTATGAACACAAAGTTCTACAACACAGTGGTTTTCTGACCTCTGCAGGAGTACGTTCAATCCAGAAGGGGAGCAAAGAAGAGAACAGAAAAATCTCTAAGGCTGCCAGCTGAACAGCAAGTCTTCAAATAATTATGAACAATTATGTAGATATTTCAGTGACAATACTTTTGCAAGAAAGATTTAGGCAATGGGTTCCATTTAACCAGGTAACTTGTGACTATGTATAACCTGAGCGATGCATTCCAGAATTGAAATATTTGAATGAAAGTCAACCAATCAATCCATCACTTGTATATGTGAGCACTTTCTATGTGCAGAGCACTGTACTAAGCACTTGGAAGAGTACAATATAACAATAAACAGATACATTCCCTACCCTCAATGAGCTTACTGTTTAAAGGAGAAGACAAATATTAATATAAATAAATTATGGATTTGTACATAAGTGCTGAAGGGCTGATGAAGGGTGAAAATCCATATTCAAAGGGTGACACAGAAGGGAGTGGGAGAAGATGAAATGAGAGCTAAGTCAGGAAAGACCTCCTGGAGTAGATTTCTGCTTCTAGAAATCTTTGAAAGTGGGGGAGTGCTTGTTTATCAGCTATGCAGAGAGAGGGCATTCCAGGCCAGAGGCAGGATATGGATGAGGGTTCAGAGTGAGACAGATGAGTTTAAGATGCAGTGAGTAGGTTGACATTAGAGGAGTGAAATATGTAGGCCGAGTAGTAGGAGGGAATGGGGATGGTAAGGTAGGGAAGGGTTGACAAGTGAAGAAAGCGGGATTAGAACCCATGGCCTCTGACTCCCAAGCCCATGCTCTTGACACTAAGCCACGGGAGATGGGGCAATAATGAGATGGAGCCGTGGGTAAAGGGAGGGTGTTTTTTTTTTTAGAATACGGGATACATGAGCATGTTTGAAAGTGTGGGGAATAAGAAACTGGCTAGTTAGTTGAAGATGGTGGTCAGGGAGTGAAGAAGGGGCAGGTGAGCATTTGGATAAGGTACAAAGAGAAGGGTCAGAGGCCAGGTTGAGGGGGTGGATTTTGAGAGAAGGCAGTAGATCTCATCTTGAATCTACTCACCCCTGATCCCCAGGCTGAACTGCCCCCTGACCCTGTTGGAGAAGATTGTGTACAGGCACCTGGATGACCCCGGGAGGAAGGAAGACTGGAAAGGAGCTGGGGATATTTTATGGGGATCATGCCTCATGGTTTCAATTTTCTCAATAAAGTATTTAATGCCCAGTCCTTTGGGGCAATAGGAGGGGGGAAAGGGGAACGGGGGTTTGAAGAGGGAGTTAAACATCTGAAACTACAGGGAAGGGCAACAGTCATGGGAATCAATAAAGATGGAAAAATCATATTGCTGGCAGAGGAGAGGGCAGAGTTAAAGCAGGCAAAGGTAAACTTTGGAGGAACAAGTTTGGCCTGGTACCTGGATTTTAGCCAACAGTGCTGGTAGAAAGGGGAAGGGAATGAACCAATGAAATATTAATGATCCAAGGTGAGGGAGACTTTGACAGGTATACTGCAAGAGTTGGGAATTCAGATTAGGATTAGTTGATACAGAAAACACAACATAATTTGGGTAAATAGTGAATAATAGTAACAGTATTTGTTAAGCGCTTACTGTGTGCAGAACACTGAATGAGGTGCTACCAAAGAATTCACAAGCAGGATTTAGATACACTCACTGGTCTTCAAGGAGTTCACATACTAAGAAAGGGCTCATAATATAAGAATATTTGAGTTGTTCTTGGGGCAGTGAGTGAAGGAATGAAAAAAATGGTTAGTAAGGACCTACACAGCCAGTGAAAGATGCTGGAGTTCTTTGGGTGTTGATGCCCGTTTAATTTCAGGTCAGCCCAGTCCTTTCAGCATGGCACTTCCATGGCATGCCAGGACTCCTGAAGAGCCCTGTAATCTCCTGAGCCTCTTCTCCTAATGGACCGGGCTTGAACCCGAGGTATCTTTGTGTAGACAGACATTCAGATATATCTGGTAACCAGAGAAAAAAAAATTATGGTATTTGGTATTTGTGAAATGCTTACTATGTGCCAAGCACCATTCCAAGTGCTGGGAGACTTTATTATATTACATTACTATGAATGTTTTTTGTAATAATTTAAAATGGGCATTAAAGATCAAAACTGTTAGGGATAAAAATGATGGAAATAAGAATTATAATCACATTTGCCGCTCCTGTTCTGATCCGTATGCTCTCCCTCTGTGGATCTCCTTTCTAACTATGAAGTTAACATGAGCACTATGAGCAGAGAAGCATTGCAAGCTAGAATATTGCTCATTTTATGTTTTTTCTGGCTCACACTAAAGGGCCTCTACTCTATAGAATACTATGAAAAACAACTGTGTATTTTTCACATATATACCCATATTCCATGTAATTTTTATAGTGTTCATTAGAATGATATTGTGAAAAATAAAATGAGACACCATTTCTGTATCACCCTTTATATCTTCACATCCCCACAAACATCTTAAAGAGTCCATGAACTTTCCCTACCCTTCTTCCATTCCCTCTGATTCATTTCCAGTACCTGGCTTCTCTCTCCAATACTTTCCTTATGTTTGGTGGCTTCATTTTATCACGCTTTATCATGTGGAAAATAGCTGCTCAGTGAAGTATCCGTTTTCCCACTCATACAAGTATTCCCGACACCTCATCCTTTTCCCACCTCTCCATAATGCTTTCAGTTCCTCAATATTTGGCTCTTCTCCTTTTCATTGTGTGTGAGATTCTATTTTCCTTCACTTTATTCAGCCATGTCTTTTGGCTTTGACTTGGTTGTCAGTTGTTAGTGATCCACAAGACAGTCTGCGGGATTGAATCTAGACAAAGTAATCAATTTCATTCAATTAGATTTAAGAATCCAAATTCTACCACCTTTACTTTAAGTAAGGAATATTTAATAACTCTACTCATCACAGAAAAAAATATTTAGGAAAAAGCTATCCAATCAATCAGTGGTATTTACTAAGCATTTACTGAATGCAGGCCACTTAGGAGAATATAACAGAGTTAGCAGACATGATCCGTGCCCACCAGGATCTTACCATCTACTGGGAGAAACAAACAAGGAAATAAATTACATATGGGGAAGCAACAGGGCATAAGGATATGTACAAAACTGTTTTGGAGGTGGAGATGGGGTGAGTATCAAAGTGATTGGGTGTCAAAAACATAAACGCATAGGTGATGCAAAAGGGAGGGAGATTAGGTTAGGAGAGGAGAGGTTATAGAAGCAGCGTGGCGCAGTGGAAAGAGCACGGGCTTTGGAGTCAGGGCTCATGAGTTCGAATCCCAGCTCTGCCACTTGTCAGCTGTGTGACTGTGGGCATGTCTTAACTTCTCTGTGCCTCAGTTCCCTCATCTGTAAAATGGGGATTAAGACTGTGAGCCCCACGTGGGACAACCTGATTCCCCTGTGTTTACCCCAGCGCTTAGAACAGTGCTCTGCACATAGGAAGCGCTTAACAAATACCAACATTATTATTATTATTATTGTTATTATGGGATGGCTTTCTGAAGGAGATATGCTGAAGAAAGATCTAGAAAACAATTTAGTACAAAAGCAGGTAAGAATCAAACTCAAAGTGAAGTGATAAGGTGGTTCAGAGGGGGCAGGCTTCCTTTCCTCCAAAACCCAGAGGCTCCACTTTTTTTAATGGTATTTGTTAAGCACTTACTATGTGCCAGGCACTCTACTAAGCACTGAGCTAGATACAAACTAAGGACAGAATCCATGTCCCAAGTGTTGCTCATAATCTCAATCCCCATTTCACAGATGAGTCACAGAGAAGGTAAGTGAGTTGCCCAAAGTCACATAGCAGACAAGTGGCTGAAGTCAGGATTAGAATCCAAGTCTCTGATTCCCAGGCCTCCTAGGCAACATGGCTTTTCACCGTGGCAGTTCCACTCTGGACCTCTCACATTATCCAGTTCATGTTTGTTGTGCATACAATTCAGTGGCACACATGTGGGCATTAATTTGCACTAACAATATTCCTTCCCAACATTACATCTTTTCCAACTTGATAAGGATTTTTTAGAAGAATATTTGATGCTTCACAAATGGTAGAATGACAGCATACTTATTTGTACATGAGTGTGCCCCACCACTTTACTGCCTGGATATGAGCTTTAGAATGCTGAAGATGGCAATCTACAAGTCACTAATTGGGACTGGAGGCAGGTCGGTGGGGAGAAATTACCCTCTCAGTTTCATTTAGGAAGGGCCTGGCAGAAATGTAGGCTCTTCAGTTAACTAATTTAAGTCCAGGTGAACCTTGTCATCATCATAAATGGTATTTATTGAGCATTTACTGAGAGCAGAGCACTAGGCTAAGCACTTGGGAGAGTACACTGCAACAGAGTTGGTAGACTCATTCCCTTACTACAGTGACCTTACATCCCAGCTTCTGAAAATCAATTCAGACTTTCTACCCATAAAATAATACAGAATCTAATATTGATAATTAGTTTAAACTGAGTGTCATGCATTCTTTCCATGTTCAGGATACAAATTAGTATTAGTTTCCAGAGTGAATAGCTGTAAAGCTACAATACTCACTTAACTATTTACTTCACTAATCCCACCTCCATGGCTCTTATCTACATATACCTTATATCTTTGTCAACCAATCAATGGTATTTATTGTGTGCAGAGCACTGTTCTAAGTTCTTGGAAGTACAGTAGACCAGGTAAACACAATCCTTGCCCATAAGAAGCTTAAAGTCTATGTTCAGGATACAGATTAGTATCAGTTTCCAGAGTGAATAGCTGTAAAGCTACAATACTCACTTAACTATTTACTTCACTAATCCCACCTCCATGGCTCTTATCTACATATACCTTATATCTTTGTCAACCAATCAATGGTATTTATTGTGTGCGGAGCACTGTACTAAGTTCTTGGAAGTACAGTAGACCAGGTAAACACAATCCTTGCCCATAAGAAGCTTAAAGTCTATAGGGGGAGGCAGATAAAATTAATTGCAGAAAGGGGAAATGGCAGACGTAAAAGTACATGCATATATTCTGTGAGGCTGAGGCTGAGGTGAATATCAAATGCTTAAGGTGGTAAAAACACAAGTGCATAGATAATGCCCGAGGGTAGAGTTAGTAGGGGAAGTGAGGATTTAGTTGGGAAAGGTCTCTTAGAAGAGATGTGATTTTAGGAGGGCTTGAAAAGTAGGGAGAGTGGTGACCTGTCAGACACAAAGGGGAAAGGAGTTCCAGGCCAGAGAGAGGGTGTGGAAAAGGAGTCAATGGTGAAATAAACAAGATTAAGGTATAGTGAGTAGGCTGGTGTTAGAGAAGGAAAGTGCACGTGTATCGGCTGGGTGATAGTAGATCGGTGAGGTAAGGTAGGATGGGGAGAGCAGATTGAGTTCCTTAAAACTGATGATAAGGAGGTTTTTGTTTGATGTAGAGGTAGATGGACAGCCATTTGAGGTTTTCAAGGAGTAGGGAGATGTGGATTTAACAGTTCTTTAGAAAAATGACGTGGACAGCAGAGTGAAGTGTGGATTGGAGTCAGGAGAGACGAGAGTTAGGGAGATCAGTGAGGAGGCTGATGCTCTGTTGCTTCCCCCACAATCTTTGCCCAAAGATATGTAGATTATTTTAATGTCTCTCTCCCCCATTAGATGGTAAGCTACTTGAGGTCAGGGATCATATCTATTTAATCCATCATATTCTCCTAACATTCTCACGTTCTCTCCATTTAGATGCATGTTGTCGGGAAGAACATTCCTTAATCACCTAGTAGTGTTCTAGTCAAAATGTGTAGTAAAAACACACATATGATTACTGCATAGACACACAGATGGAGTACTGCATAGATAATATCATTGTCTCTGGTTCATAAGGAATCTTTTTTCTCAAAGAGAATCAAGTACATTAAGTGACTCATTTCACAGTAGTTTATAAATCCCTTAAGATCCTGTAGTTCTATAGGATTAATCTTTACCCTGTGTGTGTCAGTCATTCAAGCTATTCCTAGCATCCCTGTTGACTGCATTGTCTGTATTTGTCTTTTGTGTAGAGAGCAATACTAGATACTAAGGAGATTAAAGGAGTCATGATCCTTGTCTTGAGATGTTTTCCTTCTACTTTCAGAGAGAGCAATTATTTTTAAAGTTGATTGGTGAATCAGGATTTCAATTTATAATTCTTTTCGCCACAGCATTTTCGTGGCCACCTCACTGCTGTGCCTTTGATATGATTTCAGGGAAGACTTTGGCCTTCGTGACTCTCATGGCTTAGATCTGAAATTACCTGCTGTTTGAACCCCTGATGGTCCAAGTCAAAAAAAATCTGATTCTGATCTCCTTGACTGTTTAGCATTTGCACTACTTGCAGCTGGGAAAGTTATCAGGCATCTTTCTGAGTCTCTTCAGCTGTGTAAATTTGATGTCATCTACATGGACAACTTTTTGTTTTGAACGTTGAAAGGAACCGTAACTGCAGTCCTCAAGGAGGGTGTTACCAGAATTCAGATTGGGTTTGTCATGAGTATTGCCTTTGGAGAGGTTATAATCTGCCACAGCCAAAATATCTACTACAGCCAACATTTACTGCCAGCATGCTGGCTGCTGTGTGTGATTACTGAGAGTGCCAAAATTATTTCTGAACGTCTTGTCTCAAATAATTTTCATATTAATGGAACACTGGCATCCAAATAACAACAACACAGTTCGATCTTTAGGAATCTTTAGTTTTGCACAAATAGACTGTTGTTTTGATTTCTCTTAAAACTGTTTATTAACATTTTTAACTGTCCCCCAATTAGCAAAGGTATTTACTTGCTTAAATTTAAACTCTGAAAAAGACATGACTTCCTTCAACCACCACACCCCTTCTCTCTCCACATCTTCGCCCATGCTTTATGACAAATGTATTTGAAACATTTCATGTGGCCTAGTGGAAAGACTACAGGCCTGGAGTCAGAGACCTAGGTTCCAATCCCAGCTCAACCACTCGTCTGCTGTGTGACCTTGCCAAATCATTAACTTCTCTGTGACACACTTTCCTTATTTGTACAGTAAGGATTAAATCCTACTCTCTCTTCTTAGACAGTGAGCCCCATCTGGAACAGGGACTGTGTCCGACCTAATTACCTTGTACCTATCCCAGCATTTAGTACAGTGCTTGGCACAAAATAAGCATTTAACAAATACCATAATTATGATTGAATAGGTAGTTTTCCTCCCAAATTAATTTTTTTTCAAATCAAATATCTTTTTGCACAGAGAAAACAAAATGCATTATTAATAATAATGATAATAGTATTTGTTAAGTGCTTACTATGTGCCAAACACTGTTCAAAGCACTGGAAAGACAAAGTTTCCTTAATGGTGTTTACAATTAAAATGAATACATGCAATCACATTTTTCTCTTTCCATTTGTACCTGATCATCAACAATCCAAAAATTGTGGAGCTATGAACTGCATAATGAATTGTTGAGAAAGAATTGTCCAGAAATCACAGAAAAAACTTCAATATGGCTCTGCATCCCTACTGTATGTATCTATTTGATCTGGAAGGGTGCAGAAAAATCTACAGGTCAGAAAAATCCCATTTAAGTAGAAGAACAACAACAAAAATTCCTATCTATCCACTTCCTTTTCTTACCTGCAGACATTCTTCATTTTCAAACCTGTCCTGTGCTGAGCCATGTTGGAGGTTGTCACTTTCTTTTACTGGGAAAATACTTAAGTGAATAGCTCTAGTCTAATTTCCCCTCAGATGTCTAGGGGAAAATAATACTTTAAGGAAAAGCAAAACAAGTGTTAATTATTTGTATGTGTCTAGATTGAAAAATCTTTTTTAACATTGAATGAATCTGTAGCTATTGTTTAGAAAATGGCTTCTCAACACATCAGTCTCACAGACAAACATAAGCATGATAACAGTGTCTGATTGAAGGGTTGCAGTTCAGGTCTTTCCAACCCTGGGACACTTGTTTCACACTTTGCAAAAAACGTGTTTAAAGAAAAAATCTGAGGCAGAGTCTGTTGACCATAAATGCCTTCAAGTCAATTGCATTTATCCCTTTTTTTTACCATTAGACATGATTTCACCTCCAAACACTTATTACGCATCTCACCTTCCCTTAAACTCGAACTTACACCTCTCCAACACATCAATATACATTTTATTATTAACTGTGTCTATCTACTTTTCTTCCCTACAGGCATCTTTCACCATCAAACCTCTCCTGAGCATGTTGAAGGTTATAACTTCCTTTCCTGGGAAGATTTTAGGTGAATTTCTCTATCTCAATACCAGACTCTGTATATTTTATTTTAGAAGACAATGAATAAATTCCAAGTGATTATTATAATTACGATGGTTATGATGTATCCTGTATTTCTTCAAAAAGCTGAAACAGTACTGCTTTGGGAAAGCATAACAATGTCATTAAATCTTTGATGATTATTTTTATGACACTGACCATTTTGTGTCCATGAGCCTGTAATGCCTGTGCCAGTGAACTTCCCAATTGGAACCCCAAGCAATATGATTGTCTCTGGTACAGCTCACCAACCTAGATTCCTGAGGTCCGGTCACTGGAGAAGGTCTTTTTAATGCCTTTTGAAAAAAATGCTGCTTGTTAAGCACTTATTTTATGCCACTGTATTAAGTATTGGGCAAGAAACAACATGAATCAGGTTGGATGGACACAGCCTTCATTTTACCAGCTTGCTGGATGTCTCCATCTGTTACTAATCTATTCACTCAGGCCACCCAGTCACACAGAGTGGGGATCCAAATTAGTATGTGTAATAGTAAAAGGAACTTAACATTACTATCTTTAATTAGACAATAGTTCACTTAAACCATATATTTCACTATCCTCCCCCAAATCTTTGTTCCCTGCTTGTCCAGAAATCACAGAAGAAACTTCAATATGGCTCTGCATCCCTACTGTATGTATCTTTCGGATCTGGAAGGGTGCAGAAAAATCTACAGGTCAGAAAAATCCCATTTAAGTAGAACAACAACAACAAAAATTCCTATCTATCCAAAGATAGATAGATATCTTCCCTGCAAACTTCTCCTCTGTGATCCATCAAATCCAAAGGTCTACTGGGGAACACAGCCTCCAGGAAGAACTCCAGCTCCTTCAGCTCCCTGGATAAAAAAATAAAATAAATAAATGGTGGTATTTGTTAAGCGCTTACTATGTACAAAGCATTGTTCTAAGCGCTGGGTGATACAAGGTGATCAGGTTGTCCCACGTGGGGCTCACAGTTTTAATCCCCATTTTACAGATGAGGTAACTGGATCCTTCCTTCATGTTAAACAAATGGAGACTAAAGTCCCGCGTCCAATCCACCAAATGACTAGGGGACTTCTTCCTCCAGTCATTAGCTTGCCTCATTTCTCCAGTCCTCCCCTGTGACTGGTCTTGTTATAGGTAATTGTCACCTACACAAACCAATCGTCTTTTTGGAATGGAGTACTCAAAAAGTTGGGGAAGCAGCGTGGCTCAGTGGAAAGAGCCTGGGCTTCGGAGTCAGAGGTCATGGGTTCGACTCCCGGCTCTGCCACTTGTCAGCTGTGTGACTGTGGGCAAGTCACTTAACTTCTCTGTGCCTCAGTTACCTCATCTGTAAAATGGGGATTAACTGTGAGCCTCACGTGGGACGACCTGATTACCCGGTATCTACCCCAGCGCTTAGACCACTGCTCTGCACATAGTAAGCGCTTAACAAATACCAACATTAATTAATTAATTGTCATGTAACTTTCCAAAAACTTCTAAATTTCTCTCTGACAGTGGGCTAGCCTAACATGTCTGTTACTCACCCTCTATAGATTATCTGTTTCTCTTTTTATGTAACATTAACAAAAGACATTGTAAATGCTTTTTAACACTTTAATCATGTAATAATCACTTGTTCTCATTTGAAGTATTTTATTTAAATTACACTTCCTCTTATCTTCCCCAATTAAGAAATAATTCTTAATTATTCTTCTGCCAAATAAAAGATCTCTTTTTCGGGAATGCTTTACTGGCTCCTTTAGTTCTTTCAGGCATCATCTTATTCCACTTGATTTGCAAACTGTTGTTCTATTTTAATCTATTTTAACCCTAGTGAATAGAGAACATGGGCCTGGGTTTTAATCTCGGGTCTGCAACCTGTCTGCTGTTTGACCTTGGGTAAGTCACTTAACCTATCTGTGCCTCAATTAACTCATCTGTACAGTGGGAATTAAGACTCTGAGCCTCATATTGAACATGGACTGTGTAGAACCTGATTAGCTTCTATCTACCCTCGCATGTAGTACAGTGCCTAGCACATAGGTAGCATTTAGCAAATACCATAAAAAAGTATTAAAATAAAAAAAGATGATATCTATACCCAAATATAACTGGCTTCATGGGATCAGAACTGTACTTTAAAATAAGGTAATTTTAACTCAAAAATTACTATCTTCCTTCCTCTCCCTTTCTCCTCTTCTATCCCTAACTCTGCAAAATAATTCTGGGCACAAATACCAGTAGAATCATTATTAGGCAAAATAAAAGCCAAATCCACATTCCACTTTCTCTATTTTCCACAAGCCAATCATGGCTATGAAGTTGTTTTATCAGGAGATATTTGTTTCTTTTCCATTCATTTCCTGCCACAAAATATTTCTGTAAAGGATGTAACTCCAATTATTTCATAATAATGTTTCAAATAATATGCATATAGCAATATCACATTTCTACATCTCACTTTATAGGATACTACATGTATTTTCTATTAAACACTGGAGATGTCATCTAATGATATGTCAGTAGGTCATGCACCACTTTGTGCTTATGTTTTCCTACTAATCTCTCAGAGTCCTCACACTCTACCCTTGGAAGCAGTGGAGATGAAAACAAAATCTCCCTCTATTCCCTCTCTGATTTTTCCTCCATAAGCAAGCATATGCCTCATCTTTCCTATCAAATCCTTTCGAGCTAACTTTCCCATCCCAGTTGTCAAACCACTATCCTCTTAGTCTCATGAGCCCATAACCTTGGCTACAGACACTTTCCTCTCCTTTTCAACCTCAAATCCAGTCAATTCTTTCTTACATCAGTTTCAGAATCTACCCCTTCCTTTCCATTCAAGCTGTCATCTTGCTGGACCAGGAACTTGTCACATCCCATTTTGAACTGCATCAGTCTCCTTGCTGACTTTTGGGACTTTAGACTCTCCCGCTCTAATTCCTACTTCACTCTACTGCCCAGAATATTTGTTAAAAACATAATTCTGCAAATGTCTCCCCCTCTCCTCAAAAACCTCCTGTGGTTGCCTATTTTTCTCTGTACCATGTAGAAGCTTTTGACCACCAGCTTTAAGGCATTCAATCAACCCTTTCATCCCTACTTTGACTCATCCTTCTCCCAATACGTTCCCACCCTTTATCCTGAAATTCCCTCGCCCTTCATAGCTGGGAGAACATCGATTTTCCTATCTTCAAAGTCCTTTTGAAATTTTACTACCTCTTGGAGACCTTCCCTGAATAATCCCTCATCTCCAAACCTCATATTCTCCCACAACTATTTTAGCACTTCCTTGTAACCTAAGCACTTGAGTACTCACACTCTCCCACCACACATGTTTACACATCTTTAAATTCTATTACTTTCTTGGATTTTAGTATCTGTCTTCCCAACTAGATTCTAAACTTGAGGGCAGTGATCATGTCTACTAATCCTATTGTATCAATCAATCAATTAATGGTAGTCATAGAGCCCTTACTAAGAAAAGTACAATTGAGTTGGTAGACAAGTGATCTTACAGTCTAGATGGGGAAACATTTGTATTCTTCCAAATGCTTAGTAAAGTATTCTCCTCCCAGTAGCATCCAATAAACACTATTGATTGAAATGTTATATTTATTATTATGCCACCAGAGAATTGCTTCCCAGGTGACAGATGCCATCCCATCTCTCTACCCCTAACCCAGGCCCACCCAATGCCTCTTTCAGACACATTGGAAAGAGGTCAGAGAAGGAGTCAATAGATGGACATATATCAAGCTGTACCACTTTACAATTCTTCTAATGTGTGGTCTTTCACAGCCAATGTAAGGCACAATGCAGTGCTATCCAAGTCTACTAAGCAATCCCTCAGAGATTCCTGGTCTCTGCTTTCACAGCTGGGGGGAGGCTGTTTGGAGGGAGGGGATAGAATCTATTATATATCTACAAAGTTGCTGTTAAATCTATGCTCCTTCTGTACACATTCCTGACATTGAGTGTACCATTTTCATGTAGCACCGGGATGTACAATAGTTTAAAATTGAATGTATAATACAGAAATTAAAATGGTCAACTCCTAGGTAGTTAGAGAATGATCGATCCTAAGCATATGTGATATTTTTCTGTTATAAATAAGCAGATCATGGTTGTTCGTAGTTCTGGAGTAAAATCAAATTCAATAAAATAAAACTAGGGGAGTTTACCTTTCTTCAGGGCTAGTCATGGGAGAAAAAATTTAAACAACTTACTGATGTATTTTACCTAATCAGAGTTTAGTTGCCACACAACTACTTTAGCCCAAGTCTTTAAATTACCCTTCTCATTCTGGTCTCTTCTAAGATGGTGGTTGGTGTGAATGCTTACAAAATACCTATGCTGAAACATCCAGTAGAGGTACATCCCAGCAAAGCTCCAGAGGAAGCCTACAGTTATGCTAATTGCACAACAAGGGAAGTCTTGGCTGGATCATACTACAGAAGGGAATGTTGATTGCTCATCTGATATATTTGACACAACAGTACAGTTCGTTAGAGTAGTGTCATTTTCAATCATCAAGGATATTCATAAACAAACTCATGTTATTCTTTCCTATTTTCAGCAATTCAAGTGTACTTTTTCTGATCCATTTCCAAAAAATTTGCACAAACTGTAAGGACATTCAATATAAAATTGTTCTGAAGGACAAGCTGCTTCTAAAATGTAGGTAGCATTGAAATCACTAACTGTATGACTTCTAAACTTTTCAATTAGTTAATTTTCTAGTAGATTGTGCACAGAAAAGAAATGACTTTGTCTTCATTCAGCAAGTGTTTACCCAGTGGAAAGTTTAGAAGACAACTGGAGCCTAGAATGAGATTACTCCCCAGGTGAGGGAAAGGAAGCTGAGAGAGACTGAAGAAGATATTAAGGAATTATTGCCACAGGACCCAAGATACATGAAGGATACTATAACCTGTCACTTAAATGAGGCATGAACACCCTTGCAAGAGTAGGATATAAATCGAGCATTTTCCCATTTTACAATTTGTGTTATCTTTGTTTATGATTAATATGAGTACAAAGTCAGGGTAGCCTACCATGGAGAAAGTTGATTCATGAGCACCCCCTAATGGTTTGGAGTGAGATGACAAAAAATGACAATAGAAGATTGAAAAGATAATACATGTTATTTTCTGAAAAAGTAGTTTTTAAATACACTTACGCATTTAGCACCATCTGAAAAAGTGAATCCACTTTCTGAGAAAATAAATATATTTATTCTTTTGTTTTCTAAATTCAAAATATTTATCTTTGAATATCATGGCATTAATGGCTTTAATGTGCTCTTATAATCTACTACTTTTATTCATTTTAAAAACATAGAGTATACGAATCTGTTTTCCTTCCTACTTAGACATGAGCCCCATGTGAGATTAGGACAGTGTACAATTGATTGACTTATTTTTACTCCAGCCCTTAGAACAGGGCCTGACACTCAGTAACTGCTTAACAAGTACCATTAACAAAAGAAAAAATGAAAAAGTAGTTCTGATTTAATCTCATATGACATCAGAGATTGATTAAATATCATCCATATCATATTTTTTTCTACACTGTTTCTTCTAATAAGAAAACTAGAAATCACCTGAAAATATTACCTGTATTTGAGAAAAAGCAACAGACATGTTTCATGTCTTGTATTAAATTGTACATTCCAAGTGCTAACTACAGTGCTCTGCACATAGTAAGCGCTCAGTAAATACTATTGAATGAATGAGTGAATGTCTTTTGTTATTGGAAACTAAAACACTTTATCCATGTTACATATAATGACTGAAAAATTAGGGATAATGATTGGCAGTTTTCAGAATTATAAATGATCTTACAGTTCCCTAAAAGTTTTGGTTACTGCCTCCTTTCTTCAGAAGCCAGCTAGAAAGTTGATAGACAGAGACCTGCTAATTAGAACAGACAATCTTCATGCAACACTGAGATTACAGTCCCTAACCAAACTCTTCCTTATAGAAACTGGAAGTTACTCCAAAGTAGAGTATTCCCTCAGCCTGCTCTTGAACTCTGAAGGAATAGTCTGGACAGCTCCTTGATCATATGCAAATATCTGTGGCAACCTCAGCTCCCTGGCATATTAATTTGGCATAGTTTCTTGGTTAACCCAGCAACAGTCTTTTATTGGGGTAAACTGTTAAGACAACTTCCTAATCTGGTAAACTGAGGAATCATAATGCTGAAAGCTTTCAAATTACTGGCTGGTGGATGTGATAACTCTTAATAACTTCCATTTGGTTCTAGAATACATGGGAAAGAATTCTACAAGTGCAACAGTATAGTTGCACTGTGGATGGTCATGTAGAGGTTTCTGATACGTCTACCATAAGCAACTCATAATTTCCAGGAAGCGAGGACATGGAGGGAAAATATATTCATAAGATCTTCTTGTTTAATAAAAATTATGGTATTTCATAAGTGCTTACTATGTGCCAAGCACTATTCTAAGCTCTGGGGTAGAAACAAGGTAATCAGGTTGTCCCACGTGAAGCTCACAGTCTTAATCCCCATTTTACAGATGAGGTGACCTACGCACAGAGAAGTTAAGTGACTTGCCCAAGGTCACACAGCAGACAAGTGTGGAGTCAGGATTAGAACCCACATTCTCTGACTCCCAAGCCCATGCTCTTTCCACTAGGCCATGACTGAATGAATGCTGCTCATGTTAACAATCTTACAAATAAACTCTTTGGAAAATCCTTAAGTGATATTGGGCACTGCTTAATAAATCAGTAATACTAAAGGCAGATTTTATCAATGCAACCTTGGATCACATCAACAGATTACTCTATTTCTCTATATCAAAATCTGTTATGAAGCTGAAGGAAAATCTTGCATATTCTTGTGGACACCATTATTTGCTTTACATTATCTCAGTACAGAATCACAGTTATCATTATTTTTGACTAAAACCTATGTATCTTTCACCTTCATATATGTTTAAAAGGTACTCAATATGAGGATTTTTACATTTTGCATCTAAATAACAGCAAAGTAAACGGATAACGGAAGAAGATTGAAGGTATGAATTCCAAATTACCCTTGCCATCTGTTCTGTCTGCACTTGAACATGAATTTTCAAGATAGGTTGAAGCAGGGACTTGTTCATTCATGAATTCAATTGTATTTATTGAGCACTTACTGGGTGCAGAGCACTGTACTAAGTGCTTCAAATGTACAATTCAACAACAAAGACAATCTCTATCGAACAATGGGCTCACAATCTAGAAGGGGGGAGACAGACATCAAAACAAGTAAACTTGGGCGATGCAGGGCCCAAAAAGTTACAGTTAGTTTCATCAGAAATTCCAGAAAACATCTGCCCATTCTCCTAATGATGTGGCTCATTTTTGTTCTGACAGTGGACAATCTTTTTCTTGGAAGTCAATTACACTGGGATCTAATCTAAAACCAATGCATATGCATAATAGGACAAACTTATTTAAGGTTTTCAAAACCTAATTGTTAATTTCAAATATCACTTTTCTCTCCTCTCTGCCTACTGAAGGCAATCATAGATACCCATAAGAAAATATGCCAGCAGTGAGAAGCAATACATCCTAGTGGAAAGACGATAGGCCTGCAAGTCAGAGGACTTGGGTTCTAGTCCCGGCTTTACCACTGGCCTGCTGCGTTACCATGGCCTAGTCACTTAGCTTCTCTGTGCCTCAATTCTTCTGTAAAATGGAGATTCAATATCTGTTCTCCCACCTACTTAGACTGAGTCCCTCAAGTTTCAGGGATTATATCCAACCTGATTGTCTTGTATCTACCCCACCATTTAGTATTTATTGTTTAACACTTAGCACTTAAATATCATAATTATCATTACTCACAGAACTACATGTTCTTTTCTCTTTTTAATAGTATCTGTTAAGTACTATGTGCCAGGCACCATACCTACCTCTGTGTTGGAAGATAATCAGGTAAGCCACAGTCCAATGTCCTCCATGGGGCTCACAGTCTTAATCCCCTTTTACAGATGAACTGAGGCAGAGACAAGTGAAGTCACTTGCCCAAGATCACTAACAGCAGACAAATACTGGAACTGGGATTAGAAACCACATCCTCTAACTCCCTGGCCCATGGTCTTTCCACTAGATCAGTGCTTTTAATGAATCAGCAAGTTTGCACCATTTATCTTGCAGGATTTTTCTTTTAACTGTATCTTTAATCAATCGATCAATGGTGCTTATTGAGTGTTTACCGTGTGCAGCATGGTGAGAGGATTAACAGAACAACAGATTTTCTGGACATGTTCCCCTCCCATGGGGAGTTTTCAATCTTGATCTTGATTAGTAGTTTCAAGATAATTCATATCTAATATCCACCATTTCTTTGGGCAAAGAGTTAACTGAAAATTCAGACCGAAAGAAGTGAAGCAAGCTGGAATTCCCCGTCCTTCCCCTGTCTCTAGATCTCAACCCGCCCTATCACCAAACCTTCCTAAAGCCTATCTGCTCCAAGAATCCTTCCAATTAAATCCCAAAACCCCAGTCACATCAACAGCCACACCCAGCATTCATGTATTTATATACTCATCCTCCGCATTTATCTATATTCAGTAATACATTCAATTATATGTTCTAATATATCATTCTGGTATATTTGTCCTAGTCAATCAACTAATCATACTGATTGCTTATTTTGGGCATTTCTTAAAAAGTTTTAAGGGTACAATAGAACTAATAGACACAGTAGGTTCCCTCATTGAGTTTAAAAAAACTAATGGAGGAGATAGACACTAAAATAACTTACAAGCACGATGATGCAATAGTGGGAAACAGCATGGTCTAGTGGGGAGAGCACGGGACTGGGAGTCAGAAGAGCCTGGGTTCTAATTCCCGACTGCTGTGTGACCTTGGGCAAGTCACTTTATTTCTCTCTGCCTCAGTTATCTGTAAAATGGGGACTAAGATTGTGAGCCTAATCTGGGAGAGGGACTGTGCCCAACTCAATTACCTTTCATCTACCCCGGAGCTTAGTATAGTGTCTGGCACATAGCCAGTGCTTAACAAATACCATAATAATAATAATAACAATAGTATAAAGATGTGTACAGAATTCTATGGAGGAGAGGGAGGAGGGTTGTAAAGAAGAATTGAAGAGGTGTGGGAATAGGGTGGGGAAATGATAGATTAATTAGGAAAGGTCTCCTGGAAGAGATGTCATTTCAGAAGGACCTTGAAGATTGGATGAGCAGTGTCTGTCAGAGGTGAAGGAGGGGGGGCGTTTTAGTCAGTAAGTAGGGTAATAATGTTGGTATTTGTTAAGCACTTACTACGTGTAGAGCACTGTTCTAAGCGCTGGGGTAGATACAGGGTAATCAAGTTGTCCCATGTGAAGCTCACAGTTAATCCCCGTTTTACAGATGAGGTAACTGAGGCACAGAGAAGTTAAGTGACTTGCCCACAGTCACACAGCTGATAAGTGGCAGAGCCGGGAGTTGAACCGATGACCTCTGACTCCGAAGCCCATGCTCTTTTCACTGAGTCACGCTGCTTCCCTATATGTGAGAGGTTCACAGAGACTGAGATGAAAGTGAGGAACAGTGAATAGGTTGGCTTGAGAAGAACAAGATGCATACTGCGGTGAGGTGTTAGAGGTGTAAGAATAAATATGAGGTAGAGAGTTGATTGATTGCCTTTCAAGAAACAACCAGGAGTTTCTGCTTGTTTCCAAGAGGAGTGGGCAATCACTGAAGGTTTGTGAGGATTGGAGAGGCAACAAATAATCATATTTATTGGGTGCTTACTGTGTGCTCAGCACTGCACTAAACACTTGGGAGAGTACACTCTAACAGAGTTGGTAGACATGTTCCCTACCCACAATGAGCTTACAGTTAGAAGGGAAACTTAGAATCTAGAATGATGTTTGGCTTTTGTTTTTCTTACTATTCCCTCGTTTTTAATATTTTGTATGTCTGCCTTCCCTTTTGGAGGGTAAGCTCCTTGAGGGCAGAGAACATGCCTTTTGTTTCTGTTCAATTTTTTCCAAAGTTTGTAAGCTATCGGTATATCTGCAATAAACACTATTTTTACACAAAATGAGATGCAAAATATATTTCTTTTTATCTATTATCTGTTTTCCATAAAGTTCCATGCACTCCTTTAGCTATCATGCCAATAAATGTGTACTACTTCTGTTTTCCTTGGAAGGTTTTGGGCTGGTCAGCATGGCATTCCTTAAAAAAGAAATTTTACATTTCCAGCTACAAAATAAAGTTTAGAATAATCCAACTCCTAAGCTTTCAAGCATAATGATCTACTTTTTAAAAACAACATGGGAATTCAATCAAAGTTTTTAAAAAGATAACTGTAAGATCACATCCAGACTTAGAGGACTTTCTTTCACATAATTTGTGTATCGCATATATATTGTAAGCAGCATAATATTTTCCTTCTCTGGAAGGTTGACATTCTATTTCTTTGCGCAAATCTGGTGTTTGAGGCAGCAACCAATAATGCAGGGACAGTAGGTAAATCAATTGATCTTGCAATGGCTTTAATGAAAGCTATGACAATTCTTTATTCATAACATCTGTAACATTTAAAAAAATTATAAATGCTTGGGGATTGTGAGCTCCAGCTGCTTTCAGACTGAAGGAATCCCCATGACATCAGTAGGCAGGAATTATGTTTCATTCACCCTTTTCGCCATGGTAAAGGAGTCAACATGATCCAGATGGTGGTTCTGGGTGTTAAAGTGCGTCTGCTTTGTAATCGTTGTCTGAGATTCAAACCTTTTTTTTTTATAGTGCTGAAATAATTGATTTCACTCAGCCTTCATTCAGAGGTAAAAAGATGAAGAGCACGACAATCTTCTTTCCATGACTCTTTGGTTTTGGATGGGGAACAACTCACAGGGCCTTTGAGTTGCTCAGTATTTTATTCAGCTTTTGTGAAGTCCTGTAGTCTAACCAAGGGATCAAACACACCAGAAGAAAACAGCATTTTGCCATCTGATATCACTATATAATCATCTTTTAAAGTGTCAAACTACAGCCCAAGCTAAGTGCAGTGAAAGTCATATCTATTTCCCTTTTACAAAGGGTTTTCCTCACTGCTTAAGTACCTATTCACAAGTTAGTAAAAGTACACTATCTCATTTTCATTTTTTAGATATTTTTATGTACTTTCTAATCCTTTTCCAGGGAATTTGTGGAGGAACTTAGAGTCCAGTGAAAGTTTATGAAGTAGCTATAAACTAAAGTAGCCAGAGTTAGGGAAGCAGCATGGCCTAGTGAAAAAAACACAGGCGTAGAAATCAGAGGACCTATGCTTTAATTCCAGCTCCACCACTTGTCTGCTGGGTTACCTTCGGCAAATAGTTTAGCCTCTTAGTACAGTGCCGGACACAGAGTAAGTGCTTCATAAATATCACAATTAATAGTAGTAGAAGTAATAGTCATAGGCCATGTGCCACAGACTCACATTTGTTTAAAATTTATTCTCTTCAAGGACAATACATTGCACTTTAAAATAATGAGCCCCTAAGTGAAATTAAAAGGAAATTGTTATGAGGTGGAAAGGCTAAGCTTGAAGGAAAGTACTGCTTCATCGGATTCTACAACGGGGTAGGTAGTTACAGATGATACCCACTTAAAAGGTTTTTCCGATCTCCTATTTTCTTGCCTCCACTTTTCCACCTCAATTTAAGGCCTCTCCAAGAACCCAAATGCGCTGATTCATGTAGGAAGGAAGAATCACACCGGAGAACCACCAACTGACAGTGGGGAGGCTGTGCCACCAGAGGCCAAAATACACAAAATTAAAATCTTTCTGAAGAAAATCTCAGTCTTCAGGGCTTGAGTGAAATACTTTGGAGCCCATAAGGCCTAAATTACGAAACTAGTCCTACAGGATAGCAGCCAGGATATGCAGAGAGACTGAAATTACGACACTGATATCTTGTAGGGATTGTGGTTGTATGACTCATTTGTATGAAGAATATGTATGCGTTTGACTGCAGGCAGCACGCACTTGACAACTACATTCCTTAAGACCGTATCAATGCAACATGTATTTGTACTATCCACTGTCACACTGCACCTTAGCATATCCTTAAACCCTTTCAAGTTCCACTGAGATAAACAATAAAATCAGGAGGGTGAATGTGTAGTGAGTCAATAAC
Source organism: Ornithorhynchus anatinus (assembly GCF_004115215.2). Taxonomy (NCBI): domain Eukaryota; kingdom Metazoa; phylum Chordata; class Mammalia; order Monotremata; family Ornithorhynchidae; genus Ornithorhynchus; species Ornithorhynchus anatinus. The sequence continues at coordinate 17,960,226 of NC_041739.1, read as the reverse complement.
TACAGTATGGTTTGAAAACACCTGCCTTTCTTGGACCTAGCCTATGGGGTTGAATTTGGGGGAGTAATAAAAAAAGAGAACAAAATAAAGGTGAGAAGTCCTCACACTTTTAATCTACTCTGTCAAGTATACTTTGGTTTTACTTCTTTATAAGACTATTTCGCAGTAAGTCAGGAAACCTGTCATAGTAGACTTTAAAAAGGAATGAAGTTTTTAGTAATATGATCCATTGTTCAGTCTTTGCTATTAAATCTTTGTCAAGAAGTGGGGTGAGACCATCATGCTTTTGAAAGGGAATTATCAGGTTTATGGATTAAGAAATGAAAAAAAAATCAGTTAACGCACTGCCGCAACCTGTTTAAGTATTCATATACCAGATGCGCATTAGCTGGGTTTCTCTCTGGGATCTGTGGTTGTGATCCAACTCCCCACCCCCTCCCATCCCCTCTCCAATCCTCTTTGTAAGATTGAAAGCAGCATCTGGCAGGGGAATGGTCTTGATGTATATTCTCACTGACTAAATCTTTGTTCCATTCTTACATTCTCCAGGATTGGTTACAGGACTAACTTTCCTCATGCTTTTATATAAGTACCCCAAAACTCAGTTTGCAAATAAAAGGTTAATATCTGGGTTTAAGATAATGATATTTCTACTTGGGAAGATTTATACAAGGGAAGATAAGAAGAAACATATGTTTATTTTATCAGTGGCATGGTGAGAAAAGGCAGAGAAGCCAATTACTTAGCTATATGGAACCTTTAGTTTTTGCCGAAGGTGCCACAGTATTTTGCACAAGAAATTGGTCATTTCATTGAGTTTCTGTGGCCAAATGACCAGATGACTAAATCCCAAACAGATGCATTTGCCATCGAGTCCATCCAGACTCCTCTAACTCCACTGGAATAGGTTTCCTTTGCATTTGGAAGTTCAGGAGATTGGCTCTCCTTGGGTAACTGACAGAACCCTCTGTGGGCAAAAGCAGTTGTGACATTACATGAGCTCACCAGTGATATCTTTCTCTATTTTCTAGAAACCACAACATGTTGAAATTTAACCTCCCAATAATATTTGAAATACATTGCCCTTGAAAGACAATGAGGCAACAGGGAAACTGAAAAATGCTTACCAAAGCATAACACTGCATTACCTCATCTATAAACCCAGCAAAGTCATTTTTTTACAGATAGCCCCACTCTGTTTTGAACATCATTAATTGGGTGTTAAAAGAGTATTTTTTATGATATCTGTTAAGTGCTTCTTATGTGTCAAACACCGTTCTAAGCACTGGGTTACGAACAAGTAAATTAGGTCAGGCACAGTCTCTGTTCTGTAAGGAGCTCTCAGTCTAAATTTGTTTCAACTAAGTTATCTTTGTGTTCTCAGTATATCTTTCTTAATTTCTTTCGCATTCTTGGAGTTTTCTACAAAAGAGATGAAATAATATATTCAATATCATTTGTATTTGTAGGTATATAATTTACAATATTATAAAAGCAAGAAATTGAATACCTTTGATTGTAGCCCCTTTTTGCTGATGGATTTGACAATTTGTCATCTACACAGTTCTTTTCGGAGGTTATGATTGAGCATTTTTTGTTTGGCATTAAAGGTTTGCCATGATAGGAGAGGGCTCAAAAAAATTTGGTTTGCCCATGTGTTAGAGCAACTCAGAAATTCCATATACTCAACCTTCAACTTAGAGAAATCAAATTAGCTCTGGAATAGTCACTCTGCTGACCTGCTAGGAGTCTACACTGGTCTTCTGAAGATACAGCCTAAGTCATACTCCTGGAGCCAGTTCTCTGAGGCTCAGGAGGACTCCAGATGTCTTGTCTAAAGCTTATGACTTTAGAATTCAGTAGAGCTGGATGATGTTATTTGGATTCATGCACCACTGAGTCCTCTTGAGTCCTCTACAGTATGATCTCATTAGAAAACATGCTCCAGCTGAGAGTCTAGGCTTCAAGAAGATGGGAGGATTTGTATGACCATGTGGTATGATCAGCTAAGGTTCCAGAGGGATCAGAAAGATGCTATTGCTCCCAGAAGGCATGAGTGCTTGTCAGTTAGCCCAAGGAGAGTCAAGATTTCATGGCATTCCAAATGCAAAGGTCTCCTGTCCTATTCTGGTGGGCTTAGGGGAATTTGGATGGACTCACTGGTAAAATAGACTATGTTCACTAAAGTAGCTTAAGTGGCTGCAATTGCAGTGACAATTCAGCTTGCAGGTGCTGAGGATGGGGATCATGAGAAACAGAATCAGAGTGACAGGTGACTTGTTAGTCCTAGGCACAGAAGACTTACCTGCAATATCGGTGAATGTGCATGAGCACCTATCCCTGTGTATAATATATTTTAATATCTGCTTCCCTCATTAAATTGTAAGCTCCTTGAGAGCAGGGATTTTACCAATACCATACTAACGCTATTGTATTCTCCAAAGCACTCAGTTTGATGCTCTGCACACGGTTAACACTTATACATACCACTGATTCTTTGATTGAGGAAAAGCAGAAGCTAAAGTGGATCGTTCATTAGGAGTCTAGAAACTCATTTTCTTCCTGTAGGTTGCCCGTACAAACTATTGCTTTACATTGCTTTATCTCACAAAGTCAAAATTCGGACCTCATGCAAAGGTAGCATAAATTGCACTATTACCTTCTCTCTCAATCCAGGACTTTCACAATAAGTGAGTCTTATTAATTCTGAGTCAATGGGTGCCCACCAAGATGGCATATTTGTAATCTTCAAATCCTAATAGAATGGGACCTATATCACACGACTACTGCATTACGCATAGAGGATCAGCATGATCTAGTGGAAAGAACACTCCCAGGGAGTTAGAGGACCTGGATTCTAATCTCGCTTCACCACTTGCCTGCTGTGTTACCTTGGGCAAGTCACTTAACTTCTCCGTGTTTCAGTTTCCTCATCTGTATACTGGGAATTCAAAACCTGTTCTCTCTCCTACTTAAGCTGTGAGCCCGATGTTGGAGGGACTATATCTGAACTGATTAATTTGTGTCTACTCCAGTGCTTGGAACTGTGATTGACACCTAGTAAGTAGATAAAAATATAATAATAATGCAGAAATTTTTTTGTTGTTAAGGCAACAAAACTCTGTTATCTAAACAATTAAAGTTGTTACTAAGCTGGAAATTGACTGTGAGGCAAACAATAATGAAATGAGAAAAAAAATGAAGTCTTTCCCGTGTAATGGAGAATACTTTTGAAACACAAACAGTACATCAGCCACTTCATTCTTTGATATTTTCCCTCTAGTCTGTGAGCTTCTTATGTACTACCAACTATATTGTATTGTACTCTCCGAAGCACTTAGTGCAGTGTTCTGAACACAGGAAGCACCTAATTAAATGCCATTGATTGATTGGTTGGTTGATAGCCAAAAATGTCCTGCTTTAATATACAAAGTACTCCAAAGCTCAAATCCCAAGCACACCAACTGGTAAAATGTACATGCCTAACAAAATGGTAAAAGTAAGACAAGTAAACCTAGTAATACGGATCTGTGAAAAGCTTGGAATCATAAGGAAAGAAGGAAGAAGGGGATTTTTTTTTTAAGTTATGGAATAGCAGTGGAGAGACCTCAGCTCTCTTAACTAGCAATTCTCACTGGTTCTGGCTACCTCTTCCCTCATCCTGCCAACACGTCCCCTATTAGAAGAGGAGATGAGCACAGGGATTGTTGTGATCACAAATAGCAGCCTTCTTTCTTGAGCCATTTGGCTAGAATTGGGCACCCAAAGCATTTTAAGAAACTAAACAGACTTTCCCTCCTATACTGATTAAACACTTTGTTAATACAAGAACTAACAATTTTTTTTAGACTTTTTCCTATCTCAAATGTAGGGAGTACGCCTCCCTGGTAGAGGCGTGATGTCAGGTTAGACCTATCAGGCATCTGATCCAGTGTGACTAACCCAACTGCATAAATAAAATTCAGATAGAATTTGAAGCTGTTAAAAACACACAGATCTGCAAATCATAAAACCATTTAAAAGTCATTCCTAGAAGTACTGGCTAGTCAGAAAAAAATAGCTGCACTAGATATTTTTCAACAAAACATGTTATTTCCACAGTTAAGAAACAGCTCAGACTATTTCAATTTCTATCCAAGAAAATGTGTACCTAAAGGTGTCTTTTGACTGTTCAATAAAGAGACAATCCGATTTCAGCCTAAATAATAATGGAATTTATTGAGCGCTTATTATATGCCAAGCACTGTTCTAAGCACTGGGGTAGATACAAAGCAATCAGGTTGTTCCACGTGGGGCTCACAGTCTTCCTTCCTCATCCACAGATGAGGTAACTGAGGTACAGAGAAGTTAATAACTTGCCCAAGGTCACACAGCAGACATGAAGCAGAGCTGGGATTAGAACTCATATCCTCTGGCTCCCAAACCCCTGCTCTTTCCACTAGGCCATGTTCCTAATCTCATGTGATTAACTTTTATTTCCCCCAGTGCTTAGAACAGTGCTTGGCACATAGTAAGCACTAAATAAAATGCCATTAAAGAAATGTGTTCTGCTAGCTTTACATATTTGTCACCACAAGTTTATTCAGAAACTTCTTCTGTTTCAACAGCTGTCATCATGAAAGTTATTCTGTATTATTTTTATTGGCTTGGTGATGACATTTAAGAAGCTATTATTATGGTATTTATTAAGCACCTTCTATGTAACAAACACTGTACTAAACCCTTGGGTAGATACAAGTGTGGATACAAGGTAATTAGGTTAGACACGGTCTAAGTAGGGCTCCCCGTCTAAGTAAGAGAGAGTAGATTTTAAAGCAGAGGTTTTGAGGAAAATGAAGCACGAAGAAGTTTAGTGACTTGCCTAAGCTCACACTGCAGACAAGTGGCAGAGCTAAGGGTCCTCTGACTCTCAGACCATTCTCTTTCCTCGAGGCCATACTGTTTTCTGCTCCCTCATTGTACAGCCTCATTATAAAAAACAACTTGTTTTAATACAGCTAATCAGATGGCATGCAATTCGTAGAAAATTACAACTTACTTTTGAAGTTTCAGTTAGAAAAACTTAATGGACTGGGGGAAGATTACCCTTATTTCTGTTTTCATTTTAGCTTGCCAAGGATGCTTCCTTTCAAAAAGCCAAAACTCTCTTCAGATTTTTCTCACACTTGGCATTCATTCATCCTGCATTTATCCTAGCTCAGAGTTCAGTCTTAAAATGCTTTTGAATCTTATACTGGAGAAAGATCCATTCATCAATTCATTCTCAAACTCTGGGATACCATGAAAGCTTAATACAGGGCTCAGCATGCTTATAAATAAATACCATTGATAGAAAGAGTTCATTGAAGAAGACAAATTAATCCTCATGTACTAGCTAAACTCCTGAGATAAAAGTCTGGGGAATTTTTCATAGGTATTCAGTTCTTAGCCTCAAAATACACTGTCTTTGCAACATTCTCTTTGCGACATGGGCAGCTACCCACTACAGGCTAAACTGAGGGGATTACATCAAATAAGACATTGACTATACATTGCACAACAGCACATTTCTTTCATTATGAAACTCGGTGGATTTAAGCTAGCAGGCTCCATAGTTCACAATCCAATTTTGCGTTTCCTGACGAGACCTGACTTCAGTTTTAAATTTAGTCTAGGTAAGGCAAATGTTTTCAAAAAGGACTCTATTGTTTGCCTTCAAACATTTTCTACTCTACATGTTGTTTGCCTACAGTGGCCAGAGAGAGTACTAAAGATAAGGTAGTGTATTGACCTGGCTGACTCATCTATTGTGTTTACAGCAGGTGAATGGCTGCTTGGACAAAAAAAGGCATCAGTGGGCCAAATATTTGCGGCTTCATTTTTAACTGCTGAACCATATAGTGGTGAGCCAGTGAAGTTGATTTTGATTGAGCACAGCTTTCTGGCAGGCCACTCATTTGAAATCTTGGAGGTAACGTACTGGTCAATGAAAGTGCTTGTTGATGTGTGCTTTCCGATTGGTCCAGGGTTGTGCGTGATTGACAGTCGACGTCAAAGAACGCTAGGAGGGCCTCTGCCCTCACTCCCTGTCTTGCTTTCGCCCTGCCATTGCCTGGATTTTGGTGATGTCCTGGAGGGGGTGTTGAGAGTGTGCATGCCTATTAAACACCACACATATTTCACATGCATTCAGTATATATCTAGCCCAAGGCCTAAAGCCAATGACTGACTGAAAAATATGCTCAGACAGTGAAGTGGGATGGTCAGGAGATTTTGTAGCTTTCCCCTTCTCTGGGAATCTCTGACATTCTCCCGCTTTACCCTCCAGGGTCTTCACTACTGGCTCTAAGCTCCTTGAGAGAAGTGAAATCTGTCTACTTACTCTATGGTGCTCTCCCAAGATTTTATTTTTTTAAAGCCATTTGTTAAGAATTTAGAATGTGCCAGGAACTGTATTAAGCGTTGGGGTAGATACAAATTAATCAAGTTGGACAGAGTCCATGGCCCAAGTCGAGCTTACCGTTTTAATCCTCATTTTACAGATGATATAACGAAGGCACAGAGAAGTTAATTGACTTGCCCAAGGTAACTCAGCAGATAAGTGGCAGAGTTGGGATTAGAACCCAGGTCCTCTGACTCCCAGGCCCATACTCTTTCCACTAAGCCACACTGCTTCTCTATTACTTTGTACATATTACATATTAAATATTTGATAATAATTATGGCATTTGTTAAGCACTTACTATGTGCCAAACACTGTTCTATGAGCTGGGGTACATACATGGCAATCAGGTTGACCCAAGTGGGGCTCACGGTCTCGATCCCCATTTTATAGATGTGGTAACTGATGAACACCATTGATTGATTTCATTTCCATGAAAGCAATCATACCCAACAAAATAAGATCTTTTTCATTCCTATATGGTAAGATCTCCCTCCATTATCAGCTAAATTAAACAAAGGAGAATTTAGGATGCATCTCAGAAAAAAAAGACACTCCTCAATGACTAAGGAATTCATTCTTTTAAAAATGTATGAATTATCAATTTTTAAATGAATTTGACCCTGCAGTGGGAAATAGCAGAAATCATTCTGATCTGGCAGAGGAAAAGGGCAGGTTTTAGCAAAAATTTACATTTTAAAAGAGTATCTTACCTTTTCATACTGCTATGCTGATCCAACCATTTTTCATACCTCGTCTAACCTGCATCAGACTCCTAGTTGATTTCCTTGCTTCCTGTCTCTCCCCACTCAGTCTATACTTCACTATGCTGCTTAGATCATTCTACTAAAATAAGTTCAGTCCACATCTCACAAACACCTCTAGAACCTCCAATGATTGCCCATCTACCTCTACATTTAACAGAAACTCCAATGAGCTCACCTCTTTCTACCTTACCACACTGCCCTCGTACTACAATCCAGCCTGCACACTTCACTCCTCTCACATCAACTTATTCACTGTACCTCTATCTGGTCTATTTTATTGCCAACCATTCCCTAACTAAGCCCTCATTTCCCCTACTACCTCTCTCTTCTGTCTCCTTTGCTCTGGAATTTGTACTCTTGAAGCGCTTAATGTTTACCCCACCCTTAGCCCCATAACACTTATATAACATATAATTTATTTTAAAGTAATAATAATCATAATAGTACTTAAGTGCTATGTGACAAGCACTGGGGTAGATACAAGTTAATCAAGTTGGACACATTTTACAGATGACATATCTGAGTTCCAGAGCAGTTAAGTGACTTTCCCAAGGTCACACAGCAGACCTATGGTGGATCTGGGATTAGAACCCAGAACCTTCTGGGTCCCAGGTCCATGCTTTATTCACTAAGCCATGCTGCTTCTCTGAAGTCTAAAGCCAAAAGTCTCTCTCCCCCTCTATACTATAAGGTCCGTGAGGCCGGGAACACGTTTATCAACTCTGTTGCATTCTCCCAGGACTTAGTATTCAATAAGCAAGCATTCAATAAATACCACTCAAACTAATTTTCTACTTGGGGAACTGAAAAGAAACTTTGAGTGCAGTCTGTGGTGATACATTCTTTGTGCAGGGAAAAACAATGTAACAAATATTCCTTTTTGGTACCAGGACTGAGAATATTTAGCTATTCTCAGAAAAAAATGTTCCCCAAAATACCTATAGAAAATAATTAATGTGTCTGTTGTCATAGGATCTCTAACTACAGTGTAACACTGACACTAAATCTTGAAGCTTAATTTATCATTAAAAGAGAAAAATGAAGAGGTTCTTGTCAGACCAGAGATAGATCTTTCACTCTGCTTTGAAGGTCAACACACAAGCATTCCATGAGATGAGGCAGACCGAAAGTAAAAAGAAAGGCAGAACTTCATTAGAATCCATAGCTTAAAGGCAAAACCAAATCAACATTCCATAAACGGAAGGTAAAGGGTATCACCAGTCAAGTCAGAATCAAGGAAGGGCTGCAATAGCACTTGACTGACTACACTGTATTTTCATGTTAGAATTTAAGTTTCTTATGGACAGGGAATGAATGTACAGAGCCTGTCATATTGGATTTTCCCAGGCTTTTACTACAGTGTTCTGCATACAATAAGTGCTCAGTAAATAAATATGACTGATTGACGGATCGGTTTGAGCTCCCACTTTGTCTTTGGGAAGTACAAAATGAGCAAATGATGTATTCCCTTCTTATAAAGAGTCTACACTTTAATGAGTATAAAAGGCTAAGAATAATACCTCAAGGATGATCATTTTCACAGGCCAAGGGTAAACACTGTGAAGGAAATATCCCAACACTTTCCTTCTGTGGCATCTGACGATGGCTCTTCCACTTGTCTACTATATGACCTTAGACAAGTCACTTAACTTCTCTATGCCTCAGTTTCGCCATCTGTAAAATGAGGATCAAATCTTATTCCCTCCATCCCGGGACTGTTTCTAACCTGATTGTGTTGTTTCTACCTCAGAGTTTAGCACTGCACTTGAACATAATAAGTGCTTAAGAAGTACCATGAAAAACAAAAAAAGCAAAAAAACCCCACCAAAATCAATCAGTGGTATTATTGAGCACTTTCTGTGTGCACAGCACTGGTCCAAGCACTGAGGTGAGTACAATACAACAGAGTTCGTAGACACATTCCCTGCCCAACATGAGGAAAAATCACTTTCTGAATGTTTGGAGGGATTGAGCCACCCCAAATGTTTGGGATCATTTTAAGGTGCTTGATGATGAAGCCTCCAGGTCTTTTGAAAGGGATCTACCTGGAAATAGAAGACATGGGGGCTAAAACCAGCTGAGCTATCCCAAAGGACAGGAACCACATATAATCCCCATCTGGGTTTTCTTCTCCAGGTTTAGTATGGTGCTCACACAGTAAACACTTAGCAAATAATGCTACAACTAAATTGTTGTAGTGACTACCACTTCATTTTCAGAAAGGGCTGGTTCCAAGATCTCTGCGGGGTTGAGCTAAGGTCCCTAGAAAATAGTCTAATTCCAAATCAAGAATTACTCACAAACAATGCATTCCGTGAACTCTTCTTAAGCACTCTGTAATTAAGAAAGTGCTGTACAAATGCAAGCTGTCAATCATCATGGCATGTGGATATTTAAACTGTCTGACTTCCACTAATATATCAGGCCTGAATTCTGGAAGCTGTTCAATATTCCAAATATGTACCCCCTTGAGCTTTTAAGGTAGCATTTAAAGGAAGATACCACAAAACAAAAGAAATGCAATGTGTTCAGAAAGCACTGGAGCACAGAATTTCAAGGTTTAGTCAAAACAAAATATAATTACAGTGCAACCAGCATAAATAAACACATGGAAAAAAACAACTGGTTTAGCAAGGAACGTTAATCCCGAACTTTACTCCATTAGTCAATTGCTCCAAAATAGATTTGGAGGTTAGTTTATTATGAAAAATCAGACTATACAATAAAGTTGGCTGACAAGCATAAAGTTGAATGATCACTCCGGAAAGGTTTAAGATACCAGTGGCTACAATGAGTTCACTAGGGAATAGTGTCGGGAGAATAAATAAAGCTACTGTAACTTCTGCGGTACAGCTTCAGCGAATGCTTTTAGAGATTTAATTCTGCAATCTGTTTGTGAACACCTGCAGTTTATATCACATGAACTTTCATTTGAAACATTCTGTTAAATCAGTAAAATTGTTATAATGGAGTCCCATACCATGCTACACTGTGGCTGGACCTTTGATCTCTGCCCTTGGGGAACATTTCTTCATGTGGGCAGCAGCAGAAGCAGCTGTAACTACAATGTTAATACTATTGGGGTATTGAATTTCCCTTTTATTTTTCTACCTAAAGTCAGAGGGTTTATCAGACTACATTTTCCATTTACCATACTTTCAAGTTTCTGAAGTTTCAAGATAATTGATTAAGTGGAGTGGTTTAAATAGTTTAATAGAACTGCATTTAAAAAAAAATTACATCATTTTAAATTTGGAGAAATGTCCATTGCTGATCAATTCTACCTTCATCCCATGCAACCATCAACTCATGGCTGCATAGAGCGTGAAGCTCTGCAGAAAGGTGGAAGAAGGCAAAGTTGGTTTCTTCCACACCCATGTGACAAAGTGGGTTTGGGAGAGTTCTCTGGAGGTGCCATGGTTTTAGCTTTGGAAGAATGAAGCCCCATTCTATAATACTTAATATTACTCAGCTTCCTTCACTAATTACGCTATGTTTCCCAATTATGGGCCTCCCAGCTTGAGAGGTCAGATACTTCAGCTGCTTTTCAGCTTCTTCTGAAGTTTGACATGCAGTGCTGACCCTATTCTCTGTGATCCTTCTGAAGATACATAGCTATCCTTCTTATTTATCCCACTAGACTTACAGGCTCGTGGAGGGCCTATTGTACTAATCTCTCCCCAGCGGTTACTGAGGGCTCGGTAAATACCACTGATTGATTGATTGATTTTTTTTTCAAAGGCGCTGCTACCAAAAGTGAAGTTCTATCTATGGGTGTGAGAGTGGTTGAAAAGGCCCTGCATGAATAATTCTCTTTCACACCATATGCATATAAAGATTATTTCTTGCTGCTGTAATGCATTTGTTCAGCCCAGGGCCTGCCCATTTCTGTGACACTTATTCCAGTCTCTGTGAGATCTCTTCTAGAGAACCATAATTTCTCTCACAATCAATCAATTAATCATCATTAAAAGTATTCATTGAACTCTTACTGTGTCCAAAGCACTGTACTAGGCACTTGGGAGAGTACAACAGATTTGGAAGACTTGTCCTCTGCCCACAAAGAGCTTATAATCTAGAGAGGAGACATTTATTAAAATAACTTACTGGAATGGACATAAGGGCTGTGGGGCTAGGGTTTTTCAAGGGTACTGATACAACTGCAAAGGTGGATAAGGTGGATTTTCGTAGAAATTTGAAAGACGGAGCTGTAGCTTGGCAAAGAGGAGAGTCAAGGAGATTAATGATGAAAGTAGGTAATGTTGACAGAGTCAGAGATTACAAGCAGAAGGAGATGGAGGTCACTGCCAGTTACATGTAGAAAAAGTCCACGTTTGAGTAATATTTGTTCCCTGCCCTGTTTGGACATGCCACTCCTGGTTTTCCCAGCACATGGAGCTGGCAGGATTAATAAGGATCCCCCATTGTTCTGCCCCACTGTCACCAGGACCATTTCAGTGCAGTGAGGTCCCCTGCAGAGGCTAGTTACTATTCACCTCCACTCTAAGAGCCCCTCTTCCCCAAGCAATCAAGTTTAAAGTAGGTCCTTTCTTCATAATGTCCTACAGTTCTGTAATATTTACTGGGCACTAAAAGTTTAATAGGGGCTTTATAAAACAGACTGAAGCGCTAGGTATGCTCTGTGGGTTCTAAAGTAAATCTCTTTTATGTGTGGATTTTGCTCATATGTAGCCACATATGATTTTCTACTCCTTAATGATAGTGTAAAACTCTGAATTTGCTTTGGAAAGAAACCTTTTTTAACAAGATGTCATAATAATCCTAAAACATGATAACAGAATGATGGTTGTCTAATTTTTTGAATAATTCTTCCTCTATTCTATGTGCATATCTATAATTTATTTTTATTACAGTCTTCCCCTCTAGACTATAAGCTCATTATGGGCAGGGAATGTGTCTGTCTATTGTTATACTGTACTTTTCCAAGAGCACAGTACAGTGCTTTGCACAGAATAAGCACTCAATAAATATGAGCAAAGAGCAAATGTTTCTAAGTTAATTTTCTAAACAAATTCTCAATCTTGTCTATCTCTCCTTTGATCCCTTGCCCATGTCCTCCTATCTGGCTTGATAGTAACCACCTTCTTATCTGACAGACCACCATTCATTCATTCAATCATATTTATTAAGTGCTTACTGTGCAGAGCACTGTACGAAGCTCTTGGGAAAGTACAGTACAACAATAAACAGTGACATTCCCTGTCCACAATCGCCACTCTCTCCATCCCCAAAGTCCCCATAAAATCACATCAGTTGGGCAGATTTCACTGCATGGAAGGTTAATCAGGTGAAAACCTTCAAGATGATCCCATAAAGCAGCATTTTATAAAGTCTCCTGAACATATTTCTGCAAACATTAAATTATGAAGTCTCTGGACCTTTGGAGGAGGGGGAGGGTCAGTGGAAGAGGGAGTGGGATTATCTGTGAAGCTCTCTAGGAGGAATGCAGGTTGACTGCAAACTGTGCTCTTCAAAAAGAAAACGTGTGTGGATGCACCTGGAGCTGACCCACCATGGTAAGGTGACTCTAGTCCAGATTGCCATAGCTGGAGAACTCCCAGTTCTTTGAGAGGTTCCATGCTGCACGTGGGTCCATCTCACCATTCATCAGCTCTCGCCACTCATCAGCCAGGAGCATGGAAAACACTGTGGGAGGTGAATCAGCCCGAGTTCGCCGAAAGCTATCGAATACTGCCATCCTCACCACCAGACTGTAGATAAAGGGAGATGTGTGGACATGTAAGGTAGGGGCCTTTTCCCTCCTGAGGAGCTACCACAGGGCTGCTTCAGCTCTCCAGTATAGAGCATCTCCTCAGGCAGTGCAAACCCATCCGTGTAACTACTACAAAGCTGCTTCAGGTTACACCAATTTCCTGCTTTGAGGGGAAGGAACGGAGCACCCAATCTGCCATGTATATCTGACAGCAGTGGAGGTAGCCTCGGCGGCTACCTACGGGGTCAGGCACAGGATAATAATAATCATAATTGTGACATTTGTTAAGCATTTACTATGTGCCAGGCACAAGGTAATTGGGCAAATGGCTTGGACAAAGTCCCTGTCCCACATATGCTCACAATTTTACTCTCCATTTTCCAGATGAGGTAACTGAGGCACAGAGAAGTGAAGTGACTTGCCCAAGGTCACACAGCAGACAAGTGGAGGAGCAGGGATTAGAACCCAGGTCCTTCTGACCCCATCAATGGGCAGGGATTGTCTCTATCTATTGCCGCTTTGGACATTCCAAGCGCTTAGTACAGTGCTCTGCACATAGTAAGTGCTCAATAAATACTATTGAATGAATGAATGAATGACTCCCAGGTCTACGCTCTTGCCACTAGGCCATGCTGTGGTGCAATTACCAGGATGGCATCAGACTGCATCATAGGACTGGCCAGGGGAGACGGTGCCATGTTGGACCGTAGTTTAATTCCTTCTCTTTGGGATTGGTAGAATTGATAGGATGCCCAGACAACTTCGCAAACCAAACAGCTTGTATGCAAATTCCACCCATTTGCTCCAAGAGGATTTCCCTAAGCCCCTTATTTCCCTATCCACACTCCTCTAGGCATCACCTCTGCACTTGGATACTCACCCCACCCTCACGCTTGCAGTACTTACATAGATTTAGTCATTTATTTTGATGTCTGTTTCCTCCTCTAGACTGTCAACTCTTTGGGGGAAGGGAACTTTTCACCTACTTTCTCAAGTACCTAGTACAGTGCTCTGCACAAAGTAAGCACTCAATAAGTACCATTTATTGATTTATTCAATTCAGTAAGGCAGAATAAAACAAATATCAAAAGGCCTCTGTCCCTATTGAATGGTGGAAAATATGAGGACAAAGGCTGTTGAAAACATGGAACTATACATTCTAGAAAGATGACAGGCGCTGCAACTAGACAATGAGAAATAGAACTGAACAGGATTCTAGAGATAGAGTTACACTCATTTCAGGAGATTACAGAAGGGAGAAAATGCCTGAGTAATTATAAGGTTTCCATTTTTCATTACTATGACCATAGGAAAGTATTTCCAATTGATTTAGTTTTGAACTGGAACACAAAGCAAAAGGAATTAGCTTGGCATTTCTTTAGTTACCACATTAACCAGAGGTTTCAAAATGGTTTTACTTTCTGCAGTGAACTGACCTTTGATTCTTTAGATATTTGAGGTTCTTTATTTATTTTCCTATTTCTAGAAATGCATCCATTAGCAAAATCCACCTCATTAGCTTCTTAGAAGTGGTCAACTCCTTCTTTTTCAAAACCCCACAAAAAAAGCCCTTACCTTTACTCCCTGAATTCCTGGAGACTTACTCGTGTCAGAAAAGAAAGGAAAGGAAATTCCAACGATGAGATGGCTCCACAGCAAATGCCCAGCTTGCTTTCTCCTGAACCTAATACTCAAGACTATTATAGGAAATGCTCCAACTAAATCTCAACTACTGTAAAGGAAATGGGGCAATCTCTTAAATCTCTATGATCTTTTCACAAAGGCTATCAGATGAAAAGGAGAGAACTGAGCACACCTGGTTTCCTTCTTGAGAAGGAAACTGTCAGCAGTAGTAGCAGCAGAAAGAGAAGTGAATTGAAGTGATCAAATTATTACCAAGAGACTTTCTACTTTCAAAATGTCCTCCACAGTCCATCTCTGCTAAATATTGACCCACATCTCCAAGCCATCCTCACTGAGAGCACAGAGGGATGAATGGCAAAATTTAATTTCCTGTTTGCCAAGATGGCTGATGTCAGACATAAGAAATGGTGATATGTCATCATTTAGAGGAGGCAAAATTGAAACTCGTCCTACTACTATGACTTGTCTTTAAACATGAATTATTGTTTTTTCATGTGTCTTCAGCGCAGATACCAGTTCCCCTTCCCCTTTTCCTCTGTATTCCCTCTCCCTCAAGAAGTCAAGACCTTCAAAGAGTGGTATTTATTAAGCGCTTCCTGTGTGCATGGAACTGTTACTAACTGTGCTCTGAAGAGTACAATACTATCAATTGGTGGCATTTATTGAGTGCTTACTTACTGCTTGAGAGAGTACAATACAACAGAATTAGCAGTCGTGTTCCCTGCCCATAGCAAGCTAACCGTCTGGAGGGGGAGACAGAAAATACATTTCTAACTTCCAACTTAGTTACCACTCATTGCCAGAATTTAAAATTAAATATTAATATTGGGAATCTGGGTCTATATGGAAGTCACAAAGAAAGTATATTTTTGTTCCCAAATAAGAATACTTTACAAAGAGACCTTTTTTAGCAATAAAGAATGAATGTGAAACCATGTGGCCTAGTGGACAGAGCATGAGCCTGGGATTCAGAGGATCTGGGTTAGATCTGCCACTTGTCTACTTTGTGACCTTGGACAAGCCACATAAGTTTTCTGTGCCTCAGTTACCTCACCTGTAAAATGGACATTAAGATGGACTTTGTCCAACCTGATTATTCTGTATCTATCCCAACACAGTGCAGTGCCTGGCACATTGTAAGCACTTAAATATAAAATAGACCGATGATGTTATTTTCCTCAGGTTCCATTTTTTTTAAAAAAGCTACATTCCTCAAAAGTACACAATTTCCTCCATTGTATTTCAAAACTACACCTTTTTTAAATGGATTTTTCACACATACAATCATAAATTCCTTTAGGTTTCATTTGGATTAAGCGCCTTTGACCACGTTATGCGGCCGCAAAATTGTTGACTGTTGACTGATTCGGTAAAATGTGATTCATTCCAACAATTACAAAAAAATCAAGTCATAGTATGGACAATTTCTATTCTATATTCTATTAAAATACTGTAAGAATTCCCTCTTTTATAAATATCGCCCATAATAGTAATAACATTTATTAAGTACTCACTGTGCCCAGAGAACTGTACTAAGTGCTGGGAGAGAAAGCACAGGTGCAGATTAGGCACTGTCCTTATCCCTCATGGGGTCACATGAGAATATAAAAGATTAAATAAGGTGATCTTTTCTAGTAAAATTAGGGTAACTGCTGTTCCTGTTCTAAAAAATAATCCAATCTTATAGTTCCCAATTCAGGCTTCCCTAACAGCAGGTTACCTATTTTCAGGAAAGCTGAACATCCAATAATCATGCCCATGTTCCCTCTTGAGGGAGGAGAATACCACCCTGAAGCCCTCAGTAAGGAATTTCTTTTGTTTCAGTTTCAGAAAAACAGTCTGAATTCATAAAGTCCCTTGCCTTTCACCTATAAAAAGGAGAAGATTAAGCCATGCAGTGGGCTGACTCAGACAAAACAGGAACTGAAGAAGTTATGTGAGTAGTCAGAAAACTGTGAAATTTAAGTTTGTGCCTGTCAAACTAGTTCAATTGATTCACATAAGACCAAGTTATAAGACTCAATTACTTCTATAGAGTCCAAATCGCTTACTGAACTGTGACATTACACTAAAGAATTTACCAAAATCCTGGATATGAAAATTTAATTATTGAATGCACTTGATTTTAAACATGTGTTGTTAATGGATTTGAAATCATGCCATTTCTGTTGGGATGCCATGGAATTTTTATTTTGGGGTTAACATGGGCTACTATTTTAAGGAACTTGATGGTGACTGATTGAACACTGATTAAAGTTTAGCTGTTTGCTAAAAAAGCCAAACAGCATCCAGAAGTAGAGGCAAAGAATCTATAGAATACACCGGTAATGATTTTGGATAAATGAACTTCAATTCACATTAATGTCACAGTCAATTATAAAGGATTTTGGTATTTTACATATTATGCCTAGCACAGATTATCTATAGCATGGTAAACTACAGAAAAATTTCAAATTACATATTATCTTTGTTTTTAATTTGGCAAGAAAATATGTCTCAGTTTATGATGTGTATTGTAGTGTGTAAACTGTCTTTCCAAATATTCTGATTCCCATTTAATAAAACATATTTTCTCACATTAGATCAGGCATGTCAATATGGCTGTTGACTAGACATTTGGAAATCCAGAGAATGAAAAGGAGGTGGCAATGTCTTGGATAAGAAGATGCTGATTATATAGTACGAGTGGAGTTGCTGAGTGAACAATTATCCAGTTGATTAGCTCCCTGTAGATAGACAAACTAACTGGATAATTCAGACCCCAAAATGGATTTTCTACATAGAAAGAATAAAACAGATAATTGCTCAATTATCCACTTAAGCAGTTCCAGCCAGAATTTCAAATTCATTCTTATAGGAAGGAGGGCAAGAATGGGAGTCACAGCTAGAGAATACACAAGAAGGACAATCAAGATAATCCATTAGATGTAGGACTTTTTTATGCAATGCAAAGGGTTAGGACCCTTAGACGCAGATGGAACTGGGATATCGAGCCTGTAAAAATGTATATAAGTAAAAAATAATAATAACTGCAGTATATGTTAAAGGTTTACTATATCCCAAGTATATGGATATGGCATTCATCATAATCCCTGTCTACAGAGGCTCACAGTTTTGGAGGGAGAGAAAAAGGCATTTAATAATCCCCATTTTACAAATGAGGAAACTGGCACAGGGACCTCACAGAGCTAGGATTAGAACCCAGGTGTCCTGACTCCCAGTTCTGTGCTTTTTCTACTAGTCCACACCACTTCTATACATAGCTATTGTTTGTATTTCAAGTCACCACTCACAGTGAGAATCAATGAAGAGCAAAGAGGGAATTGCTTTTTTACCAACTCCTTTGGAGCTTGAAAGTTGTAGGTTCAGAACAAACAGGAACACACTTCTTTGTGTGAATCAGCATGACCTAGTGGAAAGTGTGTCTGCTTATTGTTATATTGCACTTTCTCAAGCACCTAATACAGTGCTCTGCACACAGTAAAGGCTCAAAAAATATGATGAATGAATGAATGAATACAAAAGCACGGACCCAGGAGTAAACTGTAAAATGGAGATGAAATACCTGCTCTCCTATCTACTTATCTGTGGACCCAACCTGAGGCCCAGTGTGGGACAGGAACTATATCCATTCTGATTCTAATGCATCCACCTCAGTACTTAGTACAGTGTTTGGCACATAGTGAGTCCCTTGGGGAATATGACAGTGTCAACCTGATTATCTTGTATCCACCTCGAAGCTCGGTACATAGTTAGGGCTTAACATATACCCCTATGATTATTTTCATAATTATTTCTTCATAGAAAAGGGTGAGCATATGTAATATTTCTAAACCCAAATTATCAATCAATTCCAGAGGGGTTTGGATACACTCAGCCAATTAGCCCATAACCGATTATTACCGGCAGGAAATACAACGATATAGAGGGTAAATTTAGCAGCTGTTGAATGATTCAGTGGTAGATGTTGGTATAGATGCCAAGGAGAGCAACCATCTCCTGATGTAGGTATGACTTCTCCTGGGTCTTTTTAATGATACATTACATGCTTAGAATGTACCCGGCACTGTACTAAGGACTGGGGTAGATGCAGATTGGACACATTCCATGTCCGTCAAGATGCTCACAATATTAATCCTCACTTTACAGATGAGGTAACTGAGGCACCAATAATTTATGTGACTAGATAGAACCCAGTTCATTTGACTCCCAGGCCCATGCTCTTTCTACTAGGCCAAGCTTCTTCTCTTATGACTTAAACAAAAGGAAGATGATATATTTGACAGATGTGATGCTGAAGGGTCTAAGGGAATATGCCAGAAAAAGAATGACTGGGTGAGTAGATGATTTTGTTCTGGATCAAAGAGTCATTTAATCTTTTTGCTGAAACTTGGTATTCTTTTCAGAAAAGTTTATCATCCAGTCCAATATATAATACTTGCCTGCCAACTGAGGCAGTTACAATATATTCATTAATCTTACTTCAGCAATTGATTGGAATGGGAAATTACTAACTGTCCTGCACTAGATAAAAAGTAAAAAAAGGACCTTGAAAAATATCACAGTAATATAAATATTTAATCAATGAAGTGTAGAGCAAGGGCCAATTAGAAATAATAATAATAATGATAATGTTGGTATTTGTTAAGCGCTTACCTTGTGCCACGCACTGTTCTAAGTGCTGGGGGAGACACAGAGTAATTAAGTTGTCCCACTTGGGGCTCACAGTCTTAATCCCCTTTCTACAGATGAGGTAACCGAGGCACCGAGAAGTGAAGTGACTTACTCAATGTCACACAGCAGTGTGGCTCAGTGGGAAGAGCATGGGCTTGGGGCTCAGAGATCATGGGTTCGAATCCTGGCTCTGCCACTTGTCAGCTGTGTGACTGTGGGCAAGTCAATTCACTTCTATGTGCCTCAGTTCCCTCATCTGTAAAATGGGGATGAAGACTGTGAGCCTCATGTGGGACAATCTGATTACCCTATATCTACCCCAGCACTTACAACAGTGCTCTGCACATAGTAAGCGCTTAACAAATTCCAACATTATTATTATTATTACAAGTGGGGGATTCGGGATTAGAACCCACAACCTCTGACTCCTAAACCCTTGCTCTTTCCACTGAGCCTAAGCACTCTAAGAGGAGAACATTTAGTTAAACAGCAGATTTACACTTAATGCCATTTGTTTTCTTTTTAGTATATTGTGTTGCAGGAAAAACAGGAAGGAAGGCCTTCACTGTGTTGAGGTGATAAAAGTTACACACACACACTCTCATCATGACAAGGTTGAGTAAGTAATAAGAACAGATCAGAAACATGAGCTCACAAACAGTCGATTTTGTCTAGAAGCCCAATAGGCTCACAGTGGATTTCCTGTGTTCCACTGACCAGCACACTATTAGTATGTATTCATCTTTTCAGAAATCCTTTAGAGCCAAGACAGACTCACATTTACTTGCTTTTGCTTCTAATCTGAATCAGCTGAATATCACCAACAGTAATAATGGGGTAGCAAAAATTGCCATGTTATGAAGGATGGAAAATAATAAAATCCATTACATTTTAAACAGCAATTAAGAGATTCAAATTCAGACCAGGAAAGGGAAGGTGGAGGATTTAAAGGTGATATTTAAAGCAGAAACTTGGTAAAATAGAGAAATAAATTGACTCGGGTTGAGCACGTATATGAAAAGTGTACAGATCACTCCAGCCACAAGCATGCAGGGGATCGTACTGTACACAACTTCTCCATTCTAGCAGATGAAGTCCCCAGTGGTTGACTCGATCAATCAATCAGTCCTATTTTACTTCTGAAGCTCCTTTTACATTTAAAGAAAGATATCATGGTAGTTAGTAACATATGTCGTGTTTCATTTTTGTTGGCGAAAAAAGCTGTGAACATGTAGGAAAAAGGTTGTTTCACTAATTGGCGATGCATCTGGAGTCAGTCAATCATATTTACTAATCGCAGCTCTGCCACTTTGCTGCGTGACCTCGGGCAAGTCCCGTCACTTCTCTGTGCCTCAGTTACCTCATATGTAAAACGGGGATTGAGACGGTGAGCCCCACTGGGACAGGGACTGTGTCCAAGGCGAACTGCTTGTATATACCTCAGTGTATATATGAACAGTGCCTGGTACATAGTAAGCACTTAACTGTAATTATTATTATTTATTACTATTTAGTTGTTGCCAGGTACAGAGTACTGTACTAAGCGTTTGGGAAAGTGCAATACAGTAGAGTTGGTAGGAGCCAACCCTGACCCCAAGGAGCTTACTGTCTACAGGGGAAAGTAGAGAAATTTAAACCAGGTAGTATCTAGGTGCCTGTTTCATCTTCCATCTCCAATTAGCTAAAAAGTGAACTAGTCAGTAAGTCAGTCAGTCAATTGTATTTATTGAGTGCTTACTAGCTGCAGAACACTGTACTAAGCACTTGCAAGAGAACAACAATGGACACATTCCCTGCCCACAATGAGCTTAGGGTCCAAAGGAGGAGACAGACATAAATACAAATAAATAAATTACAATGTGCATAAATTCTGTGGAGCTGGAGGGGGCTAGTGACTAAAGAGAGCAAGTCAGGGTGATGCAGAAAGGAAATGGGAGAAGAGAAAAGGAGGACTTACTTTCTCAGCTCCATATGGACCCCCCGTTCTAATATATTTTGCTGACTCTTAAGAGAAGATTCTGGTGAGGTGATAGGGTCAGCCCATTTAGTACTGAGGCATAGAAAGAGGGTTTGACATTCTATATATAGCCTTCCTTATGGAGATCTTCCAGATGACTCCTCGGGCCTTTTCCCACCATTTGCTTTCGGAGTCTATATGATTGGAATTGAATAGCGAAGGGGGATTCAATTCAAGGAAGGAGGGGAATTGGATATGAAGGGTTTAAACCTCAAAAAAATAATGTTTCGATGTATTCATTTAATTAATTCAATAGTATTTATTGAGCACTTACTATGTGCAGAGCACTGTACTAAGCTCTTGGAATGTACAAGTCGGCAACAGATAGAAACACATAAAACCTAACTTATTTCAGGATGGAACACTATTGCTTAGACAATTAAAGTTTGGACCCTGGATACATCCCGGACGTTTGGGAGGTTTGAAAAGCATCAGAAGTTTTGATGCTTAATCAGACCACTTTGATCTAAAATGAATTTGTAAACCTCAGCCCTGGAGAGATTTATGGTATTTCCTGGTGTGGGCCAATCTAAGAACTTCCAGAAACCACACATATCGGTATTTTTTTTCTTTCAGATTGAGTCAAAGCCAACTCAGGAAGAACATTCATATTACTACTTTTAAAAAGGAACAAGCATTTCCTTGCACTCAAATGTATCCCTTAGGGCTAGGCAGGATTGTGAGTCAGTTCTAGGTTTACATAGTTGGAACTTGAATAATAATGAGGATTTCAATAGCAAAAAAGATCTCATACTCCTTTACCCACTTTTGATCACTTTTCCAATGGTTGATCACCCCCACTTACAGCTGGGAAAGTGTGTGATTTCCAGTGTTTGACCACTCCCAATTACAACTTGATACTGCTTACTTCACTCCCAGGTTTAAGGGCAGAAAAATATGTCAGTTTTTCTAGATACTCAAAATTTAGTCTTAATCAGATCATATAAAATTTGGACAACCAATAAAATTGGGTTTTGCTATCCTGGATCTCTATTTACCCAATTTAGTTCAATAGCTGAACTGTTTTATTACCATCCTAACCTTGGCTGAGGTAAACGGCTTTCTACTATAAATGAATTTCATTTACCCTCTCTATATGAGGTAATGAAGCCATACAAACCAAATCAATAATACGTGTTAGATGCTTTTCACCTGAAGATCTCTGTTAAACAACTGTTAAGCCATTGCCCCTCCAACATACCCTGGGAAGATGGTGGATATTTCATTATCCTTGTTGGAAAATGCAAATGGATCCTAAACTCTCATAGTCTTCCTTTTAACTTAAAACCTAAGTTTTTTAGGGCTAATTGAAGAGAAGACAAAAACTACAAAGCCATAAATGAGTGTGCAAACACACATATACACACACACTCATTGTGTGTCTTTCTTGATGATTTGCGATAGGATTCCATTATTAGTATTAAAAGAGGTAGATTATCATTGTACTTGAGTCAGGGACTGTGACCCATATGATTATGTTCTATCTATTGCAGTGCTTAGCACATACCAAGTGTTAACATATACCACAAATTTTTTTGTAGTACTAGTGCTGACTTTGTGCTAAGCACTATACTAAGCATTAGGGTAGATACAAGCTAATCAGTTTGAACACAGTCCCTGTCCCACATGGATCTCACAGTCTTAATCCCCATTTTACAGATGAGGTAACTGAGCACAGAGAAGTGAAGTGACTTGTCCAAGGTCACACAGCAGATTAGGAGCACAGAGTCAGGATAAAAACCCAAATCTTTCTGACTCCTAGGCCCTTGATGCTAGGCCCTACTGCTTCTCTAATTATTATTGCAGACTATTGTTATTATTTATCTGTAACTCCATAAGCTATAAGCCACTGGATGACTGTATGTAGCCATCTTTGGTAATTGTGCTTAGGACTTGTGGATATGATTGCATTTAGTGATATTTTTTATTGCATTGAGCTGTTTCCTCTTAGCTCCCTAAACAACAGCTCATCTAGACTTTTACAAATAATTCTCAATAATTAAAACTTTTACTGAATTGCTCTAGGAATTCTGGATGATCACAATATAAAGGCATGTAGGCAAATATACATTTAGAACAAAAGATACATATTTTATATGCCAATGCAAATGTCAAGAAAAATTTTTAAATAGCAATAAATTCATAAAGTGACAAATTAATGACTCAGAGATCATTTTACTGTTTTGCAAAAGAATTTGCATAAACTGATCATTAAACATACCAAAATAGTGTAAAGGTGAGTATGGTCAGTAGTGCTATAAAGTGGTACTTCAAACTTACCTTGCTTTATTTAGAGTAAATGATACCTTCTTCCTCTTTCATTCTTCTGTAAGGATAATGCTTCAATTAGTTTTCCATGATTCATAAGGTTAGTATCACAACAAAGAGAATTTATAATGGAAATTTGCTTTCAAGAAGAATTCATATCATAGGACAATAGAGTCTCAATGAAGCTTTTTTCTTTGATTTAGGAATATTGTATGCAGGCTAAAAATATTAATTCTTAAAATTATTTATTGATAAGCATATGAAATATGGTCCATTATAAAGACAATGTTTCAGGAAATAAATTGTAGAAATAAAAATAAGATCATCACCCTTCTTACCTGTTTAAAAAAAGACTTCTAGAAACATGAAAATAGAGCTCTGAGGAAAGGATTACCCACAGCACATCACCGTGGATCTTTCTGAGACACATCTCTACTACAATAATGCTTTGAAATCTAAGATGGTCCAGGATGTAAGAAAGTCTCTAAAATATGATACATCAGAATGATTAAATAAGACACCCATCCATTCACCTTTCCCTGTAAGTCAAAGACTTTTAATTTTACCCTGGGTCTGTAACTTACTATCATCTCAATATTTAATGGCCTGTCTTTTTGCATTGATTGACATCTGACATTTTTAATTTTGATTCTGAAGTACATACATTCATACAGCGATAGACTGGAGCAGAAAGATACAAAGAGAAGTGAATAAAAAAGAGGCAGAAACTTTCAGGGGAAGTTCAAAGAGCAGCCTTTGTTTTATCTGCTAGTCTTGAACATTTATGTGCCCCAGTGCATGGCCTATAGCAAACACTTAAATACCACAAGAAGGAAGCAGCATGGCCTACTGGATAGAGCATGGGCCTGGGAGTCAGAGGATCTGAGTTTTAATTTCAGCTTTGCCCACTTGTCTACTGTGTGAACTAAGGCTTGATTTCTCTGGGCTTCAGTTACCTCATCTACAAGACTGTGAGCCCGTGTAAAACATGGACTGTGTTCAACCTGAATAACTTGTACTATTCCAGCATTTAGTACAGTGCCTGGCACACAGTAAGTGCTTTACAAATACCACAAAAAAGGAAAAAAATTGAGAAGCAACATGGCCTGGTTCTTAGAGCGTGGGTCTGGGAGTGAGAAGAGCTTGAGTTTTAATCCTGGTTCCACAACTTGTCTGCTGCGTGACCTTGAGCAAGTCACCTAACTTCTCTGCACCTCAGTTACATCATCCGTAAAATGGGTATTGAGACTGTGATGATTATTATTAAGCAGTCACTGGGTGAAATGCACTGTACTAAGCTCTTGGGAAATATAATAATAATGCGTCTAATCAATCATATTTATTAAGCAGTTATTTTATGCAGAACACTGTACCAAGTGCTTGAGACAGTACAATATAACAGAGCTGGTAGATGCATTCCCTGCCCCCAATGAGCTTCCAGTCTAAAGTGAAGAAATTATTGTAGTATTTGGTAAGCACTGACTATGTGCCAAGCACTGTGTTAAGGACAGCGGTAGAAGATAAAGAGATCAAATTCTGTCCCTTTCCCACAACTTAAAGAGGGAGGACAGAGGTTTATCTTTACAAAAAGAGGAATCTGAGGCACAGAGAAGTGGCCAAGGTCAGACAGCAGACTAGTGACAGAGCCAGAATTAGACACCCAATCTCAAGCTCGTTCCACTAGGCCACGGGGCTAGTGGATACAGAGTGGAAGCAGGAGGACCTTACGGCAAAATGAGAAGGCAGAAAGAAAAAATATTTACCAATGGATTCAACTACAAAGTCAACATTTCATTGTAAAATTCTTACCAACAGATTAAACAAAGGAAGTAATTGAATTAATACTGTGGGATGAAGAGAAGTCTTCTATACATTTTTTTAGTATAGCTCTCTACTTGATCCATACTGACTGAAAAATTCTGACACAACAAAGACGTAGGAGGAGAGAGACGTATGTGAGTGCTGAGCTGCCCTTGAAATATGAATTATGATGGAAATGAAAATATCAACTTCATTGAGCTTCATATATCACAGAAAGAGAGAACTGTACATTTTTCCAGAGGGACCCAATTAGAGATGCTTTGAAATTATAGATTGTCCTGGTCCATTAGTCCATCTTCTTCCTTTGGGAACGAGTAATAGATTATCCCATAGAAGCTCTATTCCCAAGAGCTTTCCACAGTCTTGTTTCAAGAGCCTCCTGGTAAGGGGCATGTGGAGAGGACAGTGTGATAAAGACCAAGGAGTGGTGAAGTTTCAAAGCCCAAACACAGCTGCCTGAAATTTGTTATCAGGTACAGAAGTGGTTTCTATTACAGGTCTGCTTTGTATTTCTCCACACTCACTCAGGCAATGAAGATGTGAAGGGAGCTGCTGGGAGTTTCATTTGATCCATGTCTCTCCTCCACCCCACACACGGACCCCCTCCCCCATCCCCTGTTAGAATGGCTGTTTGCTCTGTTTCTTCCTTTCCACTTTGGGGTCTGAGAATATCTAAACCACAAATGTTTTTGATTGACTTTCTGAAATCCTCAATTGCACCTTTAGATATGTTCTTGACACAAATAGGTAAATGTTTCTATATGTTGAAATGGATCAACACTTCAAGTTTTGCTTGCCACAGCTGCAAACCTGACATTTAGGCAGATGAGAAAAATAACTGGCTTCACTAAGTGAGTCCAGGATGCTGGCAGGGAAGAAGAAACCTCAGTCTCTTTCATATCTCCCTCAGACCTCCTGCTATGCTAGCTTTGGCTTTCCCAAACACAAACTACCAACATAACAGTTTATGTGTAGCTGCATGTTTTCAGGAAAACAGGAGGACAATTCATATCTAATTGTAATTCAATGTATTTGAACTAACTATCCAGAAATGAAATAAAAGGGCATATCTCCACCATGCCATTTAACCCCAAGTTATATTTTATTAATGTTTCCAACTTACATACAATGATTGCTAGCCAATCTTGAAGCCCAAGGATTTAGATGGCTTGGCAGGAGGCCAATCAAAAATAATGACTAGACAGAGATATATTACTTCTTAGATGTAAAGAGTTTTATAAATGCTAGTCAGTAGAATCCAAAAGACTGAAGATAAGAAAATTAGAAAGTACCCACAGTACCTCAAACCATCAGCATGGAATCATTCATTAAATGAGAAGCAGCGTGGCTTGGTGGAAAGAGCACGGGCTTTGGAGTCAGGGCTCATGAGTTCGAATCCCAGCTCTGCCACTTGTCGGCTGTGTGACTGTGGGGCAAGTCACTTAACTTCTCTGTGCCTCAGTTCCCTCATCTGTAAAATGGGGATTAAGACTGTGAACCCCACGTGGGACAACCTGATTCCCCTATGTCTATCCCAGCTCTTAGAACAGTGCTCGGCACATAGTAAGTGCTTAACAAATACCAACGTTATTATTATTATTAAATATTGCAGATTGTGGTCTGAAGAAGAGGAACCTAAAGAAATAACTGAAATATGATACTTGCTATAGATTCAGGACAGAAAAAAGGGGCAGTGAAATGAATCAAGACAAAAAAATAATGTGTCCACTTCCCCTTCAAAATCTAGGCTTTTTCATTGCTGGTCCATTGGTTTTCAGTTACCAAATAATTATTCCCTTATTGTTGCTTAGAAGTTATTTTCTCCAAGCTGCTTACTAAAAGAAACAGTTGTTGCTGTTCTCACAGAAACTTCCTAAGACCAAGAGCACATTCTGAAGAATAATAGTTTCTACTCCATAATCATATAGATCCATTTTTCTGTGGAGATGGTTCAAAACCCTACACATTCTCACACCTTCCTTCCAAGGGAGGAGTCAGGTAAATATTTTAATTCCCATTTAAAAAATGAAGGAATAATATCCAAGAAGATAGAATGACTTATCCAAGACTCTAAAGCTAATCAGAGGTGGAAGTTCCTTCACAGTTTTGGTTCTTCAGAAGTACCTAGAAACAAGATATTTAGCCGTCTAAAATCCTGCATACTGTGTAATAAGTAAAGTGATCTAGGTTATAACCATTCTACCTATTCTTAAGCAGACTCCCTAGAAATCCAACCCAAAGAGAGTAAAAAGGAAAATGTAAAGAACACTGGATCTTTAGAGCAATAAATAATAAAACGACTGGGAAGCCTTAACTGCACTGTCCTTATGTTTTAAACCAAGACTCCTGCATCTGAAAGAATATCTTATTTAGCAAAAACATGAACGGATTAGTTTCTCAGCATTTCCACTAATCTGCCACAGAGACCACAAGAA
Source organism: Ornithorhynchus anatinus (assembly GCF_004115215.2). NCBI lineage: Eukaryota > Metazoa > Chordata > Mammalia > Monotremata > Ornithorhynchidae > Ornithorhynchus > Ornithorhynchus anatinus. The sequence goes on along the minus strand of NC_041739.1, from coordinate 17,932,445 downwards.
TCTGGAAATTCTCACTCCATGAAAAAATTGCACAAATACAATTTATTTTTCCCAAATAAGCAAAGATAAATAATGGTCAGTTAAGTGTTTTCAGTACTTTCTGTTAAAACCAGTTAGCAAGTTTCTGCAGCAGTGTACTCAAAAGAACTTTTGTGGCCATGAGGAATTAAAGTAGCTCCCAAAATGCCTAATTTACACACTGTGGAAAGATCTGGCTGCTAAAAATAGTATTTGACTGCCTGGAAAAGGAGTGCAATTTCCAAGTTAACATACAAAGTAGCAAATATTTCAGTAGTCGTGTGGAGATTTGGGTATGATCCCACATTAGTTTGTTTCCAGCATCTCCACTACTTATAAAAACTTGGAAAAACCAAATGAATATCATAGTGGAACTCTTTATATTCTGGGACTTGAGTTTATATCAAAAATGTCTTTATAGGTGACTGTTTTCAGAGACTTTATGACTTTGCCTGGATCCATTCTATTACATTCCATTGGATTTCTGAATGGCGATGTCGTTCAGTTTCTGCCTGGCTTTGTGTCAGGCAATTTTAGAAGCCACATTAATGCTTTCAGGCCAAAGAGTACCAATAAATACAAGCAAATAAAACTTTATTGAATATCATCCTAATGATCTAACATTCAGCCTGACCTAAAACTAAGATTTATCTTAGGGACCGACAGAAACTGGATTATTTGATTTCATAAGTTTGCTATGCAAAGACAAGTTGAAATCATGAATCACTGATCATATGCAAGATAATTTCCAGGAGATAAAGCTCACAATCAAAGTCTGTCACCCCATAGGTGTTTGCTTTTTGTAAAAGTCTCATAGGTGTTTGCGTTTTGTAAAAACTATTTTTACCACATCCCCCATGGCTAAAATTATTTTTGCATTTAAAACAAAAACAAATCTTGGTGTTTGGGAAAACACAAAACTGGGGCATCAGACCAATCTTTCCAATCCATCTGGAAAGAAAATGAAATGCCCATATACAACAGCATAGTACTAGAATCGAGAGCTTTGGCACAATTGGAGATGAAATTTCTATACATTACACCAATCTTTGATATTAACTCATCTGTTGTCATTCTAAGAATAAATGCAATGTTCAAAATCTGAGAGTTAAAATCCATTGGATTTACAGATTTAGTGCAGTTTTTATTTTACTTGGGAAACATAGAAATGGAGCAAAACCAGGTGTTAGAAGATTTGTAAACCCCACAGTAATTAGATGGATTTTGGTGCGGGTCCAATTTCTTTGTGTCTTCACTTGTACTAATTGCAAAATATACAGCCTTAAAAGCCTGCCCAGAAAACCATAGTCATTTTTAATTTTACGTAGGAGTGTTATAATTCACAGATGTTTCAATTCCCCAAAGTTAATTTTCATCCAGAGAAAAGAACGCAAGAGAATATTTTTTAAAAATAATTTGGGTATTTTGATCATTTTTAATATTTATAAGGTTGGCTTCTTCAGAGATTGTTACACTAAACTTTGTAGCTAGCATATAGATGTGACATTTTTCTAAGATCCAAGCATTAGACCTTTTTAGCGGGGGTCTTCAGCACTCAAAACTACACTAATTAATATTCATCTGAACTAGTATTTTTGTTCAAGAAACCATGTTAATACCATGTTAGTAGTTTAATAATGCTTGCATGTAGAAGAGAATGACCCGAGTTTTCCAACATTATTTCTCAGACACTTTAATATAGCTCATATAAGACACTGTCATCCTCCACTGTTCAGTTTCAAGATTCCAGAAAGTGACACAAATGTGGTGCCATGGTCTACATGAAAAACGTTATATCCAAACTATAAACCATGAAAAACCCCATTACAGAACTTCAACATTTTCAAGATTTTACTTTACTCTGTGCAACCAATTAGGTAAGGCCTTCTGAAAAGGATTCTACTGATAGCTTGTTGTGGGTAGGGAACATGACTAACAACTCTGTTATACTGTGGTCTCCTTAAAGGGCTAAAATTCATCCTTTCCTCTTCTTACCAACAGTTACCAAAGTAATCCCAGCCCTTATTCTTATCCACCTTGATTACTGTATCGGCCTCCTTGCTGAACTCCCTGCTTCCTGTCTCTCCCCAGTCTGCTGCCCGTATCATTTAAAAAAAGAGTCCAGTCCCTGCTTCCCCATTTCTCAAGAACCTCCAGTGGTTACCCCATCCACTTTCCACATCAAGCAGAAACTCCCTTACCATCACCTTTAAAGAAACTCAATCAACTTGCCTTCTCCCACCTCACCTCGCTGTTCTCCTACTACAACCCAGCCGGCACCTCTAATGCCGAACTACTCACTGTACTTCAATATTGTCTATCTCGCCGCTGACCTCTCATCCATGTCCTGCCTATGGCCTGGAATGGCCTTCTTCTTCATATCTGACAATTACTCTCCCCTCCTTCAAAGCCAGAGAAGCATAGTGGCTCAGTGGACAGAACATGGGCTTTGGAGCCAGAGGTCATGGGTTCGAATCCTGTCTCTGTCAGCTGTGTGACTGTGGGCATGTTACTTAACTTTCTGTGCCTTCATTTACCTCATCTGTAAAATGGGATTAAGACTGTGAGTCGCATGTGCACGACCTGATTATCCTGTAGAACAGTGCTCTGCACCTAGTAAGCGCTTAACAAAATACCAACATTGTTATTATTGTGAAGGCCCATGTCCTCCAAGAGGCCTTCCCTGATTAAGCCCTCATTTCCTCTTCTCCCATTCCCTTTTATGTCTCCCTGATTTGCTCCCTTTATTCACCCTTTCCTCAGCCCCACAGCACTTATGAACATAACCATAATTTATTGATTTATATTAATGTCTCTAGACTACAAGCTCATCTGGGGATGCAAATGTGTCTGTCGCTCCATTTAATTGTTTTATTGTAATCTCCCAAGCACTTAGTAACAGAACTCTGCACACGGTAAGAACTCAACAGACAACAATTGATAGATTGATACTGTTTTCATAAATGTACATAATAAATTCAGTCCTACAGTTTAGTCAAGAACATTGTCTTTGTGATGCTGGGTTACAGAGTACTATACCAGATGCTTTGGTGAGTTATGCAAAAAGGTTGATCCCTAACCATGAGGAGATTATCAACTCACAGTCTCAATCCCCATTTTACAGATGAGGTAACTGAGGCACAGAGAAGTGAAGTGACTGGCCCAAGCTCACACAGCAGACAAGTGGCAGAATTGGAACTAGAACCCATGACATTCTGACACCCAGACCCATGCTCCATCCAGGACTGTGTCCAACCAATTTGGCTGTATCCACCCCAGTGTTTAGTACAGTTTCTGGCACAGAGTAAGCGCTTAACAAATACCATAATTATCATTATATTATTGTATAATATCTCTTTTGAAAAGAAACACAGATACAACTAAAGGTACATACTAAGTTTCTTGTGGAATAATACAAAATATTCAATTCATTCAATTGTATTTACTGAGCACTTACTATGTTGCTGACCCACTGTACTAAGTGCTTGGGAGAGTACAATATAACAATAAACAGACACATTCCCTGCACACAGGAGAATTTGATCAGTCTTCTGATAGATCCAATGAGTTAATGATAGGACATAGCCTAAGTGAACTGAGTTAAAAAAAAAAATAACCCAGACAATTCCAATCTTGAATCCATTTTATGTGTCCTATCCCAGTTCTAGATTCATTCATTTTTGATGATACTTTAGAATTATATTTTAATACTGCCTAGTTGGCTTTCATATCAATCAGGCAGCAAAATTAAAAAGGGAAGGTAGGAAGGAAGAAAACAAATTTATCATTAGAAATTCTTTTTGGAGATATAGATCATTATTTTCCCTATTTCTCTCACGTGTGGAGCTTGCCATTTTTTCAATATGAGTGCTTTAAACAGAGCTCTTATGGAAGTTTAGTTTCTGGTAAACAGCTTACTGAACCTCTAATAAAAAGAAACACGGTAAAAAATATTGGAAAATTAACTGTGTCTCAGATTACTGAAAATGCTAGACTACTTGGGTAGTAAAAATGAATAAAAAAAATTAAAAAGTCAGGAAGCTTGTGTCAGGAACTATAATATGAAATTCTAAAGACAACAGTTTAAAAATACAGCATGGGGTTTCTATTCAGTGCCAGGCTAGGGCTAAGGGTGCAGTAGGTTCCTTAATTACTTCTCCATTTCATGACCCTGGTTCTCCAAGTTCTCCCCACACGTTCTTGGAAAAGGTGCCAGGTACGCCAGCTTTTCAAAATTCCAAACACCGAATTGGAAAGAGGTTTGGCAGTCGATGAAAAGTTGCACATGGCACTTGGAAATACATCAGCCAAGATCACAAGTCTTCTGAGATTTTAGAGTAGATCAGAAAACATCATTTTTCTCCTCTCTTCTCTGAAAAGTGAAAACCAGTGACCAAAACATAACAAGAAACAGGTTGGTAGAAAGACTGTTGGATTAGATGTGTTACAAAATATATTCAGGTCTCCATAATTGATTCAGCTGAGTGACTAAGCAGACCTCTTCCTTTCTACTTAACTACAATGGGTTTTGGAAAAACTAAAGAGTAAGAAAAAATGCAATCCATTTATTATTTATTAATAAACATATGAATACTGAAAAGCAGCAATATTTTCAGAAGTAGTCAATGAATTAAAATTTGCCACTTCAGAAAAATGGTCGCGATAATCATAACTCTTCCCCTATCTCTCCGCCCCACAGCACTTATTCATTCAATAGTATTTATTGAGCGCTTACTATGTGCAGAGCACTGTACTAAGCGCTTGGGATGAACAAGTCGGCAACAGATAGAGACAGTCCCTGCCGTTTGACGGGCTTACAGTCTAATCGGGGGAGACGGACAGACGAGAACAATGGCAATAAACAGAGTCAAGGGGAAGAACATCTCGTAAAAACAATGGCAACTAAATAGAATCAAGGCGATGTACAATTCATTAACAAAATAAATAGGGTAACGAAAATATATACAGTTGAGCGCACGAGTACAGTGCTGTGGGGATGGGAAGGGAGAGGTGGAGGAGCAGAGGGAAAAGGGGAAAATGAGGCTTTTGCTGCGGAGAGGTAAAGGGGGGATGGCAGAGGGAGTAGAGGGAGAAGAGGAGCTCAGTCTGGGAACGCCTCTTGGAGGAGGTGATTTTTAAGTAGGGTTTTGAAGAGGGAAAGAGAATCAGGTTGGCGGAGGTCAGGAGGGAGGGCATTCCAGGACCGTGGGAGGACGTGACCCAGGGGTCGACAGCGGGATAGGCGAGACCGAGGGACGGTGAGGAGGTGGGCGGCAGAGGAGCGGAGCGTGCGGGGTGGGCGGTAGAAAGAGAGAAGGGAGGAGAGGTAGGAAGGGGCAAGGTGATGGAGAGCCTTGAAGCCTAGAGTGAGGAGTTTTTGTTTGGAGCGGAGGTCGATAGGCAACCACTGGAGTTGTTTAAGAAGGGGAGTGACATGCCCAGATCGTTTCTGCAGGAAGATGAGCCGGGCAGCGGAGTGAAGAATAGACCGGAGCGGGGCGAGAGAGGAGGAAGGGAGGTCAGAGAGAAGGCTAACACAGTAGTCTAGCCGGGATATAACGAGAGCCTGTAATAGTAAGGTAGCCGTTTGGGTGGAGAGGAAAGGGCGGATCTTGGCGATATTGTAGAGGTGAAACCGGCAGGTCTTGGTAACGGATAGGATGTGTGGGGTGAACGAGAGGGACGAGTCAAGGATGACACCGAGATTGCGGGCCTGAGAGACGGGAAGGATGGTCGTGCCATCCACTGTGATAGAGAAGTCTGGGAGAGGACCGGGTTTGGGAGGGAAGATGAGGAGCTCAGTCTTGCTCATGTTGAGTTTTAGGTGGCGGGCTGACATCCAGGTGGAGACGTCCCGGAGGCAGGAGGAGATGCGAGCCTGAAGGGAGGGGGAGAGGACAGGGGCGGAGATGTAGATCTGCGTGTCATCTGCGTAGAGATGGTAGTCAAAGCCGTGAGAGCGGATGAGTTCACCGAGGGAGTGAGTGTAAATGGAGAACAGAAGAGGGCCAAGAACTGACCCTTGAGGAACTCCAACAGTTAAAGGATGGGAGGGGGAGGAGGCTCCAGCGAAGGAGACCGAGAATGATCGGCCAGAGAGGTGAGAGGAGAACCAGGAGAGGACAGAGTCCGTGAAGCCAAGGTGAGATAAGGTATGGAGGAGGAGGGGATGGTGACAGTGTCAAAGGCAGCAGAGAGGTCAAGGAGGATCAGAATGGAGTAGGAGCCATTGGATTTGGCAAGAAGGAGGTCACGGGTGACCTTAGAGAGAGCAGTCTCGGTAGAGTGGAGGGGACGGAAGCCAGATTGGAGGGGGTCTAGGAGAGAATGGGAGTTAAGGAATTCTAGTCATCGATTGTAGTCAACTCGTTCTAGGATTTTGGAAAGGAAGGGTAGTAGGGAGATAGGACGATAACTGGAGGGGGAAGTGGGGTCAAGAGCGGGTTTTTTTAGGATGGGGGAGACGTGGGCATGTTTGAAGGCAGAGGGGAAGGAGCCCTTGGCGATTGAGTGGTTAAAAATAGAAGTTAAGGAAGGGAGGAGGGCAGGGGCGATGGTTTTAAGAAGGTGAGAGGGAATGGGGTCCGAGGCGCAGGTGGAGGGGGTGGCACTTGCGAGGAGGGAGGAGATCTCCTCTGAGGATACTGCAGGGAAGGATGGGAAAGTAGGGGAGGGGGTTGGTGGGGGAGGGGAGAGGCGGAGGGGTGATTTTGGGGAGCTCAGACCTGATGTGGTGATTTTCGTGAGGAAATAGGTGGCCAGATCATTGGGGGTGAGAGATGGGGGAGGGGGAGGAACAGGGGGCCTAAGGAGAGAGTTAAAGGTCCGGAACAATCGGCGGGGGTGACGGGCATGGGTGTCGATGAGGGAGGAGAAGAAGCTTTGCCTGGCGGAGGAGAGGGCAGAGTTAAGGCAGGAAAGGATAAATTTGAAGTGTGTGAGGTCGGCTTGGTGCTTGGACTTTCGCCAGCAGCGCTCAGCAGCTCGAGCATAGGAGCGTAGGAGGTGGACGGAGGAGGTGATCCAGGGCTGTGGGTTAGTGGAGCGAGAGCGGCGGAGGGAAAGGGGGGCAAGAGAGTCGAGATGAGTAGAGAGGGTGGAGTTGAGAGCGGAGACCTGATCGTCGAGAGTGGGAAGAGAGGACAGGGCGGCAAGGTGAGGAGAGATGCTATTGGATATATATGTATATATTATATTCTATTGATTTATATTGATGCCTGTTTACTTGCATTGATGTCTGTCTCTCCCCACTGTGACTGTGAGCCCACTGTGGGCAGGGATTGTCTTTATTGCTGTATTGTACTTTCTAAGTGCTTAGTACAGTGCTCTGCACCCAGTAAGCACTCAATAAATGATTGAGTGAGTGAGTGAATGAATGAATGAAGAGTTTATTCTGTGACAAGCACTATACTAAGCACTGAAGTAGATACAAGATAATCTGTTCAGACATCAGCAGGTTATAAGAAGCAATGTGGCCTACTGGAAAGAGCATGGGCCTGGCAATCAGAGGAACTTGGTTCGAATCCCAGATCTGCCACTTGTTTGAAGGGTGACCTTGGATAAGTCACTTCTCTCTGCCTCAGTTATCTCACCTGTAAATGGGGATTAAGTCTGTGAGCCCCATATGAGACATGTCCTGATTAGCTTTCATCTACCCCAGTGCTTAATACAGTGCCTGGCACTTAGTCAGCATTTAACCACCATAAAAAAAACATAGTAGGTGGTTAAATACCATAAAAAAAGAATAAGCCAACACAAAATGAGACAATCCTAGACCCCATACGGGGTCACAGTCTAAGAGAAATAACATGTATTAAACCCCAATTCATAGATGAGGAAACCGAGGTTCAGAGAAATTAAATGACAAGGTAACACAGCAGATAATGATAGAGCTGCAATGAGTACCCAGATCCTCTGAGTCCCAAGCCAGTACTCTTTCAAATGAACCACATTAATCTTCTCGGAGACATAAACTACCAGGGTGAATGGTAACAACATAGCTACAGTACTACAATTAATTACTTAATTAATTACATAACCATTTTCTTTATTCTGGCAGGATAAGCTTGTGAAAAATGAAAAAAATTCCACACAAATCAAGTGTGAGTGGTTCAAAAAGAAAACTACTAATGAATCAATTAATGGCATGTCTTCTATGTACAAGTCACATGGAAGAGCAAAATAGAGCTAGATATTATTTCCCTAACACTTTAGTAACATCACCTAATAAAATTATCAGTATAATAATAATAATACCATAAGAGATATGTGTTAAACACTATTCTAAGCACTTGACAAAGTTCCAACCCATAGCCCTTGTCCCATATGGACCTCACAATCTAAAAGGGAGAGAGAATGGGTACTTATACCCCATTTTACAGGATGAGGAAGCTGAGGCACAGAGAAGTTAAGTGACTTGACCAAGGTTACACAGCAGGCAAGTGGTGGCGCCTCTAAGGGAATCCAGGTCTCCTGCCTCTCTGTACTGTGCTCTTTCCATTAGGCCACAAGCTTATTTAAATGAATCTATAATCCATATCTATCACCTTATTAAACTGAAAGAATTTAGACTACTATTGTTCTTTTTCAAGGCTTAGTTTAATATTTTGCACAGAGTAGCTGCTAACACTGATTAATCAATTCATCCAAACTGCTTCCATCTTCTTTTGGTGGGTCCATTCACCTTTTCTAGAGGGATATTCTAATTATGGCTCCTGAGTAGGTTAGTCCCAACATTAAAGGGAGAAGGGGAGCAAGTTGAGTGTGGAGGTTGCTAAATCTAACTGAATATTCCATTCTAATAAGCTTCAACCTCATAGCTGCTTCTGACAAAATGGACCTCTCCTTTCTCCTGAAACACTATCTTATCTTTATTTTCATAACACAGTCCTTTCCTAATTCTCCTGCATCCACGTTCGGTCCTCTCAATCTCCTTTGCTGGCTCCTTCTCATCCTCCCACAACCTAACCGAGAATTCCCTCAAGTCTCTGTTCTAGGTGTTATTCTCTTCTTCATTTGCATTCACTTTTTTTAGGAGCTCATTTGTTCCCTTGGCCTCAGCTATCACCTCTATGCATTGACTACCAAATCTATGTCTAGCCTTAACCTCCTCTACATCTGAGCAATTTCTCCTATCTCTGGAACATCTCTCATTAGGTGTCCTACTCTCCACCTCAAGTCATCATGTCCAAAACTGAACTCCTCATCATCCCTATCCAATCCTCTCTTCCACCTAACTTTCCAATCACTGTTGACAATATCACCATCTTTCCCATCTCAATCCCTTAACTTGGCATTATCCTCAACTCCTTCCTTCCCTTCAATCCCCATATTCAGTATTGTAATTTAATCTTTCTCTCCTCTGTGAGAGTGCAAGCCTTGGGAGCAGGGAGCCAGTCTACTAGTTCTGGTGTATTCTCCAAAGTGCTTAGTACAGTGCTCTGAGGAAAGTCGGTACTCAAATACTATAGATTGATATTCATTATAGAGAAGCATGATTTTTAATCTTGGGAGAAAATGTATTTGGCCTTTATAAGTTCTAAAATGTTGTACTAAGTGATGAGCAGTTACTTAAATCTTGAGGAAGTAATTACCCTTTTGGAAATCTGTAAATTTGTGTCTGCTTCCTTTGAAATTTCAGCTCAATGCACGTTGCCTGTTGTTTCCTACAGATAGAGAGCTTTAAATACCTCCATTTCTAAAGCTGTCACTTCCCAGTGCAGGGATAAAGGTGAGAGCCTAAAGCAATGGCCTCCCAGCTACTTTTTGAGGCAGCCAAAACCTTGCAACCGTTCTTGTTTACACTAGGTTAAATCACAGCGGCCACATCCAAAACAGTCCCAAACTCTCACACCAACTGGCTTGACAAGATTGAGTGTTGTTAATATAGCAGTGATATGTTAATTCTTGTACTTTATGGAGCAAAATATTTACGTAGGAGATCTTGTTCCTGGCTCTTGGGGTGGGAGGAATGTGGTTTGTATTGATTTAAGTGCCACCTTGAACTGGTGGTAAAGGGGATTACAATGTAGTTTAAATAAACACCTTTGTTCCACTTTCCCATGGGACAGATACCCAAGGTATTGCCATTACACAGGTCTTTCAGAGTATTTCTTTTATGGATTGGAAAAACAGGATGAGACTTATAGGAGATTAATTTTTTTTAATTAATCTAGGAGTAAACCATAGGCAGAGCTAAACATTTCTCAGCTGCTGGGTTGTACATCCTCTTTGCCTTCTATCTCTTAGGCGCAGAGAGCATCAACCCCATACTCATTCAGGTTTTGCCTCTGGACATTAGTATTGTCTTTTAACATTTATCAAATCCACGGGTAGTTATATTAGCTCACAATGTTCCACTCCATTGTGGTGGTGAGAGGAAAAAAAGGCTCACAGAGTTTGCTCACTAAAGGATTTCCATGCTGCCTTCAGCTGGTGTCTTGTTCCCCTGAACTCCATATTGCTTTGGGCCAAAAGATAAAGGCAAACTTCAGTCACTGGGCTTCCATTTCTGCTTCCTTCCCAGCTCTTTGCCCTAGGGCCTGTTTTCCTGCAAGTTGGTGTTGAGGCTAGCTTAAGCATCACAAAGCAGGTTGAGAATGGGAACAGGTGGTCCTGGTACTAGTAGATTTGAACCTTAGAATAAATAATAATAATAATGATAATAATGGCATTTGTTAAGCACTTACTATGTGTGAAGAACTGCTCTAAGCGCTGGGGGATACAAGGTATGAGAGGAGAGCTCCTGGCTGACATATCACCAAACACTTGGGACCATAAATAACTCTGATCTTGCCTCCATGTAGGCATGTAGAGGGGATGAAGTGTGGGAGGAAGAGCCCAGATAATAATGATAATAAAAATAGTACTGATGGTATTTGTTAAGCACTTACTATGTGCCAGGCACTGTACTAAGCGCTGGGGTGGATAATCGGATCGGACTCAGTCCCTGTTCCACATGGTGCTCACAGTCTTAAACCCCATTTTGCAGATGAAGTAACTGAGGTACACAGAAGTGCGGTCACTTGCCCAAGGTCACACAGCAGACAAATGGAGGAGCCTGGATTAGAACACATTACCTTCTGACTCCCAAACCTGTGCTCTATCCATTATGCCAAGCTGCTTCTATGAGTTGGAATTAGGAGGAAGGGATCGAAGAGATGAGAGAACAGAAGAAAAGACAGATAAATGGGAAATTCATTTAGAGAGAAATAATAGAAAAAAGACAGATTAGTGAATATCTTGGTACAATTGAGCATTATTTTCCTAGAAGAGCTTCAAATAAGAAGGGAGAATACCACTGCAAGAATTCACTTATACTCTCCCTTCTCACAATAAATTTTCTCACTGTGTCTCATTCTTGACTTACCCATCTCCAATGCCTTGCTCCAATCCTTCTTCCACGTATGAAAGAAGGCCAAATCTGTCAGATGACAGTTCTTCCTATCTTCAGAGTCCTCCTAAAACTCTACCTCTTCCAGGAGGTTTTTCCTGACATTTTCTTCTTTCCCAGTTGCATCTTGCCCAGCTATCACCTCAGCTCTTAAACATTCACAGCCACCTGGAAGAACTTTTGCTCATATTGATCAATACCCTCTTTGTAAACACTTATTTATTCATCTGTCCATTCTCTTTTTCCTCTGATTTGTAGCATATTTTCTGTAGGTCTTCCTTGTTTGAAAATTCCTTAAGGACAAGTATTGTGTGTGTTATTTCTATTTTACTCTCTCCTAAGTACTCAATACTGTGTTCTGCATATATATACTAGGGAAGCATGGCGTAGTGGCTAGAGTGCGGGCCTGGGAGTCAGAGTGTTGTGGGTTCTAATCCAGGCCCTGCCCTTGTCTGCTGTGTGACCTTGGGTAAGTCACTTAACTTCTCTGTGCCTCAGTTATCTCACCTGTAAAATGGGGATTGAGATTGTGAGCCCCACGTGGGACAGGGGAATGTGTCCAACCTGATTTGCTTGCATCCATCCTAGTGCTTAGTATGGTGCTTGGCACACAGTAAGCGCTTAACAAATACCGTAACTATAATGATTATATACTAAATATAATGGATTTGTTGATAGCAGCCTTGCATTTAACTCTTCCAGCATTTTTATTCTGCTTGCATTGGATATTAGTTCCATAAAATCAATGATATTTCTTGAGTGCTTACTATATGCAGAATGGTGTACTAAGCAGCTGGGAGAGTACAATGCAACATTCTCACTGCCCACAACAGGCTTACAGTCTAGAGGAAAATATAAAGATCTGCTGTCAGCCTCATCACCACTTGTCCTCTAAAGATACCCAGATGAGATTTTCTCATCAGACAGGCTCAGCAGTCAGTAGTGCTTTCTGAACACCTACTCTGCACCATACCAAAGAAATGATCATTTCTGGGGCTAACAGGTTCTCAAGGTGTTCTAATTATGCATCTGGTTTAGATGAGTGAGTACCTGGAGATGGTGATAGTTATAATGTGATAATTGAATGAGATAGATTTTCCCCTAGAAGTATTTGCTTCCCTATTAAGCCAAATGCTCTTGATTTACTTGATTTACCATTTTTCTTCTGTGAGCCCCTCAAGAGACAGGGCCAGGTCCAATTCCCACCTGTGTATGCTCTCCCACTGCTTACTCTACAGCTCTGCATATAATAAGCAGCTCAAAATATCCACCGATAGACTGATTGATTGAATGAGTTCTGTCAATATTCTCCAAGCAGTAGATCCTGATAACGACAGGAGGCTCAGGAACTACGGAAAAGGTCTGCATCTGCTGAAAGCGTTTACTGCATTATATATCAGGTTTGGACATAAAACACCCAACTGAAGACTGAAATAAAGAGAAATTAGTGGGCTTTATCCACAAAAGAAACTGGCTCCAGCTGATAGAAATCATGAGTGCTGCTCTGCCTTCAAGGTCATAGGTGTGTGTGATTCAGCAGGGTCTAGGACAAAAAAGCTGCATTTAATTTGGAGTTTTCATCTTCTTTTCCTTATCATCATCATTATTATTATAACTAGATTTGTTAAGTGCTTACTATATGTCAAGCACTATTCTAAGCACTGGGGTAGATCCTAGTTTATTAAGTTGGAAGCAATCCTGTCCCCCACGGGACTCAGTCCAATTAAGAGGCGGAACAGGTATTTACTTTCCATTTTACAGTTGAAGTAACTGAGGCAAAGAGAAGTTAAGTGACTTGACCCTGTTCACAGACAATGGACAGAGCAGGGATTATTAAAGCCTGAGTCTTTTGACTTCCAGGCCTGTGCTCTGGTAGGCCATGCTGTTGCTGCTTAAAATCTTCATAGACACTTGCTCTCACCCTTTCCCACTCAGGTGAGTGATGGCAAATAACTAGGTGATATCAATTTACAATGACTGACTATTACAAAGTATATGTGCAATCAAATGGTGATCCAAGCTCACTCATTTGGTATTTATCCTGGGTATCCGACTCTATCATTCAATCAGTAATATTTACTGAGCACTTTCTCAGTACAGAACACTACGCACTTGGGGGAGTAATAATAATGTTGGTATTTAAGTGCTTACTATGTGCAGAGCACTGTTCTAAGCACTGGGGTAGAAACAGGGTAATCAGGTTGTCCTACGTGAGGCTCACGGTTAATCCCCATTTTACAGATGAGGTAACCGAGGCACAGAGAAGCTAAGTGACTTGCCCACAGTCACACAGTTGACAAGTAGGAGAGCCGGGATTTGAACCCATGACCTCTGACTCCCAAGCCCGGGCTCTTTCTTCTGAGCCACACTGCTTCTCTGTACTACAGAGTTAAGCATTATCACTGTACTTACTGAAGGTGCTTAGAACCTAATGAAGGAGAAAGATTCTAAAATCAGTTACAGGCAGGAGGAAGAGAGTGATTAATCAGGGAAGGCCTCTTGGAAGAGATGTGATTTTAGAAGGGTTATGAATACTGAGAGAGCACTGGTCTGCCAGATGTTAAGGGGGAAAGAGTTCCAGTGAGGTGGGCAAGAGGTAAGCAGAGAGAGCTGAGACTATGCCTAAGAAGTAGGTTGGCTTGAGTGTAGTGAAGCATGAGAACTGAAGTTTAGTGATAGAGGAGTCAAGATAGCCAGCCAACACAGAGCTGAATGAGTGCCATACAGCCAATAGTCAGAAGTTTCTGCTTGATGTGGACAGGAATGGGCAGTTACTGGAGGTTTCTGTGGACTGGAGGGACAGATTTATGCAAGATAATGTTTTAGAAAAATGATCAAGTTGGCAGATTCGACAGGGGAGAGTATGAAGGCAAGGAGGTCAGAGAAGAGACTGACAAATCAAGGTTCTAGCATGTTGACCGTTTGGATGAGTTGAAAGGGCTAGATTATGGAGATGTTATGGAGAAAGAAAAGACAGGATTTGGTGACCGACTGAAAATGGGACATGAAAGAAATGGAGAAATTAAGAATATTGCCAAGCTTGAGTTATGGGGAGAAGGTAGTTCTGTACAACATTGATGGTAAAGTTAGAGGGAGAAGAAGATTTTCGGGAGAGAAGATGAGGTTCGATTTTGGACATGATAAACTTGAGGAGTTGGTGGATATTCATGTAGAGATGTTAGGGAGGAAGGGATGCAAGATTCCAAACAAGATGAGAGGTTGGGGACAGTGATGCAGATTTGGCTGTTATCTGCACAGAGGTGATACTTTAGAAAGCATAGCACCAGAAATGTTTGAACCATGCACTGAAACACAACCACAAATGATGTGCTTTAACAAAAGAAGTCAAGGTATCAAGGAATCAGGATACCATAGCACAAAGTCTGGGAAGATCATGAGAAAAGGCAAAATTTCTAACGGCTTCAGGTATGGCAAATTACAGATGTCACAGTAGAGCAAAGAATAATTCACTATTTGCAGTGAAGCACTATGTGTGCATTGTTGATTATCAGTCACAATATGACTTTCAACCACATCTGCATCCTTGGCAAAATATTAGCACCAACCTGAGTATTAGGAAATTTCTAATAATCTATAATGCTCTAACACAGCAAATAAATCATAGGAGAAGCAGCATGGCCCAATGGAAAGAGAATGGCCCTGGGAGGCAGAGGAGCTAGGTTCTAATGCCACTTATAATAATAATAATGTTGGTATTTGTTAAGCGCTTACTATGTGCCGAGCACTGTTCTAAGCGCTGGGGTAGACATAGGGGAATCAGGTTGTCCCACGTGGGGCTCACAGTCTTCATCCCCATTTTACAGTTGAGGGAACTGAGGCACAGAGAAGTGAAGTGACTTGCCCACAGTCACACAGCCAACAAGTGGCAGAGCTGGGATTCGAACTCATGAGCCCTGACTCCAAAGCCCGTGCTCTTTCCACTGAGCCACGCTGCTTCTCACTTCACCACTTCACCACTTCACTTCACTTCACTTCCACTTCACCACTTGCCTGCTGTGTGACCTTGGCCAAGTCATTTAACTTCTCTGAACCTCAGTTAACTCATTTTTAAAATATGGTTAAGACTGATCTGATAACCTCGTATTTATCCAAGCACTTAGAACAGTGGCTGGCACATCGTAAGTGCTTAACAAATACCATAAAAAAAAAATCATGTGGAATAGAGGAAGCATGATGTAGTCCAACTCAGGGCATTAGAAAATGACATATTTTGATCAAAGAAATTTGTGATTTTGCAGTCTAGTGAATTTGGCTGGCACACAATTATATTTACCAAACTTATTCCTGTTTGACTCAGCTCATGGTAACATTCATTTTGATAGATTTTCATTTTTTTACCCCTTAGCAACTGTGTGTGTGGTTGGTTGGTCCTTTTCATTAAATGGAAAGTCAGTAAATCAGCGTTTATTCCTCAGGACTGTCAGTAGAGAAATCCTAGATTACCTTGGCATTAACATGCCATCTTGCCAAATGCAAAATTACCAAGGTTTCTAAAAGGAATCTTCACAGCCAAAGCCTGTTTTTCATTGTGGTTTAAACCGTCATTTTGTCCCATTTTCTTTGAGGTTTTACAGCTCATCTCCTGTTTAGATTGTTACAGGCACTTTCAAGTTCAATGCTGCCAGACTTTTAATATTTCTAACTAGATTATGTCTGTCATTGGTGTAAAAGTGAACCAGATTGAAAATCTGCAGCCATTCAAATTCATTCCCCTTCCACTAGATACGAGGGATAAGCAAGAGTGACTCGATCAACAGTGGAAGAGAATAATTATATTTATCTATGGACAGTGTGAAGTTGCATTTTATGGTGGGTTTCTAAAGACAGCTATAAAACTCCAGCTTCCCGCTCACCTTCAGAGACTGTCCAGAAATTACCCAGTATCATTTGTACATCTTGAAATTAACTGTGCCTAAGTAATACTCGAAAACCAAATAAGCAACAGGGACAGCAAAATCAACTTTAACCTTTAAAGTGTATATTCTACCAAGCTGATAAACTCTCACCACATTTCCAAAGAATCAAGAAAAAAAATTCTTTGCTCAGGGAAGTAGTATAATAGAAAGCTATTTTTAGCATATCATTAAAGCAAGAATTTTAAAAGTTAACTCCCCCAAAGAGCCGAACATTTCAAAATTGCATGGAGACATGGCAGAGTGAACTTGGAATCGACCTGTAGTTTCATGAGTGCTTCATTGGAACTGTGCCAAGAAGAAACACAATCTGAATTTAAAATACATAAGGGACCAAAGTTAATGGCAGAAAGAATTTTATCAAAATGGCTGTAAAGTCTAATTTTTTTAATCCAACATAAACTTGATGATATTACAATCTACACACATTAAGCCACCCATTCTATACATAACATATAGAAAGGATTAGGATAGAATGAAGGGAGATATGTAATGGAATAAATAACTTGGAATATATCAAAAAAAGGATTTTCACATAGAGGGGTGAGTTTTTTTTTTCCAATTTCGCTAATGGCCTGAACAAGAGGAATGACTTCAAAGCAAGAGAGAGTACAATTTGACCTATAAAGGGCCCAATTCTAACTAGCAAGATCAAAACACACTGGAACAACCTAATGAGAGAGGTTGAGGGTTCTCCATCCTCTAACAGGTTTTCAGAAAAGAATGGGCAGCCACCTGTCCTGGATGGTTTCATGATTCACTTACCAGGAGGTGGCCAGGTGACCTCTCAAAGTCCTTTTTTCCCCTAATGATTCCATGGTTCAATAATAATGTTGGTATTTGATAAGTGCTTATTATGTGCAGAGCACTGTTCTAAGTGTTGGGGTAGATACAGGGTAATCAGGTTGTCCCACATGAGGCTCACAGTCTTGATCCCCATTTTACAGATGAGGTCACTGAGGCACAGAGAAGTGAAGTGACTTGCCCACAGTCACACAGCTGACCAGTGACAGAGCCGGCATTCGAACCCATGACCTCTGGCTCCCAAGCCTGTGCTCTTTCCACTGAGCCACGCTGCTTCTCTATAACACCGAAGGTTCATCAACTTTATCTGTTTTATAATTCCCATCTTCCATAGATCCAGTTCTTTCCCCATATTCCCTATGAGTAGTTATCCCATTTGACATATCTTTCTCATCTCACTACATTGTTTCTACCCCAGCACTAAGCGCAGTGCTTAGCACAGTTTAAGTTCATGACAAATACGACCAACTATATTTCTACTGCTAAAATGGGGACTTTGTCATTGTCTCATGCAATTAAATCTTTTACTCTGGGCTGTGACTTAATTTTGACTGAAAACACTGTATCAAAAGAGATATAATAATAATGTTATAATAATGTTGACAAAGCATCGTGGTCCACAGTAGAAAGAGCACAGGTCTGGGAGTCAGGAGGAGCTGGGTTCTAATCCTTGTTCCACCATTTGGCTGCTGTGACCTTGGGCAAGTCACTGAGCAGCATGGCCTAGTAATAAGAGTACGGGCTTGGGAGTGAGAGGTCGTGGGTTCTAATCTGGCTTCTGCCACCTGTCTGCTGTGTGACCTTGGGCAAGGCACTTCTCTGTGCCTCAGTTACCTCATCTGTAAAATGATGATTGAGACTGTGAGTCCCACGTGGGACGACTTGATTTACCTTGTATTACCCCAGTGCCGTAGAATAGTGCTTAGCACATAGTAAGCGCTTAAAAATGCCATTACTATTATTCACTTCACTGTGCCTCAATTACCTTTATCCGTAAATAGAGATTGAGATTGAGCCCTATGTTGTTGCATGGACTGTATCCAACCTAATTACCTTTTATCTACCCCAGCACTTAGTACAGTGTCTGGCCACAGGAACCCTTCAAATACTATGAAGATAGTAATAATGCAGATGATATTTATAACATGCTTGTTAACTGCCAATGCACTGTGCTACTGCTTTAGGTAGATACAAGACCTCTAAACAGAAGAAAATCCCACCAGGGAAAACTTCCCAACTAAACTCAAATTTGTTAACTCTTAAATTCTTTGGTAGACTCTCAAACCTAAAGTTATTCTCCCTTAGTATCCTCTGAAAGCCCTACGAGGCTAGGCCATGTGGTTTTTCTCCAGGATTGTGATGTATATAGATGGAGTGAGAGTTTGGGAGAATTTCATCAAGTGAATTCAGTTCAACTTGTGAAAATAAAGCAGTCACAGTGTTGGAGGTAAGTCCAATGTTGACCAGAGGTTAATGTGCTTAAGCTTTCGTTGCACTGTCAGCCTCCCATAATTTGAACACGGAAGGTTCTGCTTTCTTTCTCAGTAATTATCTCTGACGGGCATCTGGCAACTTAATTCCATGAGAATCTTTCAGGACTGCCACAGGGTCAGCTTCACCTTGCAGAAGTAGGTTGATGGAGGCATCCTTTAACTAGGAAATTTAAAATGCACTATGATTGTAGGCTTGGTTCCATGGGTCCCTGCTCTTGGTGAGTTTGCTGTTACAGTGACTAAATGCTATTTACCAACTGCAGTTGCTGACAAGAGAAATTGATCTAGTTGAAACATACCTCCTTGCCACTTGTGTGGCCTCCCCTGACTGTCTCAGAATGGGTATAGTTTGATTGGATGGGCAGGCTTACCCTTTCTCACCATTCTGCAGCCTCATAAAGTTACACAGTTTTCAAGTTACAGGACTATTTTAAACTCCTCAGTACTTTTTTTTTTTTAAACATGCTCACATTCCTCTCAGGATGTGTTTAGGTAGCAAAATTAATGAATCACCAGTCTTTCCTCCTCGCCCAGCATATATTGATCCCGGCTTCGGGTGAGCGGCTATTTTTAAGTTAAAGTAATAGGATTTTCATTGTCAAAACAACCAATATTTCAGTGAGGAGGCATAACTTTGGTAGTTATATTTAACCTGAATTAATATCAGTGCATCATGGTTCTTCCTTGTACTGGGTAGAAAATGTGAATGGCTGCGTGCAAGCTATCACTACTGTTGAAAAAAAAACAGAGTTTAACCACTTTCAGGCTCGGTGGTAGGACTTATCATTTACCTTTTTTAACCATGGGTCTCTAAGAAATTCAAACTCTAATACAGAGTTGCCAGAAAAGGTTCACTGCGCTATTTTTCACTGGACAAAATGTGCAGATCTTCTCTTGGTGGCGGCACACACTCTCAGCTGCAGCCTTAGCAATGACAGTATCATCTTGGGATGAAAGAAAACTACAACCTTTAGTCTTGCCGTTAATAGTCTAGTGGAAAAAACCACCAGCCTGGGAGTCAGAAGACCTGGGTTCTATTCCCAGTTCTGCCACATAATAATGATATTGATGGTATTTGCTAGGTGTTTACTATGTGCCAAGCACTAGTCTAATCAGGTTGGACATAGTCCCTGTCCCACATGAGGTTCACAGTCTCAATGCCCTTTTACAGATGAGGTAACTGAGGCACAGAGAAGTTAAGTGGCTTGCCCGAGGTCATAAAGCAGACAACTGGCAGAGACAGGCTTAGAAGCCAGGCCCTTTGGACTTCCAGGACCATGTTCTACCTATTAGTCCACGCTGTCTGCTGTGTGACCTTGGGCAGTCACTTATCTTCTCTTCCTCAGTTCTCTCAACTGTAAAATGGGGATTTAGACCGTGAGGACTATGTGAGACATGGATTGTGGCTAACTTGATTAGCTTGCATCTACCCCAGTGATTGTACGGTGCCTGGCACATAGTAAGCACTTAAATGCCATTAAAAAAATAAGAGCACAGCTGTGAATCAAGAGACTTGCCTGCTAATCCTAATTCTACCTATTATGGCTATCTCACCAGTGGTGAAACTTTCTGATCAAAGAGTCACGTTGGACATTCCACATAGTGATTAGATCCTACAAAAATCCTGAATAGCAGCAAATTCTGCAGGAGCAAGTACTACCTTCTGGCAAAACACTGACACTGTTGTGACTGCTTTGTTAATTACTATTATATTTATTACATGCTATGGACCAAGCGCTATCCTATACTCTGGGAGAGATTCAGCAATCAGCATCAGACACATTCCCTGTCCTACGAAAGCAGTGTGGCCTAATGGCAAGAGCCCGGGCTTGGGAGTCAGAGGACGTGGGTTCTAATGCCAGCTCTGTCACTTGTCTGCTGTATGACCTTGACTTTTTTGTGCCTCAGTTACCTCATCTGTAAAATGGGGATTCAGACTGTGAGTCCCAAGTGGGACAACCTGGTAACCTATTCCAGTGCTTACAACAGTGCTTGGCACATAATAATGTTGGTATTTGTTAAGTGCTTACTATGTGCAGAGCACTGTTCTAAGCGCTGGAGCAGATACAAGGCAATTGGGTTGTCCCACTTGGGGCTCACACTCTTAATCTCCATTTTACAGATGAGGTAACTGAGGCACAGAGAAGTGAAGTGACTTGCCCACAGTCATACAGCTGACAAGTGGCAGAGCCAGGATTGGAACCCATGACCTCTGACTCCCAAGCCTGTGCTCTTTCCACTGAGCCATGCTGTGCTTAAACAGCATATCATCATCATTAAAAGGGGCTAATGGAGGAGAGGGAGAACAGAGACTGAATCCATATTTTACAAATGAAGGAATTTAGGCACAGATAAATTAAATGACTTGCCCAAGGTCACGCAGTTGTTAAATAGCAGAGCCAGGGTTAACACTGACTCCCAGACCTGTGCTCTTTTTCACTAGGCCACGCTAATTCTCTAATTTGGCCCTATTGAGTCATGTGCATAAAATGACTGTGTTGAACTACACAATATGACGCCTACCTGTCCCTTTCTTGTTCCATGTGTACGGGTCTCACACTGACTCAAAAGCAGAAACCTAAAGATTCCAAGTTAGATCACCGATTTCATTATTATTCTTCTTATTGTAAATCTTTACTCTGGCCCCTATTTCTATTCATTCATTCATTTAATCATATTTATTATTACTGTGTGCAGAGCACTGTACTAAGCACTTCAAAAGTACAAGTCAGCAATAGAGAGAGACAATCCCTGCTCACAATGGGTTTACAGTCTAGAAGGTGGGGAGATTTCTAGCCTAATAAGGTCTTGCTGAGCCTACAGGAAGTGGTTTAGATAGATAGTTGGAAGGAGGTCTATATAGTCTAAAGCCTAGAACAGTGACAAAGCCAAAAAACCTGTTCAGAAAGGTTTAAGAAAAATGAAATTTCAAGTTTGAATATTAGTAAGTATCCACCAAAAACATCACAATTTGCCAAACACTTAAATGCAGACTGTGCAGACTGTCCACATAATAAAAAATGTGTAATTTTTGCAATGAATGTATTATTCTTGCTTAGATCCTTAGAACTTACATTCAAACAAGATACTTACTTATGAAACATGATCTACTGTAATTGACTTCTTCACACCCGATCATCTCAATTAATTTTATAACAAATGGCTGCACTAACATGATTTCTCTAAGATATTGTTAGTGTCATTAGTGGAAAAGTTTTAATTTATGCATAGTATTTTCTTTGTGATTAAGTCACAGGAATAAAAATCGTGCAAATGAATAGTCGCTGTAAAATATTTAAAGATCTAGAGATGAAATGCAGTGCATAAAGAACATTTAGTTTGAGTTATAGGACCTTTTGAATGAACAAAGCTACAAATATTCTCCCAACTATTTCTTTTCAGCAATGCTCCTTCATTCCATCATGACAGCATAATACACTATAGCACAGCAAGTAAATCTGATGATATAAATCAGATGTAGAAAATCAATGAACAGTCCATGGACTATGGAAAAAAAGTGTGTAGTAACTACTCACTACACAATATATCATATTTCAATAATTTGTCCAAATTTTACTCAGATTGACTAATCTTCACCAGCTTTTAAGATGGAACGGATCAATTTCCGATTTTCTATTTTAATGCTTGATCCTTCTACACTTACATTCTCATTATTTATCATCTTGTTTTCAATAACTGAAATGCCAATAGATGCTCAGATTCCAGGAGCTTCGATTAGCCAGACCACTCACAATTTCTATCCCATGGTTCCAATCCTGACCACTGTAACTCAGCATAAATCCTAGCAGAACTGAAAGTCCTTAGGTCCCAGCTGTACATATCAAGCCCATTTCTATGAATAATTACTGCAATCTTCACTATAAATCTGGCCAGTTTTTTCTAAGTCCACATACATGACACACTGTTGCAGATAAATGAATTCTGATGTACAAATTAGATAAGAGACTTGGAAAGTGAGTAGGAACAAACAGCTACTGTCCAAACCATTGCTCCAAAAGATTAGCATCTTGTTTATGAGAACAAACACTGCTTTAAAAAAAAAAGGCTAAGGAGACCCAGAATTGTGCATCATGTAGAAATGCCAAATATGTCTTGACAAGTTACCGTAAAGATAGCTCATTTTCTGGTATCTTCTATTCTTGAATTTTAGGCACGGGGGTGGTGAGGGGAGGTGGTTTGGCATTAAATGCCTTTCAGAAAGTCTGGTAGTAGATCATGAGGTAGAAAAATGCATTAGTAATTTGAAAAATTTTCAAGGGCCCAAATCTCTTAACTGACAGACATTTAAAGGGATGTCTGTTTCTGGCCAGGAAGTTACCAACTAGAGATTGGGCATGAATGGGCTTCATACCTAGAAAGTAACTTTAAAATTATTTCTTCTTAGAGCAGGGCTTAATATTTTAAATTCCTTGTACAGTATTACTTTAGATCCTTAAGATAGGGATGATGTCAACAATTTTATTATCTTCAACATATATAAATAATAAATCATAGAAAATACTGTAGCTCGTTGACTCTCTGGACCCTGACCCCATAACCGGTTCTCTGGTAAGCCTGAATGTTGAAATTGTGAAAGATATTTGAAATTATTTACTATTCTGTCAGAAGCCCTTACCTTTTTCCCAAAATGAAATTTACAAATATTTTGCCTACCTTTGGAGAGAATTTCAGCAACCCCAATAGTCATGGCATTCTGGATAAAGATGCCAACAGCTTTTTGGCAAAATCCATAGCTTGGTCAAATTTTTTTGCTGCATGTACTATTTCTCTGAAACCAGAATGCATTTCCTTTATCATTTCTATCATTCTGCTCCTGAGTTATTAATCTAGCTTCCTAAAAGTAGTAGTTCATCACTCAAATCCACAATGTATCTCCCTTTACATTCAAAATACAAACTTTAGGATAGTGCTGGTGTTTGTTATCTTTAAAGCTATTAGCTATCTGTATGCACTGTATGTGTTTTATGTGCTGCATATTCTCACAGATCAGGGTAAGAATTATTCATTTTTTTTCCAAAAATTTAAATAGAGTACCATCAAGAAGAATTGAAACAAATATTGGGTTGAAGCTTACCCACCTTTCGATGGATAGAAAACTTCTACTTGATAGTAGTATCAATTTTAAAGCCTGTTTCCTTCATAAATATCAAACCTATGCCTCTGTCTCAATTATGCATCCAGCCAACATTAAAAGAATATAAACTTTTAGCAATTTATTTGGTTTACTGTCAAAATTATGTGTCTCTGTGTAACAGGATCATTACCAAAGAGTAAAAACAGGAAGACCAAAGTTCAACAGAAAAATAATTGTGAATCTGTATTTATGAATATATTTTTATTCATTAAACTTTTAACAATGATTTGCTTCGATGGTTTCCAAGCACAGCCACTGGTTTACATTTTCTACTACATATGCCTGTACAACATAGTAAATCTTGGATTCCCCAAAAGATTGAAGGGAGGTGATGGTAGTAATAGTGTGAGGTGGCAATATGTTAGTTTATCATAGCACTCAAATTAAATCTCAAACATGGACCGATCGCAACATAACGTCACCAACAAATGCCTTGTACATAGTTGCAGGAAGAAAGACTTAGTCTTTGCCCTTTTCAGGTCCTTCTGCAAGAAGCAGGCCTTATTTACAGGCACAATGTTGTTACATTACACTCCTGCTCTTGCAACTGAAAAACAAATATTTTTAGACTGAAATCAAAAAGATGATTTTAGGGGGCTGCCAATCTCCCGGAGCAGTAACTCCGATGAATATCTTCGCTTTTAAGCTGGAGTGTAGATTACATAAATACACACCATATGTACACTGAAAAAAATCCCCAAAACTATTCACAAAAGGAACGCTAAATAACCAAGCAATGCTTCATAAAGTAAAAAGACAGGAGGCATATTATAGCATTTCAGAGTCTTAGAACAAACTCAAAACTGAAAACATAAAATGAGGTGGAAAATACGTGCCCTTTCGATGATGTCATATAATGACAGTGAGACTGAAGATAGTTTTTTATCAAATACACTAAGTTATTAAAATTACAACCTCTGTCATTTTCCAGGTAGACCTTCAGAACTACTTATTGGCTGAATGATATTATAAAGTTCAGGAGGCAATGTCTAATAAAAAAAAATTAGCCACTGATAATTGATTACCTGAATATACAATATGGTTGATTGTACCAAGAGAGGGCCCTGGAAACATGAAGACTCTCTTCATATGAAACTTCAAGCCCCTAAACAATGGATATGTAACAGTGAAAGTCATTTTAGATCCTAGTGATAACTAAAGTTGATGTGCACACTGTGGACCCAGGATCTGTGAACACTGAGGAAGTAGGGAAGAAAGATATGGAGCTATTTTCTGTTTTATGCATGGGCTGATATGAGTGTGCCTTTCCAACTGTGAGATTTCTTTTCCATCACCTTGCTTCACCATTCCCAGCACCTAAGAGTCCTAAGGGAAAATATTTGGGAAAAGAGAACAGAGAAAAGATCAGCACCTTTGGAATTTTCTATATTGTGGTTCTAAAGAGACAGATCTTCAAGGGGTGGCTTTTGTCCTGCAGTGCACAAATTGCCTTTTATTATAAAGGTGACTTTTGACCTTTGTTTTTGAGTTCAATTTACTTGTCACAAATACATATGCTAATCTCTTGCTATGAGTACAATATTTCAAATTAGAATATATACCTGGTTCAAATTGCTCAACTCAAACACCACCTATATAAATATGAAGTCTTCAGAGTTGTGAAAAACAATTCTTTTTTTCCCCCTTCTGTCAGCTGACTCTTGAGACTGAATGCATCTTGAAGTGAACTTAATCCCAAAGAATAAAATGTAGGAACTATTGCTGACCTAAGTAGACACATGCAGAATGTTCATGTGGTGCAGATTTTAATTCTCTCTGGGACTCTTAATACTTCCTCCATGTGGTGCCTAACTTCTGACATCAAAAGGAGCCTAGAATTCAAAAAAAGGCTCAAAGGACTAGAGAGAGAAACAAGAATGCCAGAAAATGGAGGTCTGATTTTAGCTGAGGAGTGTTTAATCTTTCTTTCCCAGAAATAATTATGCTCAGAAATCAATATGTATCTAGAGAGATCAGAGGGACATTAAGAAAACTCACAATCACTCTTTTAAAACTAGAGCATCATTAGCTTCAGTTTCACTAATGATCACTCCCCAAAATAACACCGAACAATTATGAGCATGCTCAACTCCTGGCAGATTGGAGTATTTTCATTTCTAGATTCATTCATGTAGTATTTCTTGTGGGCCCAGTCCTGGGCCTTGTGCTAACCACTAGTGAAGCCCAATTCTTGAGCCGCTACATTAAACACATGAAACCTCAAGTAGGCTAACCAGATCTAGTTCAGTTTTTTGTAAATTTTTCAATGAATAGAGAGCACATTCTCTTTCACTTTTCCGCACAATACGCCATACCCCATGCATTTCATAAATCACCCACTACTTTCTCTTTTGTTGAAATTTTATTTATACTCTTAAACAGCATCATAGCTAGTGAGAAATAAAAGTGTTATTCTCAAAACCTTACTGCTTAAAAATTGCAGGAAATCATAGCTATTACAACACTGAGGCTTATTAGACTATCAGCTCTCTTAAGGATGAACTGTGGTTGGTCACAGTGAGTGACTGGTCCAACGCACTATGAAGGCATGAAATGTATTATCGTTTTATCTTCATCTTACACAGATAATCTTGCAAAAGCACAGACATGCTTCTCCTCCCAAATGATCATTATTGCTTTATTTGGTGACTGAGGACATTTTGGAAATTCAGAGTCCAAAAATAAACTATCATATTAAGCATTTTACAAGCAAAATACTTTACTGTTTTCCTCCAAATGGTGGAATAAGTGAATCACGTAGAAGATATACTGTACATAAGGAAAAAAAAAACCAAAACCAAAAAAAAAAACCCAAAAAACCCAAAACTGTAGTTCATATCACTGAACAGAGTTAAAACCTTGGAACCAAGTAACTTTTATAACCGCTTATCACTGAGAAGCTATTGACCTTGACAATAAATACACTGTGTTAAGTAGTATACTTTTTCTGAAACGTGTTAATTTTGCTTTCCTGTGTTGATTCATATTTTCCTGTGGTTAAGAAACAAAAGGACCATAAAGCAGGAACTAAATTAGGTCCATCTTTGAAATGAAATGAAAATAAAGAAAAGTGATTTGGATACTGATTTCCAATTTTTCTTATCTCCAGTATCATGAAGCGTGAGGTTTCATCTGCTTTCAAGACTCTTTACTCAACCACTCTAAACAAAAACAACTGAACGAAATGGGCTACCCTCAGAATGACTGCATCTCTTTTCCTCTAGCTGTACATAACTCTGGTTTAAAATCTCCCAGGCTAAAAACTAGTTGATTTAGGTTGTAATAAAAAAGAATATTAAATACCTTTGGTAAAAATAGATATATTTAACAAGATTAGACAAGCAAATAGTTATATTGTCAAAGGGAGAGTATAAAAATGTACACAATAAAACGAACAAACCAACTCATAGATTGGAGCAAGAATAAGGCCACTGTTCTTTTCAAGGTTTGTCTCTTCTGAATCATGTGTGTTGTCCAGTCTGCTTTTCCAAATGGCAGAAATTTTACTGAGGATAGAACAATCCAGTCTTTCCTACCAGTATCGGACAAACTGACTTTTAATTCATAACGACATAGTTCTTGGGATTTGGATAGTTGAGCATAGGAGAAAATATACAAATATTTTCCAGATGGTGCACTCCATGGGCCAGGTGTACGGAGCTTTAGATTTAGGGCAGCCAGAAGGATTAGGGCTTTAGTGGAGCGGTAATTGTTCTACACTAGCAAATTTTACCCATGGAATGCCAAGGAAACAAACAAAAAAAACACAGAGAATTAGGTAGATACATTGGATCTATCTACCTAGGTAGCTAGCTATTTAAAGCCCTTAATGATTGGTAACATTTTCCTATCCTTTTACTGGGCCTCCTCACAACAAGCTGTTGCACAACTCAGAATCCTCTTTTGGACCTCACTGGAAATCCTGACGGTGGAAGATCCTCAAAGCAAACAACTGAGATTACAGAGGGAGATAATGCACAAGGCCCACAACAGAATCAGCCAGTGATTGAACGCGCTTTGAAATGGAAAAAGGCAGCACACTAAGTTACATTTATCCTTCAGTACTGCCTTTGCAAACACAGTCACACTCCTCATGGTGTTCCAGATGTACATCTATCAGTGATTTGTGCAATCCTCGCCCACCGATTCTTGGCTTTAATTGAAGAACCTGAAAGAGAACAAGCGAAGTCACCCTTTAAATTACTCAGACATTTTGACCTCAATATACAGAATGTCTGAAGTACTGAACTAAAACGTAGGAAATCCACCAAAAGAAACTCGATCGCTCATGAGCTGAGGTTCCTCAATTACCCCACCCATTAATTTTTGTTGGCTATACTCCATTCCTTCTACAACCAATCAACTGTATTTATTAAGTGCTTATTATGTGTAGAGCACTGTATTACGCTCTTGGGAGAGTACAACCTAACAGTAGACACACACCCTGCCCACAAGAACCTTAACAGTCTAGAGGGGGAGTTTTCAGATACTCTGCAGAGACAGGAGCTTCAGTCAAAACAAATTTTACTGCAACTGGTATTTTTGAGGGGATCAGGAATAATTATGCCATCAAACTTCAATGTTAAATATTGACGGGTAACACTCTTAGGAGAGTCTATGAAACTACCAATGATATCGAAAATTTGGCCACAACAATACCTTGATCCTGCAAAGAGTTATGAAGAGGGTTTGGGGTTGCGGATACAGGGATCAAAGTTGATAGTATGGCAAGCTCTGGGGGAGCATAATGGGTGAACCATATGCCTGTGCTTTATAAAACGACCAGATCATTGAGTCACAATCATTTGGTTCCTTAAGAATGAAAGTTTGGAGGGGGAAGCAACGGAGAGTGTCCTAGAAAGGCTGCAGAATGTTGTTCCTTCTCACTAATATGAACTGCCAATACTGCTTCAGAGCTTTTGAGTCTATACTATTTTGTCTGAGACGAGCAATGCAATTTAAGATTTTGAGAATTATATACAACATCCCCTAAAACTGCTGAGTCTGCAAAATTGAACTTTCACAAGAAAGCACATGCTTATCTTGTGACACTTTCCACATGAATGCTAAGGATGAGAAATACATTCAAAGAAAGTACACCTCACTCATAACTTCTGGCCATTTCAGAAGCTGGACCTCAGCCAGTCTTTATTGAGGTTTGGAAATACATTAGCAAGCATGTTTTTCATTTCCAGTTTCCAATCAGGGCTAGAAGTGGAAATGCATTTTAAAACTAAGTAAATTCCATTCTTAGGGGATTTCCTCATGTGCAAAACTGATACTCAATCAAACTCAAAGATGTTAGAAAACAGGGATCTTTAATGTTCTGTGCATTATGTCTTAATTTGATTTAGAAATGTATTTCTCTAAAAATAACATTTGATAATTTCTTTTAGTTGAAAATACTAGGCCAGATTTTCCTTTTCAAAGCTATCCCATTTTTTTAGGATGACAAAGTGAAATCTCAAACACAGTGGTTTAGCACAGAAAACTGCCACAGGAAACCTTGAGCTTTAATAATGCTCTTAGAATTGTTAATCATTGGATACTGGCAGAAACTGGGGGAGCATAATATATAAACACGTCTTCCTTCCTTCCTTACATGATCATACTATCCCCTAGCTAGAAAGCTCCGAGATACTGGCTGAAATGATCTATTCAACATATTATGCATATGGATCAAACTTTTTTATTTCTCTCTCTCCAAAAAGGGGTGATTAAAGAAGTATTCAGGTTACAGATATAGGTTTATCCTGACACCACAAGAAAAAGATGATTGATTACCTAAAGTTTTTCTCTGCTAGGATAAAGGCATCACTTGTATGCAACAAGGCCCTTGGCTCACCCAAATGGATGAAAGCCTTTCAGAAGTGTCCAACTTTTCAGATAAATAATACAATAATAATAATAATTACGGTATTTGTTAAGTGCTTACTATGCGCCAAGCATGGTTCTAGGCACTGGACCATATACTGACTGTCAAACTGCATTTACTGTTGATACTTTTTCTTATTGGAAAAGGTTAAGTCAAGTATTTGGAGTTGGCCAATAAAGATGTTATAATCTAGAATATAATAACGCTTTTTATACTATAACACTATTGGGCCATGAAGTCTCTCAAAAGTCAATGCACAAGACTTCCAAATCTAAGAAAGAACCATCTAAATGTTTCTGAAATGAAACATTCTTACTTGATAATAATAATAGTAATAACAATTATTATATCATGATAGTCATTGTTAAGTGTGTCAAGCACTGTACGAAGCACTGGGGTATATAAAATTCAATTAGAAAGAACACAGTTCCTGTCCCACAGTCTCAACAGGAGGGATAACAAGTATCAAATTTCCATTTTACAGATGAGGAAACTGAGGCACAGAGAAGTTAAGTAACTTGTCCAAGGACATTCAGCTGGCAGGTGGTTGAGCTGGAATTAAAATCGTAGTCTCCTGATCTCCAGACCTATGCTTTTTCCATTTGGCCACACCACAGATTGACTGTTTTAAGGAAGTTTCAATTACTAAAGTAACTGAAACATCTCAAATATAAATCCTGGCAGATATGGATCATATCATATCATATCCATTATTCATTTATATTAATGTCTGGCTGCCCCCTAAACTCTAAGCTCATTGTGGACAGGGAATACGCCAAATAACTCTGTTATAGGCAGAGCACTTAGTACCGTGCTCTGCACATAGTAAGGGCTCAATAAATACCATTGACTGATTGATTAATTTTCCTACTTTATGTTTGTGTGAATGTGTTACATTATTGTTTCCCCTTGGCCACAAAATAACAAAAACTGAGAATGAAGAGAAAACTATGTACATACCTCATGATACTTTTTGGTGATTTTGGTTGGGATACATTGGCATTCATTACAGTTATGTTGACAGCAGGCACAGTTTCCCCCACAGCGTTTCACCAACAGACAACTGGGCCAGTAAATTAAATCAGTTCTCTTAAGCTCCTCCCGCAGGGACACAGAGAAGTTGCGAGGCGTACAGCTGTAAAGCCGCACCTCCTCTTTGAGAAGGTTCAGATCCACCACTGAATGATACGAAAGAAACCACAAACACATAAATGCTCATGATGTGGGTATGAATATGCCACTCTAACCCGATGCAATGAATTTCTTTTTCAAAGAAAGCCAGTTATTGTCATGAACAATATCACTTTAACAGTGTCCCTTCTCTTTGAAACTGAGTTGCACTGTTTTTCAGCAAAACACGGCTAAGGAGAACTTTCTGCCTATTTCATTCTTAACAAAGCTCCACTGTGACAGAAAAGCTAATAAATAGAATGTCGTTGTACAATATTAAAAGCACGATCAAAATATTCTATAGTAACTAACTGGAAACTTTAAGAAGAAATCTAGGATTATATCTCAAATCCCACTGAAATGTAGTCCAGGAAACTTTGAGATTGAATACAGTACATAAAAAGATGACTGAGAAAAAATTAGGATCCTCCTTTAAAACAGGATACATGTGATTAAAGTGAAGAATTTATAAGAATGTAAAAAAATGTGTTCTTAATTTTCCTTGATTCTAGCAATAGAGTTTTGAATAAAAAGCAGCAAAATAACTGTAGGAAAGCTAACAATTTCTAAATGCATAGTAGCCTCCGTTAGACTCTTCACTTTACTCCTTTTTAATTGACAGACTAATTAATGACCATTGTTTTTATTATTTTGGCAAGTTAGTTAACTGCATTGTGCTTTCTTCTCTTAGAAGAGTTCTTACTTGTAAATACCAAACAAAACACCCTTTCAACAAATTGCCAAGTGTCTTTTGAAAGAACCATTGTACTTTATAGTTGCATTAGTAAGATTATACCCCAAGTAAAATATCATTAAATATAAGTTACATGATCATGGGAATTAATGAGAGGATGTCCTTCTATGAACTTTTCCAAAAAGACAAGGAAAAAAAAGGAAAATATTGAAAAAATTCATTACAGACACCACATTTTCTTTAAAACTATTTCTTAAATGCCGCACTCCAATTCAACACATGAAAATGAATTAAAATGTAAATCTGCAGCAACTGGAAGGGCATATGTATCCAACTATGCTTAGTGGTTGCTTTTGTTGAATGTTGCACATAATCTAACTGTGAAGGTAGTCTCTGGTCTTGATTGAGGAAAAACAGACTTGACCTCATGGCCACTTGCTGATTTTATGAATGATCAAATGATTCCCTCCATGCCAAAAGAAGCCTATTTAAGTTATCTTAAAAAAACAAAATAAGAGTAGTCACCAAAGAAGATTACACAATAACGGCCAATTAAATGATATAGTCGGCTGTTATCCATGCCAATAGCTGGCTTAGAAGGCCAGTGAGGCAAGGATTTACAGACCTCGTTGGCCATACTGCTTCACTCATCTTAAATTTCCTTTTGAGTAGAAAATACTAGTGGCTACATTTCAAGTCTTCAGATTATTTTATTTTGGAAATGCTCTTATTAATGTAAAACCAACATTTTAAAGATTTAAATGCAACTGTGATCATTTTCTTTCCTTATGGTATGATAACGTATTCAAGACAGTCAGATCTGCAGTAATGTGTACTTTCCTTATGTGATTTTGATATTGACATGTTAGATGTTTGTCATAAGAAAATTTGGTGTAGGAAGAATTGTGCATATGCACGTGTCTTTGGACAAAGCATGATGCTGCTATACTTAGCTTCTACTTCAGCAATACTATACCTTATCAGTATTTTGATTTTGAAATTTCTAGTATTTTAATGTAGAAAAATAATGAATGGCAAGATTATTCAAGTGGTTTGTTCATGTAGGAAGTAATGATTTGTACTAAAATATCAGTCAAGGTGATATCTTCAAACTATTTACATTCTAATCCAAAATTTCCATTGACTCAATGATAACTTGGTTTTTCCATAACACATGGGCCTTCAAATACAAAACCACCATTTTGAAACAGAACTGACTGTATAAGAAACAAATTACTTGCATGAAAATATGTATAAATCTTTAATTTTACTCAAATCTTGAAATGATATCTTCTGGTTTTAGAAGCTTAACAACATACCTAAAAATGGTATTAGGATAGAAGATACACTCATGTCATTCCCTCTTTTTCCTCTCTTTTTTTGCTCTCTTCCTCTGTCTCCCTTTTTCTTCCTCTTTTCCTACCTGACTTTTCAGATTGATAGTCATGTTCCAGTATCTCTTATTTTCTTTGCCTCCATGAGAATTGCTGATTTGGACTCAAAACATATTATTTTCATTTAGAAAAAAATAAAAAACAAAACTCTGTGGCAAAATAGTCCAATGTTTATCTAATGACAATAACTTCTCTGAAGTGTGAATGAAGCTCTTAGTTTGCAGAGAATAGTCATCTACCATAAATGGATTTTAACACACTGTTTTCATGAAACCACAAAAGTGAATGTATATATTTCCTTTAAAATGTTTACTTAACCACAATAAAAGGTTAGATAGATTTCCCAAGTGAACTAAACTATGATACCTGCTATGATGTGAAAATTTAAACACTCTTTCAACTAGGCTTCCACTCATTTATCATGTTTGACACAACAGTCAAAAGCCCTTTTTAAGCAGTGACTGAGTCTCACTTGGAAACTATGCTATGTTTTCTTCAGTAGCAAGGTATGAATGAAAACCACTGAACCAGGGAAAGGAGTGGGAAAAAAAGGAACAGAAAATCTCAATGTAGATTCCAGTTGGTTTAAATAAAAATATGGATTATAAACCCTTCACAGAATATCGGACAGACTGGTTCCCACTTCCAAATCATTAAAGACACACAGGCATCAAACTTTTTTTTTTTTAACATTTCACCACAAATTGCTAGTACAAATCCTCAAAAGATCCTCAATAGAACCTAGGATCTGGGTAAGAATGACTTTATTTTGATCAGGAAACTTTTTGGTTGCATGATTTCAATCTCAGGACCCTATAATTTCATGGAAACATAAGCATCAAGGGATTTGATAAGGCACCAATTTAATGATCACTGAAGTCAAATATTTTCATCCAATTCTCCATCTTCCATAAACACCTTCTAGGATACAATAATTAATGTGACTGACTACCTCTGACCCAGCAAGTTCCTATGATATGAATGAACTCAAGGGGTTGAAGGCATTGAAGGTGAAACTAAAGATCATAGGTTTAAAGCTATTAAACCATGCTTCTGGCTTATAATTCCTTCCTCCTGACCCCAGATCCACATTCTGGAGCAATACTGCTAGCTAACAGTTCCATCAGCGTCGGGACAACGGAACATATTTTCAGCTCAAAACTATCATCCTCAGTAATGAAATCTGAGGGTGGTCTTTTTAAGATGAATGTGGTAACACTGTGTGATCTGTTTATTCACAAGAAAATCCAACGCAATGTCTAATTAGGAGTCTTTAAAATATCTAGTCTTCATTACTTTGTAGGATGACAGTCATGTAGGGAATTGGATTTGTCTATACAGATGTTATCCCACACCTGCATTTTAGTTTACGTAAGGTTCCAAAAATATACACTTCTTTTATCACACCTACTGTACACTTAAAATGTTAATGCATTTGGCAAACTGCAAAGCACTTCAATTTGGAAAGTGCTAAATGAATATTTGAAAGATCTGGTTTAGGGCTTCAAGTTTTTAAAGGCACACTACCCTCTGGCCATATCTTCAGTTAACTCACTGTGTATATGAGTATATAGCTAAAGTAATACAAAAGCGGCTGTCAGGGTCAGCTGTCACAAAAGTAGATTTGAGTTAAGAAAGCTCCTCCCCACTCCACCTTCTGGAAGATCTAAATGATGATCTACTGCAAATTTACTAGCTTAGAACTATTAGTTCAAGTGTCAATTATGCTTACAAATTTTCATTTTCTGGTACCAATATGGAAGAGAAGGGAAGTGAATACTGAATCCAGACATATGCCACAAAGCAACTGTATCTGGAACAGAATTGGAAGCCAGGCACTTAAACACCAATTTCATATACCAACAAAAGGAAATCCTCCAATTAAATTTAAGTTCTATACTTGGACAAGCCTGACATGAGTTGACAATTTTGGATCACCTCAATAAGGGAAAATACCTGGGCAACTGTCAACACTATATAGCATAGGGATAGGGTTTCCTTATAGTCTAGTTTGGAAGAATTGAGCTGATGGTCTGCTCAATTTCTGATAAAGTTATAGACATTTCTGTTGAACACAGAAATGCTTCAGCTTTGCAAAAGAAACAAATCACTGAAACGAGAGGGGATGACATGTCATGGTATCTCTTCCATCTTCCTACCAAGGAAGGATTGTACAAACAACAATATTTCTGACACTACCACTCCCCAAATGAAAGCTTTTTCGTTAATTTTCATCTCCTTCCAAAACCACAGTGGCCATTTTACTGAGATAAGCAGTAAGTTATGAAGATACAAAAATTCTTAATTGGTGTAAAATGAAAAATAAGGACTTTAGACTCATAAACTGCTCCCAATTTGGCAGCTATTCACTATATTGCTAGTTGGAGACCGCTAAGTATTATTTCTCTCTCTCTCTCACTCACACACACACACACACACACACCCTCTCACACTCTTTTATAAACCCTGTCAGGAAGGAGATGAGAAGTTCTAAATTAAGGTGATTATACTGCAACTGCAAATTTTCCTAATGCTTTGGCCAGCTAGTTTGCAACACTATGAGAACCTCTTTTTAATGTTTTCCTGCTTCCTGTTTGACTTCACACTCTTGCACTTCTCAGGTGGGACTAGACCTTAAATTAAAAAAAAAAAAAGGAAAAAAGAAAGCTTGTGCCTGCCTCCTAATCTACACTGTATTAATTCATCATTACCCTGTTAAACTTTTCCTTTTTAATGAATGTACGTTTTAAGAAGTGCTGTATTAATAACACTGGAAAGTGATGACTAATTTTAATATCCACAGCCATATTAGTTATCTTATATTATCATTCTACCCTTTGGGAACAATTCAAATGAATGGTAGGTGATTTTAAACGATAGAATGAAAGCCGAAAAGCATGTCTTTAAGTAGTACTGTTTATGGACGAAAAGAAAAGCAGCTACCTCTTGATTTCCTTCCAAGGGTGAAGGCCTTTCCAAGAATATGCCACGTTGGCCTATATAAGTCTTCCAAGTCCAGTTGCCATCGGTCTGGCTCTAGGTACCGGATCAGTTCTTCCACAGTACTGAAGGCGGCGACGGCATTGTTAAGTAAGTCCAGTGGCAAAGTTGAAGGTGTTAGTGCAGAAGGGCTTACGGCTTCTGTATGCTGCTGTAAATGACATGAAAGATATAGGGACTTATATGAATAAATGAAATCCCCATCGAAGCAACCATTTTGAATCAGAGCTGGTAACCTCCGACAACGTGCTTTTAATTCCGATGAAGGTCTTGCATCCAAATGGGCTCCAAAAGGAGTTAAACAATACACTGATTTCCCTACCATGCAAAGAGCTGCTGTCTTACAAAAATCTCAGCTGAAGGAAAACCCACAATGCGATAGCCTACCCATTCCGACGACACATGAACACACACGGTTTCTCTGAAAATCTGACACGCTGAACCCACAAAGGCCCATCCAGTCTGAAGGACATTTCCTAATCGTACTAGCCAAAGCATGTACCGAAACCATGTATCATGGCAGAATTGAGTGCACTATGTTAAACCAAACTAGATTATTTTTAATTCGATGATATATGGAATTTATGGACAACCTAAAGCAATGAGAAATGGGGATTAGCGATACACAAACTAAATTTTTTTTAAAAAAACTCAAAATCATGTCAATCAATGCCCAATCTACAATTGTAAAGCAATAATAATAATACCACTATTACAACTAATAATGATGATGGTATTTATTGAGCACTTTATCTTGTGACAAACACAATGTTGAGCGCTGGGTGTAAAAACAAGGTAATTAATTCAAGCACAGTCACTGTCCCACTGGCCTCAGAATCCACAGGTCAGGGAGAATGGGTAATTTCATCCTCATTTTACAAATGATGGAAACTGAAGCCCAGAGAAGTTATACTACTTGATGAGGGTCACACAGACAAATGGTTGAACTGGGATTAGAAAGCGCATCTCTGGAATCCCTGTGCTGTGTTCTTTCCACCAGTTACAGTCCTCCCTAATCATAATGGCCTTGTTGAAAATTTGTATTTATCAAAACTGTAATCAACCAACAAATGGTATTTAATGAGCAATTACTGTAGAGCACTGTACTAATCACTTGAGAGTTTACCACAGTACACATGATCCTTGTCATTAGTGTCTAGTGGGATAGAAAGGCATCAAAATAAATTACAGGAGGGGAAACCACCAAGTACAAGGACATGTACATAAGTGCTGAGGAGGTGGGAATGTGGTGAATTCCACAGTGCTTAGGGGATAAGTACTCAAAAAGGTAATTCAGAAGAGAGGGAAAATAGGGTGGGGAGGTGAGAAATTAGCCAGGGAAGAGATACCAAATACTGTTAAATTAGAAAAACGAAATTTAAGAAAAATCTGAAAATGAGTAAAATCCCCAAGAACATCATGGTATAAAGAAAGTCACACTATTGGGAAGTTGTCCTTTTCAGATATTTAGAAAGGTCAAACAAAAAGCATCCTCTGTTCAGGCTTCAAAAAAAGTGTCCAACAAAAACAAAATTGCTTTTCCAGGATTTACCGTATTTCCTTCAGCCAGATGGCTTATAAACACAACCTCAGCTTCCTGTTGCTTTTTGTTCTGGCCCATAATTGGCGAGAATCTTCCAGTCCCTCTGCATATCAAGCCTCTGATTTTATTCTTTTTTTCTAGGCACACCTTGATGATTGGAACTAGTCTTTTAAAATATTTCTCACTTGTTTCTCTCAAGTGACAGGTTCACAGTGTGGCCAACCTCACTCAGGTTGTATACTTTCTCACAAGATGGGCAGTCATTGATGCCATGACTTAAGTATTTTTTTTTATTATCACCTCTAGGGAAAATAAAATGCAGCTGAATAATTTTATACATTAACTTCTTTAAAGGGACAAGGAATCAGGGCTATAAATGAATCACTTTATTATTAGACCTAGCCCTACTGAACAGTAATCTTAGGTTATAGCACTGTGTTGGGCATCAAGAAATTACATAATGAGGAGCAAAGGTCAAGCATATGGAAAATATTCATACGTTGTGCATTTACCACTAGGTCACATAATGAAACAGTTTGCTTTAGGAAAAATAGTAGTCATGAATGGATGATTTGTATGCTTCAAGTAAGTAGTTTATCATGCTCATTGGTGGAAATACCAAAGCAAAATAAATGGGCCTTTCTGACTCAAGCTCCTGGATCTATTTGGTATTCAGAACTGCTCTAATGGTTGGGCGCATCATTCAAGGATAAGATGTCAAATGAAAAATACAAAATGGGTTCATATTCAATGTATAATGGACAGCCACTGGAGTCCTGAAGCTTAAAACTGTTTAAACACATCAGCGACAAGTACTGTTAGCCCTCCTAGAACATGTGTTTCCAAGACACATATATCAATTAGTTCATGGGTATAAAGCCTGCAGGATGCAGGATGCAGGATTATACATTATATAATGCTACCTCGATAGAAATCCATACCATTTAAACTATTTGAATAGATTTTCAAAAAAATATCAGGGATTTGTCACATAAACTGCTTCATGCAATTTAAGAAATCTACATCACAAAACCTAATGAAAGGAAGCCACTGCTTCTATTTAAGGATTCCCATATGACTGCCCTACCCCACCCATCCACTAAGCTGGAGGAAAGACCATACTCATTCATTTTATAAAGTTCCTCTTTTCTAAGGAGTCAAAAGGAATCAAGGCAAAAGGAGTGAGGAAGTAGATAGAGGAGGAAATGGGAAGTTGCTTCTAACTCCATTTTCATTATACCATAGCCTGCTCCCTCTAGCAAACACCCACTGATTAACTCAGCTGAGTCTACAAACCTTCCTATGTGTCCTATTTTCTCCTATTCCATTTTTGCTAGTTGTTCTAAATTTATTTTTACATGTAAAACTATTCAAAAAACCTTCTTGCTAAAATTGGCTAGTGAGGCACAGAAATGTGAAGACAACTTCCCTAATTAAACCCGCACTGCACATTAAAGTTTCAATTTCGTGTCTTTTTTCCAAACGGAAAAATGAGGTAATTTTGATTCCTCTAGATGCTCTGCCCAATCCAAAGCCTTTATAAAAAGATATCAGGATATATACAGAGACATGACCTGGAGGGATCAGAGATCTCATTTTGACCTTTTAAGACATGATCCTTCTCTCAAGGTCACACCTGGAGAGTTTCCAATATTCTACTAGTCTCGACTATGAGAGGGAGAGTCAAGCAGAAGCATTTCCATTCCTAGCTTGGGGAGGAGCTAACGAGTGGAAGGCAAACTCTGCTACAAGTCAAAACTCACCTGTACAGGGCAGCAGTGGCATGGGAGAGAGTCAAGGGCGGAGACTCTAGTTTACTTTATGGAGGGAGGCAAAGGTAAACCACTTCTGCATTTTTACCAAGAAAACTCTAAGGATACGGTACCAGAACGACTGCAGATGGAGGTGGGGTGTTCTGGGAGAGATGTGTCTATGGCGTCGCTATGGGTCAGAGACGACTCGACAGCATAAGACAAGACAAGATGTGATCAATAATTCAGGGGCAGAAATACAAGTTTCAGGAGATTTGAGTTCCTCAACTCTCCCTGCAGGAAGTGCAGTTAGTCCTGAGTGGTAATTGACTACAACACACCTCAAGGCCTAATCAAACCCTATTATTATAAGAAGGAGAGGGAAAATATTTTATATTACTTCTCCAAAAGTAGGGAAGCCCTAAATTGAATGTGGTCTCTAAAATGTTGCTTTTATTGGAAAATGGTTCATCCCTTCATTCCCCTTTACCATATCAGTGTGGATGTTACTTGTCTTCTGTTTCTGCAAATCAGCTCAGTGGTCACATTTCTTTCCTACATCTCTCCTTTTAAAGGCCTTTGCAGAAGTTGAGGAGATGCCAAACACATAGGCACCAAGAGAGCAAAGGCGACAGAGATGAAAGAGAAACGGTGCCCGAGACACAGAAAAACAAACAAAAAGCACAAACACTGGTATTTCTTCTGCACTGAATTTTCCTGATCTTGGACTTTCCGCCTCATATCTAGCCATATTCATTTATTTATTCACTTTGAATGGTATTCACTGAGGGTTTACTATGTGCCAGGTATGGTACTAAAAGCTGAGGTAGATACAAGATAATCAGGTTGAACACAATGCAGGTCCTACATGGGGCTCCTAGTCTTAATCCCCATTTTTCAGATGAGTAACTGAGGCAGAGAGAAATACCTTCTGATGTTCGGCTTCCAGGTGGAAACAAAGGAGAGAAACTGAATGCCTGAACTGTCAGAAGGCTGTATCCAGAGACTTTATGTTTGTAAAAGTTTGAACTGTGATTTGCAAGTGAGATATCTTAATGGCCAAACCAACCCAAAAAAACCTCTCACTTGATTTCAAGGTAAGGCACTGCAATACATGTTCAAGGGAAGGGCGAAATCCCAAAGCAAAAAAATATCTTATTAACCAAAACTTTACAAATGTGACACATTCATGAGGAAACTGAAGTAAAAGTGAAACTTAAAATCCAGCTATTCTAAATTCTAATTCTAAATCAAATTCTAAAAACCCATTCCAATAGAGCAACCTAGAGGGTAAAAAATTATCAGGAAGAAGCATAGAGAAAAAGTGCTTACCTAAGCCCTACAAAAAGTCACACACAGATCTTTATCATCCTCCTGTCCCCCCATTCAAACCAAGACTTTATGGGAAAGACAATTCAAAGCTAATCTGAATTAGTGATAGGATTCACATGATCCAACAAATCTGAGCAGTGAATTTGTGTTCAAAGGACATTTTCTACCAGACTTCAAACACATATAGAAACTCTCTGTATACAATCTTTATCTGGATACCTTATTACATGATCAATCAAGAACCAGCCTTATTCTCATTTTTAGTGGAGGAGCGATCTGTATAGTCAAAAGAAAGATCAAGATTTTCACTTACCAGAACTTGGTAGAAGAAAACAAAGGCTTTTTGTCTGAAACCACAAACACAACTGAACAGGTGAAAGACGTATGCTGATGGATAACAGAGGGTTTTATTAGGTTAGCACCACATACAAAGTTAAAGGAAGACCAATTTGTGTCTGCTATTATGAATGAAAAGAAAAAGAAAACAGACCCTTGCAATCACAAAAATTAACCAAAATACAGCCTTGAATTCATCTTCATGGCAATAGATTTGCCTGTAAGGATATCCTGTCTAGCTAATGCCTTTTCCAATGCTTTTTCTTCAAATCAGCATTTGGCATTTTTAAACCTTCTATGCCTACCTTAAAACGTTCTCTTCACTTAGTATCAGTTCCCAGTTTCCTCAAAAAAAAGAGAGCTTATCATATTATACTTGAATAAATGTTGCTTTCAGAAAAGAAGTAGTTATCTCTAAAAAGTAATTCTTGCCTATGAGAATTTTTTGGTTGAGGCAAGTATAAAGATATCCCCTTTAAAATGAATCTTCCTTAGACAAAAACACATACAACAAAAGAAAGTTTACCTTGGGTATCATAGCAACAGCTACAAAATATTTTGGCCCCACGAAGATTTATGCTACAGTTTCTTAGCCAACCTCATAGAGCACATTTTAAACTGATAAGAAGCCTTTCACCTCATGCATACCTAACAGAAGGGTTAGGAATGCAGATTAGGTTTTATTGTTGCAGTTAAAGTTAATCCAGGAGGTGAAAAAAAAGAATGCTTACTATTGTGTAACACCACCTCCTGAAGGTGTATCTAATCTTATTTATGTTATGTCAGGCTACTATACTGTACATGAATCTGTATTTTACACGGCATTTGAGAAGCAGACAGGGCATGCAGACACAAATGCCTGCCAGGAACAACTGACAGTAGATTCTACAAAGATACAAATATGCTTTGGAACAATTCATTTAAACATGGTTCGTTGTCCTCCTCCATCATTTCTTTAGAAAAAGCTTTCCAAAGAAATGATCTGTATTATGATTTAAAATGTTTTCTTAGGCCAATATAGAAAAGCAAAATTCAGGAAGCCAAATTCAGATCCCAGCTGTTTTAAAACCTCTATGGGAAAATGCAAGTTCTGAATGGGTGAGGAAAGAATCCTAGGTAGCATAACTCATTATAAATGGTGAAACCTGATTGTTAATGGTGCCATGCTTTTTAATTTGGAAGATTTTGTTCTGAAAAGAAATGAAACAGATATAAAATATAACACATCTGCATAATTCCTGGGGTGATTGTTCATTACAAAAAGCCATCATGTGAAATAACCACTGTGATGTTTTACTTTTGTTTGTATTCTCCCAAGGGCTTATTACAGCATGCTGCATGTAAGTGCTCAATAAATATGACAATGAAAAAGATAGTCATTAAGGGCTATTTTAGCTTTCCTCATAAAGCATTAAAATAATATAGGAAATACATTCAAAGTTAATGGGATCAGTATTAGCAGTAACACTCTACCTTGGCCCAAATAAGGCCAAGATGGATATCAACTTCATTATACTTTGATCTGCACAATGGATTGTTTGTACAAATGCCACTACACAAACTTCAACCCATCTTTATTTCTAGAAGCTATCAGAATAAACAGCCACAGTTAGAACGAAGGTATGACATTACCTCCCATTAATTTTCTTTGTAAATTTAACCAATGACATTATCCGATAAGGCATGAAAAATAAAACAAAAGCATAATTTTGTCTCTATCCAATGGTATCTGGTTTTAGTTGTTATATTGTCAAAGGATATAATAGATCTGGACAGAGGAGAACAACCAAAATAATAAATGAGTGGGAGAAGTTCCCACATGAGCACAGAGTGAAAGGTAATTGAAAAGAACAATACCCTGAACAACTGACTGGCCTGTGATTTTTGTTTAGGAGTGGGATGAAGGGACATCCCATGATAGCATGACATTTGCTTGAATTGGTTTTCCAACAGTGATAACGGTGG
Organism: Ornithorhynchus anatinus; assembly: GCF_004115215.2. NCBI lineage: Eukaryota > Metazoa > Chordata > Mammalia > Monotremata > Ornithorhynchidae > Ornithorhynchus > Ornithorhynchus anatinus. The sequence continues at coordinate 17,889,589 of NC_041739.1, read as the reverse complement.
CAAAGAGCCACCACATTCTCTTGCTCCATTTCCCAGTGACCAGTGACAGGTATTGCAAGATGGATGTTAGGGTGCATTCTGTGGCTCAAAGCACAGAATATTCCTGGGTGGCCTTTGCAGCAGGACACATTGCCATGCTCATAACTGCATTTGACACCTTTGTTAGATATGGCTCTTCCACCCACCATTTAAACAATTAGGATCTTTATTTTAAATTAAAGTAACAGACTTTCAGCTTCTTACCAGAAGCTTTAGAAAACTGAGCTGGTAGGGAAGCAAGTGAATTTACAGGCAGCACTTTATGGTAGAAGGGTTGCAGGTTTTATTGAAATGTGTAAGGAAAAACAGCAATAAGAGGACAACTGAAGTTGGAAATTCAGGGGTCCATGAAGGCACTTGTCCCCAAGAGAATGTTATAGCTCTATTATAGAAATTCTGATTTCCGTTTCTCCCCTAGAGTCTGAAGAAAAAGCTCTATCACCCAGGATCTGGGTGGGAGGATGCCATTACCTTGGCCATCTTAAAGAGGGCTGCTCTGACACTGCCAACCTTCTCTCACCACTTCAACTTCTCTGACAGTGTCTCCTGAAGCAGCCATCTCACTGGCTTACTCTCTAGTGCTGTTCTGGTTTCTACAGGTAGGAACAAAATATTGAGCTGACGGCCTCATTGGACTGGCCCAAGAATAACAATAATTGTGATATTTGTTAAGCACTTACTATAGGACAAGCACCATACTGAGTGCTGGGATAGATGCACGATAATTAGATAATTAGATAATTAGTCTCTGTCCCAGGTGAAGCTCATACTCTAAGAAGGGACAAATTGATGAAGAAATTTAGACACAAAAAATAAGAGACTTGCCCAAAATGAAAGCAGGAAAACTGTGGAGTTGGGAGAATTAGAACCCATATCTTCTGACAGCCAATCCTATACTCTATTAGGCCATGCTGTTCTTTTGTCATTTCCAAATGAATTATATTCCCTTTTTTTTCACCTAGATTTTGAAGCTCCACAGGTAGAAAGTCAACGCTAAATCATTATATATGTCCTCAGAAAGTGTGATATTTTCCTTTTTGGGCAAAATTACTTCATGCAATGACAGAGAACAGCTGGCAGGAAATAAAGAAAAAGACTACTGACCTATCTTTGTAAACACAAGTCTCTATATTACTACCCGATCCAGAAGCCCCAGAATGTCCTTTGACTATGGGGGATGTGGTCAACCACAATTAGAGGGTTTCACTTTAGCAATATTTTTAAATGACTCCTTTGAATCAAACTATGTGATGTTCCCCAAAGCTGAAACAACATTTAACAGCTGCAAGTGTTTGAAGAGAGATACCACATGACTTTTGGATTACACTTTGGTGGGCTTGGGTTTTATAGCTAAGAGATGACCAGTAGCATGTAATGTCAAACAGGAAGCATATTAGCCAAGAACAAACACAAATAATAATAAGAAAATTCCAACCTCCCGTGGCTATTTGTTACCCTGTTAAGTTCCTGAAATCCATACTAGCACATATTCTTAATGTGTTCTGAATTGCTCCCTTAATATTTAGCAATACAATAAATCAATCCGATAGTATTTATTGAATGCTTAGTCGGTGCAGAACTAAACTAAGTTCTTAGGAAGAGCTTGTAGTCAAAATCCTGTAACCGAATCTGCTTTGAAAGCAGATGTTCGCTGATGACAGTGCTGAGAAGACTCGTAACCTTGGAGTTTCAAGTTTGAAATTAAATGGAGAAAGTCTGATTTACCCCGGTTATTTTTCTGAGGATCCAGAAAGCAAGCAAATGATGCCCCCCTAAACAAAGTATAGTTTTTTCCTCAAATGTGTGTGGGGCTGGGGTTTCCAAGTGCTTAGAGGATACACACCCAACTTCACAGCTGATGCAGAGGAGAGAGCTTTCTGCCCTCCCCAGAATCCTCAGGCAGTGAACCAACTCCTCCTGGATGGAAATGTCACCCTGGCTTTCTAGAAAGCTGCAGAGGCAAGGCTCTGGAAAGCCTTAACTTTAAGACAAACCAATATGTATTTCAGAAGAAGCATCAGCTACTTCAAGCATATGTGACAGAGACTGCATTCTAAGTCATCCTGGCTGAAAAGTTGCTCCCTAGATGTAACCGTGATGCTTATGGTGACTGGCACTTACAGACCATCACCAGCTTTCAGGTCATTGGCCCCCAAACCAACAGAGCAGAAACCCAGTTCTGCCAGAACACTAGCATTGCCATGTGTTTTGTCTAGAAGGTTATTATGGAATTAAGGAAAGTCTATCAAACAATACAAGGTTGTTTTTATTTAGGATGTCACCCTATGGCACCAAGTGGATTGTGATCAAGTGTGCCTACTTGCAACATCACGCACAGAGTTTTCTTTAACACGGGGTACAAGTAAAACAAATTCCTTCCCCATACTTTAATTGTAATAGGTGCTCAGAGAAGGTGAGGCATAGCTGGGTGGAAAAGGAAGAGAGGAAGAGAAGAGGGAAAGGAAGTCAGTGGGAGGACAAATATTGGGAGATGATCAATGATTTAAATCAGTTGTTTAGCACTTTTTCCTTGCCCATCTGGACCTTGGTTGATTTGCAACAGGTTAAGGTCCCCAAATTCTATTATCATTGGCCTCTCACTCCGGTACTAGAATTCCTTTTCGTTCACTAAGATGAAGCTTAAAACCCAATCCTTGATTCTTGTGGAGGCTGTGGCAAACAGAGAGACTCCTGAGCTTCCAGTGGCAGCTCCCATGAAGGACACAGATGTTGGGTATTGAAAACAGGATTCTCACAAAGGCCTAAATGAAACCACCATAAGAAACCTCAGGCAGTGGAGTGGTGGCAGGTACCATCCATACATCTGCCCTGAAGAGTCAGGGTACCTGGAATGAAAAATGGATTCACATTTTAGAACACCTACTTTCCATGGAAAAAAAGAGGATCTTTACAACTAAAAAAAATACAAGGCTCCGAGCTATGGCTTTTTATAGAGAGCAGAGACAGAATTCCTCCCACTTTTGCACAGATGAGTGGGTGGCTTTACATGCTCTTTTCCCTTCTCAGACAGCCCCTCAAAGGACCCATGTCCCAGGAAAGGAACAGATCAAACACAGCAAGTGTGACCCCATGATGGTCTTTGGCAGAGTGCTCATGGCCTCTTGGGGATTCCCGGCCCAGATTTCAGTCAAGAGTGAGGCTCTCAGCAGTATCAATCAAGCATGTTTAAAATTGCAGCCAGCAAGAAAGCACATTCTCACAGGTCATTAGTGGAAGATTTAGATCATTCTATCTTTTTTCACCACACTGCTTAATATGTACAATTTCAGGAGGGCATACGCCAACTCGCATGAAGATCTTCAGACCAGCTCAGATTTACTACGATTGATAGGGAAGGTGGCTACAAATTACATGTACAGATTACAACGGTGGTTACTCCCACATATATGTATGAGTTTCAGGCCAATCCACATCCATCCCACTGCTCCCTCAGAAGGCCAGGGAGAAAGTCTGCCCAAGGAAGCTTTTGGGGGAGGGGAAGAGGAGAAGGAAAAGGAGGAGAAAGAAGCTGACAGAGCTGAGATCCCTAAACATTCTGTCTATCCCCCTTCCCTCCTCCAAACTTCCTTGGGTCAGCTCTTCACAGCCTGCTGTGGCTGCTGCTGACAGGGTCAAAACACTGACTCAGTGGTTCCTCTCTTCCAGACCACTGCTGACCCATCATTTGACAGATTTGGCCCTTATACTTGTTTAAACTAATTTATGATGCTTTATTTTTAGATGATTCTTTTAAAGGAATAATTTCACAAGAGGTCAGGAGCCTTCACCAAAGCTATCGTTCAAAGAATCTCAGATGAGTAACAATTTTATAGTTAAAATCTATTAAAAAATGAAGCAGCATGACCTCACGGAAAGAGAACGGGCTTGGGAGTCAGAGAAACTAGTTCTAATCCTGGCTCTGCCTCAGAGGACCAAAGTTCTAATCCCAGCTCTGCCACTTCCTGCTTTGTGACCTTGGGTGATTCACTTAAATTATCTGCGCTTCCGTTTCCTCATTTATAAAACGGAGATTCAGTACCTGTTTTCTCTCTCCTTGAGACTGTGAACTCCATGTGGGAGGTAGACTATGTGCATCTGATTTTCTTGTATATACCCCAGTGCTTTGTCCAGTGCTTGGCAAATAGTGAGCCCTTTACAACTGTTATTACTATAAAGGAGAAAGTAGCAAATATGGGACTTAACCATCTTTTGCCAAAAAAACTACACTTTATAAAATAGCTTCCTCATCTAAATTTCTTTCCTATTCATTGAAACCCTGAGCACTAGTAGCCATCTGATGATTTTATGTAAAATGAATCAAAATGAGTAACCAGCAGTACCAACAAAAATGTGGATGTATACGCTCTGATTAACTGTGGTTACAGCATGGGATGCGGCTATTTACAACCTAGGAAGTAATTACTTGGGTATTTTTTGGTTTAAACTCAGAATCATATAATCTATGACATTCTGTTCACCCCTTCCCTCTGATATCTAATACATGGAATGATCCTTCAGTAACTTTGTAAAATGACTTCACAATGATGACCTTTTAAACACTGTTCAAGTTTTATAAATCCAAAGCTGAAACCTCAAGTTATTTATTGCATGTGCTTTCCAGATTGAGAAACGCTAGCCAACTGTTAGCTTTTCCTTTTAATCAAATGCAGAAAGAAAAGAGAGAAGCTCTCTAAATCTTAAATGGTTCTCCAAGAAAATAAATCTCAAAGATTCAACTAAATGGTGATGTCATCCAAACTGACAGTAATTCGTAAAATCTTCTTTTGAAAACTCCAGTATATTTTTGTTTGAAATATACAAATCTCTGGGTAGTTTCTGAAAATGCTTATGCAAACAGCAGCGTGAAACTTAGGTTTTATATGAAACAACTGAATCAGTTACAATAAAAAGGAAATATGGACTGAGGAAACTACAAGAAGCCTTGAAATTACCATTGCTAAATGAACAAACACAAGATTGTGAATGCTTTCCTTTGGCTTCCATAGATTTCCAAAGCACCCTTTAAAATTGAAAAGCGCAATTCTGGCATCCACATATGGGAAAATGAGCCTTATCACAATCCTTTATGGACTGTCATTTAGGGACACACGTTGGTATTGACAGTGAATCATGCAGTAAAATGACTAATGTTCTCAGCATTTAGCACCATTTGTGGGCATGGCTGAGACCAAGAGGGGCCAGTTGTAAGTAAGCACTGATTCTGGCCTAAGTGTGAAAGTTCTCATTCAAATTCATTTCTGACATCTTGCTTTAAGCTTCTGAAAGAGGCTCCGAGAACAGAGTGCAACTGGAGGCAACTCAACCACCAGTTCCTAGGGACACAGGGAAGGAAAGAGGTTTACGTCAGCTTCAAACTGAAAAAGAGTGATTGGATGAAAGGAGTTTGTTTTATCTTCAGCGGCCAAGGGTGCTCTGTTGATTCCCCCAAGAGATCCAGGCAGGAGAAGGGTTCCTGAGTAGCAAAGCTAGTTAGAAGAACCACAGGTGCTTTCATAAAGTATACTCAGCTCTCCAGGAATGCAGGGATTACATATCTAGGATACTCACATTAAGAAAAAATTCACAACATAGCATTCGCACCTTGATTGAAGCTACACTTGCAATCATCAAGTCACAATCTATTCTGACAGATGTTGGAAGAATGTTCCCTAACTCACCCATAGAGATCTATGCAAAAATACATAATGAAAACATATATACTGGGAATACTGATGGTAAAGAGAGGAGTACAAATCATTCCTTAATGTGACAAATAGGTTCTGATTCTCTGTTTCGGTAATTTGAAACAGTTAGATAAATGTAAACAACTCATTTTAAGAGTTAAAGACAAGAATTGGTAATTGTTTTGTGTCAGAGTTATTTCACTCTATCCTCATATAAATGTACTAAGTGCCTACAAATTCTGTGTTGTCTTTGCTCTCAATGAATTTATAATCTAGAACAGACAACATCGTTAACATCAATGGGATTTTTGTAAATCTACTCAGTCCAAAGTATTGGTTGATGAGAATTTCAAAAGAATAATCCATGGTCTTTGCTCTTGAAATGCTTCCTAATAGAGTGATCACAAGAACTTGATCATTCAATTAAACAAATGTCTAGAAGCACAAATATCTGAAAACATTCCTATAAAGATCAGGCATTTGGAGTAAGTGTGAATAGAGAATTTCTTTTGGTAAAATTCAGAGGGAAGGGACATGGTTGAAGAGGCGAGAACATTCCAACAGGGAGGACTGGCATGAGTGATTGCTTCAAGTGCTCTGGATGGGTAGGGAGAAGGGTCATATTCAGAAGATTCTGGGAAGGGTTTCCCAGGCCAACATAAAAGCATAAACTGAAGGGTGGACCGTAGTGCTTAGTATAGTGCCTCACACAAAGAAAGCACTTAAATACCATTTGGAAAAAGAGTGGTGATTTGATAGGCTCACTGAAGCTCACTGCCAAGAGTTTTAATTTGTTTTCAAGCAGCAATAGAATGTCCTTGTAAGGGTTTGAGCCGGGGAGAGGTATGGTTTAGTGAATTTTGGGAAAGATCATTTTTGCTGCTAATTCTAGCATTGAGGAAAGGAAGGAGGCAGGAAAGCCAATAAGGAAGGTTTTACAATATTCCAAATTTGAGGTGATTGTGGCTTTCACAAAGGTTTTGACAGGAGGAAGAGTAAGGAAAAGATACATGAGATTTTGCTTCAGAATAACTGGCAGGACTTACTGAAACATTGAGCACTGGGGATGAATGCGAGAAAGGAAACAAAAACAGATTAAATTTTGAGTATGCAATCAGGTGGGACTGTGATACTGATATTGGTGATACACAGCTAGGAGGGAGGAAGGAATTTAGGAAGAAAGTTCACATTCAAAATCTCTTCTTCTAGACAGAAAGTTCCTTGTTGGCAAGGATCACGTCTACCAAATCTTTTGAATTGCATTTTCTGAAGCACTTAGCACAGTTAAGCACTCAATAAAGCCCATCGATTGACTGGTATTAATTTTGAGATACTGGTGGCACAATTAAGCAGAGATGTCCTAAAGGCAAGTGGAAATATGATAATTGAGAAAAGATGAGTAGTCACAGCTGAAGACTTTAGATTTGGAAATCATTTTTGTCAAGGTGGTAGCTGAACTCATTCAATTGGATAATCTTCCTAAAAGATGGGATTATATGGCCAAAAGAGTAAAGAATGCCAAACAAAGTGACAGCCATAAAGGGTTTTATGAAGAAGTGGAGGCAAAGGGGATGGAGTGGAAACAATTATGGATTAATGGACTAAGGCTTCCTATACTCACTCTATCATGATTCTGCTAATGCCACTGATTCCAGTTCAGCAGTTGCATAATTTCTGGTACATGTGATTTTTACTCACATTTAAGACTCCAAATTGTTCATGTCAAGCAGCATGTCCTAGCGGAAAGAGCAAGGGGCTAGGAATCAGAATACCTATGTTCTAATCCCTCCTCCAGCACGTGACCTTGGGCAAGTCCCTTTACTTCTCTGTGTCTCAGTTTTCTCAACTGTAAAATGAGAATTCAATAGCTGTCCTCCCTTATACTTACACTGTGAGGCCTATGTGGGAAAGGGAGTGTGTCCAGCCAGATTCACTTGTACCTACCGCAGAGCTTAGAACAGTGTTCGTATTAAATATTGTAATCATCATGTTCAGAGGTTTTTCTTCTTTATTAAGAAAAATACATTTCGGTCAGACTCAAAATCTAAGCCATGGCACACCTTAAAATATCAGCCAGTAGTGAGATCCAAAGACTGTTCATATTACTGTTTGTTCTAAATGTGGTGCATAACGCTGGACTGATCACTGCCTGAAACATTGGCTCTATCACTATTTTAAGTTTGGAATGCATCACCAAAGTGATATCTAAACCACCCAGAAGGAGCATCACATACTTGGAGAAAGAAGAAACATTACAGAAACTTACAACACTGACACAGCCCCATTAGAATGAGAACTCCCTGTGTCTCTATCAGTACGACAAATGATGAGATGCCTTTATGGATTGGATCATCTTTACGACTGAAAATGCAGTCAAAATAAATTGACAGGACTGACTTGATAAAAATGACCTGCTAATAGCAAAATCAGCACTATAGGTTTGCAGATACAACCTTGACTAAAAATGTACTTATCAAAAATTACATTGTGAAAGTGAATTCAAGTATATTCTACCACACATTCATTCATAATATGTTCTTGGAAAGCAGGGATTTATCATGAGGTACATTTTCCCTGCAGAGCTACATTAAATTTGTTACTTTATATTCCATAACCATCCCTGACATCCCTGCCCCCCATCACCTTGATCCTTTTCCTCCGCTATTGCTAGGGACTGCCTACCCACTCTGGTCCCCTTCCATCCCTATCCCCTTGCTCTAACAATATTCTTCCTTTAACCTATAAATAATGGAGGTGTACAGCACCCCTCTCAAACCATGCACCCCTACCACTGCCAGTACGAGAAGGGAGAGAAGAGGGAAATCTCATCAGGGTTCCCCTCTTGGCCTCAAGTTAGAAGGAAGTGGATCTGTTGAACCAGATGCCTTGCTACTCTATGGCACCGAGTTCTATCCCAACGCGACACCCAGGCTCCACGGACTTTGCACTTGCCAATTTGAATCTCTGCTTGGTTCCTGGGTTCCCCAGGAGCTTCAGTATGCTAATGTAGAGGGTCAGATTCTCACAACCCTGCTTGTCCTTCTACCCTACTCCCTCTCATGGAGGCTCTTTGTCCTGGCTGGCAGATTCTAATTGTCATTAGCACCTGTCTCCATGGTGACGGTACTGACTGCTCTGCTGAAGACCAATCAGAGGAAAGATCGGGAGGGGGAGGTGAGTGTTGACCAGAGAGGTTCAACCAGCCCATCTCTTGCTGGCAGGGCAGTCCGGGGCAGGACAGAGCACATCACTCATTTTCAAAAGGTTGAGAGTTGGGGAGGCAATTAAGGGAAGAGTCCAGTTAGGAGAATGAAGGGGATGGAGGACTTCTTGGAAGTTGAAATGTCTCGAGTCACACCATAAAGTCACAGGGGGACCAGTAAGACATAAAGGCAGGATTGGTTGGGAAGGCATTTGTATTTAGGAAGAGAATGGGTATAATGATGAGTGGGGTGCACAGACCCGGGGGTAAGTAGTAGTGCTGGACTCCCCTGGTCATTTGAAACTGGGTATTCACCTGTACAAGCTTAGTATGGTAAGTCAGTAATAAGTGATGGAGTGACAAGACCAAAGAGATTGTATATCAAAACCAAACTACGAACTTCTCTCCAAACTCAGAGTGATTTTTTTGGGGCCTTTTCATAATAGATACAGTACCATGGCAGAAGAGAAATGAATCCATGTCCATCAAAGGCAAAAATCGTCAAGAAATCTTCAAGAGAGAACAAAACTTCAACAATAATTTTAAAATGCATTTCACCACTGAAAATTATTCTGCCTACTATGAATAGTTTACTTGTCAATATGGAGATATTACTTGTGAAGCCAACAAGAAAGAGTCAGAAATACTAAAAAGGTTCCTAGCTCTGATAAACAGACTTGCCACAATCTACCAGCAGGGAGGGAATAGGCTGCTAGGTTGTCTGCATCAATTAGATGCCGGTAGCAGCCAATGGCCTCGGGAACTTAGAAGTGCATGAACTAGAGCAATTCAGGAGTGGATAAGGAATGTCAGACCAGATAATCTATGTCCCCCTTTCCTCGAGATAAAATTGATTGGGGGAGGCTGTCCTAGCAGGAGTGTTCCGGTCTAGCTTAGGGCAGGTAGGCCAGTTCAGTGGAACAGTCCAAGCCCCCAGATGTGCCTTCAGTCGCCCACACGGCCTTGGAAGCAAGGGGACGACAGAAAGGGAGCAGATGTTCCTTGACCATCCACTCAGGTGGCTATAAAACATTGGCAACAAGAGCCCTGGAGAAATTTCCTGGGATAATTCCCCTGTTAAAGGGGCAGAACTCAACCCAATGCCCATCATGCAACTTCCCTCCTTCTAATATGAATTTTACCTTTAAAAGTGAAAATTTAGTTCAAAAATTAAATATTAATTCTGAAGCCATAGACCCCTTGGTTAAATATGATTCTCATTCAGGCCACATTACAGGATTGATTTGAGGCCAGGCTCAAAAAATAGAAACCGAGGACATAGCTAAAAATTCCATTCAGGTTCCGGTGCGGAGGAAAATGAGTAACGTTCAACTTTGAAATCTAGGATCATCGGTAGGTGAACATAATGGGGAAAGGAATTACCTGAAATCTAACCTTTACATTTTGGAAGGTCTCACCATGAACTCTAATCTGTGTATCTTTATCTCAGAAATGTCAACTGCACTTTTTCATTTAGTAGTGCTTTCTGGACCATAGCTATTCATTTTAAATGTCTGATGTTGAGTGAATTTTGATCATTTTCAGAAAATATGTGGTTTCTCTTCACATTTAAGGGGCTGTTGATTTATAAATATTTGACTTTTTGCCCTATCAGCTCTGAGGTTTTTAGGCAGACAAAACATTAAGTCATCTCTTGGGAATTTTCTGTATTTTTCCCCAATTTAACAAAACTTTGGGTTTTTGTTTTACTTAAGGATCTGGTTTTCCAGCGTAGGCTCAAAAATGCAAGCTTTCTAGGGGCTTGTTAGTCCCAATGGTTTGTTTAATTTTAGAATCGCTAATAAGCGAATTAGGTTGCAGTATGCAATAAAGGGTGATTAAATGGAGAAAAGTGAAAATTGTGAAGCAATTTGGAAGCGTGAGAAAATAAACACAGTCTTGAGGGCATAAGGAGAAAACCTGGCCACGTTCCCACATTCAAAAAGGAAACTGCTTTTACTTCTTTTGATTCCTTGCTTTTTAAATCTTAATGCAAATTGCAGAGGTTCCAGTGCGTACATCCTGAGAAATAGTCAGCACTCAGATTTGGGCCCAGGACTCTGCTCCCATAATTTCAGGCTCTCAGAGGTCCGTTTACCACAATAGAACAAGCGAGCTTCACTGTGGTTATGCACTTGCTGAGCAGATCAGTGCGAGGGCGTGAATTTCAGCCTATCACATCTGTAACCAGGTACCATAAGCTGATTAAAAGATACATTTTGTAACATTTACCCTATTTTCCCCGTTTAAAGTCCCTTAATAATAATAAAAACACTACATGCGATACAGTAAAATGACCCATCAGTTAATGATCAGAAGATACATGTGATCACTTCTCTTTATTTAGCTATTCTCTTCAGTTACCTTCAGAACTATTGCCCAAAAGTTTTTTCCTGTTGGCTGTAATTTGGATCCACAATCTGGTAATGTCTTTCCTGATTCAATTTACATGGATTTGTTTTGGGCTCCAGGACTTAGGGTTTGGGTTAGGACAAAATTTACATTCCTTTTTCCTAACTTTCCCTTGCGACCTTCTTGTGAAGATGGTACCTGTCATTGGAACTTCTATTTAATATTTAATAGATGGGAAAACTGTGGTGAATGGAGATTAAATACTACACAGGCCAGTGCAAGAGCCAAACTAGAGCCAAGAGCTGAAGTGAAGAAGGCTACCCAACCACTTTAGAGGAGGTGGTTTCGCAAACCAGAACTTTACGATGGTACGTTGGTTTTCTGGCCTAAGCCTTATCTGGACCATACACTGTCTATGCCCAGAAATCAATCTATCAATCAAGAAATTTATTGAGATTTATTGTTTTCAGAGCACTGAATCCAGTGCTTGGGAAAGTACAACCAAGTTGGAAGACACAATCCCTACCCACAAGAAGCTTACAGTGTAGAGGGGAAAGACAAACATTAAAATAAATTATGGATATGTACATAGAAGCATACACAAACTCTTAATGAAGAGCTGTCAAGAATTAAAACTATATCATAAAAAGCACTGAATGAAGAAAGAACATAATGGTGAAGTTGGACATAGAGTACCTTTTTTCCTACCAGATATGTGTTCGCTTTGTGGTTAGAACCTCACATTTCTTGAATCAATTATATTAGCCTTGTACTAAGTGCTCAATAGAGTACAATTTAACAGAGTTGGTAGACACGGTTCCTGCCTACAGGGAGCTTACAATTTAGAGGGGAAAATGATAAAACAATTTGAGTGTTGAGTAAAATGTATTGTTTATCTGAAATAAAGAGTCTAACAAAGAAAAGATGGCAAAAACTGCATAAGGATGACCAAGAATTCAGTCTTGGGACTAGTGGACCACTTTCAAGCCCACCGCTGTTGTAGTACATATAATAAAAAGGAAACAATAAAGGTGTTTGGCCTTCCCTACTTTCAAGTGCCCCCTTCCAACTCACCATTTAACTGTTGCTTAGCTATCTTGATATCATTCTCTTTCTTGATATCATCCATTCTCCCTACACAGCTTAGCCAGCAGAGTTGAGCTGCTGGGAGCACAGTACGAGTAGTGAGATGCCCAATTCTCCCTACACAGCTTAGCCAGCAGAGTTGGGCTGCTGGGAGCATAGTACGAGTAGTGAGATGACCAGCTGCTTTCATGGTCAGCTTTTGAGTGAAGACAAAAGTCCATCAACAGCTCAAAGAAGAAACGGGACCCAAAAGTTAGAATGTAAAGATTCAAGAAATGCTATTTGAGGGTACGTAACTGAACATGTGCAAAACTGAACTCCTCATCTTCCCACCCAAACCCAACCCCCTGTCGTTCCCATCACTATAACAAGACCACTATACTCTTTATCTCATAAGCCCGTAACCTTGGCGTAGTTCTGAACTCATCTCTTATTCCACCCACGTATTCAATCTGTTACCAACTCCTTCACAACATTACTAATATCTGCCCTTTCCTCTCCATCTAAACTGCTACCTTGCTGATACAGCCACTTACGCTATCCTACTTTGATTACACCATCTGCATTCTCACTGAGCTAATGGTCTCCTGTCTCTCCCCGCTCCAGTCTATATTTCACTCTGCTGCATGGATCATTTATCACCAGAAACATTTGGTCCATGTCTCTCCACTCCTCAAAAACCTCCAATGTCTGACTATCCATCTCTGTATCAAATGGAAACTCCTTACCATTGACTTTAAAGCTCTCAATCAGCTAGCCCCATCCTACTTCACATCACTCAGTGATCTACTACAGCCCACCCTCCACACTGCACTCCAGTTTCAGCTTACTCACTGTACCCCGCTCTCGTTTATCTCACTGCCAAACTCTTTCCCACATCCTTCCCCTATCCCGTAACTCCCTCCCCCTCCAAATATGTCTGTCCACCACTCTCTATACCTTCAAAGCATTATTAAGGTCACATTTCCTCCAAGTGGCCTTCCCAGATTAAGACTTCTATTCCCCAGCTCACTCCCCCTTCTGGGTCATCTTTGCACTTGGATCTGTGACCTTTGATATTCATCCCCCACTCAACCCCATAGCACTTAAGCACATATCTTTATAGCATATATTATAAATGATTTCTACATATTAATGTCTATTTCCCCCTCTAGTCTGTAAACTCACTATAGGCAGGGAAAAAGACTGCTAATTCTGTTGAAATGTACTCTCCCAATTGCTTACTACAGTGCTCTGCACTCAATGAATACCACTGATTGATTAATTGAACTCAGACTACTGATCAGGTCTCTTGAGATAGTCATTGAGTGATAAACTACCCAAAGTCTGAACTGGGGTTCTCTTTGAACATTGTAGCCCCAAATATGCATCTAGTTCCCAGCTGTGTCACAAATATCAAGCATATTGGGATTGGATTGTCAAGAAAATTGTCCCTGAGATTTACCGATTTACTCATTGCTACCATCTATTTATATTTCACAAGATTTTTTTTTTAATCTGTCATGGATTTTCCACTCAAAGCTGGGATAATGGTAATGCTTCTGGAATCCTGGAACTGGATGGAGAAGAGCAATGAGACATCATTCAGATAGCCTCCTCCTCAGCATAGCATGTTGTCCCTATAAAATGTCTCTTCTGCTGCTTTTTATTCAGAAATGTGAGTGCCCACTGGGCATATTCCACAAACCAAACGAACTGAAGCTCTTGCTTGTACAGTAGTAAGTTTGTTCAGTTTTTCCAACATGAGATGATTTGGTCCTTTGATATTAGAATCTGCCTCATATTTTAAAGTGAATGTAAATTAATTTCTGGGAGACTGCAGAGGGCCAAATGTGGTAAACTCAAAGAACTATTTCATTTTACTTGATGGCTCTTGTCAAATGCAACTTCACAAACCTGTGTTTTCAGAGGAAGAATTTAGGTTTATATATTTTAAAAACAGTATTTTTCACACATCTGATTTTTTTTCACCCAATATTTCCAATACTAAGGTACTGTAACATCCAGTATTGAGGTATTCCCAGTGCAGGTTATAAAACATATTCAGCTCAAAATGGGGAAAAAAGCAATATTCCATTAAAATTAAAATTAAGCTCCCACTAGTTCTAAACTAACCTACCAATGAAGAATGTTCAATAGGAAGAGTATCAAGCATAATATATGCTATAGGTTTCCAACTACGAGTATAGAATAGGAGACACTCGGCTTATCAGGGGGTTCAGTCCAATTCAACAGCAGCAACAGCATCACTAACTGCTTATTTGGGTTTCTTGTCTGAGCCAGAACTCCAGGGAACCAACAAGAAGCACCTCAGAGCAGCAGCTGTGGCAGGAATAAACACAAAACTGTTTTTGCTCCTGCTGCCACCAATTTTCCACACTTAATTTAGCTCCACAGCCCCAAGAAGCAAGAATTCAGGGAAGGCAGCAGCTGCAATGGGTGCTGCTTCTCTCTGTGTGAGGAATACTCCCTAAGCCAAAGTGAAAATCTGGAGCAGCAGCAGCAGGTGATGACTGGGTATACAGGAAGTGAAAGACGGAGGAAGCATGAGGTTTTACAATGAGACAACCTGAGACCTTTGAAGGATGGTTTTGAAGGTGGTTGAAAATCCCTGGCCTACAACCACTTAAATTGAGCACCCAATACACACTAAAAAACCATTGTTTGACTAATTTGCTTTGATTATTTCTCTCTTCATAGCAATTTCCTGAAAGACACTAAATATTTGGTACCATAATACAAAGATCACTGAAGATCCAAACAAAACAATTTTAATTCTATTAAGAATTCAAATTGGGGGACGGGGGTGGAAGCAAGTGCAAACCGGGAAGACATGAAAAACATAACATTAGAAGTATGAACAAGTAAATGTACATTAAGAGTGCTAAGCTTTCTTCTTTTTTACACCCAGTTTTTTTATCCTTCCTTACAAACATAAAGCTTTTAACTTTTAATCCACAGATTATTCTCTTGAAATGTTCACCTCTCTGAGATGATCAGAAGCCTGAAAACAATGAAGTTGCAAAGGAACTAGAAGAGGACTAGGTCATCATCATTCAGTGAAACAAAGGACATCCTCTCAGGTTAGAAAAGTACTGGGTTTTAGGCTAGAACTGAATAGCTCCCTGGATTCTTTTATCAGAGACAGGACTAATCACCTTAACATATCACTCACCAAATCCCAAGAAGAAAAGAAAAGAGAGTCAGAATACCTGGGATTACTTCTAAAGAGTCTTTTCCAAAACATGTGTCATCTCTTTTAATACCTCCACTTTCAGGTACTGAAATCAGGTTTTGGCTTGTCTTAGGTCTGTCCCTAAACAATTCAATGCCCAGGAACTACTTCATTTCTACATCTCAAAGAATATATGATTATCTGCTCGCTTTCAAACAGAACATAATCCATTCAATGTTATTTATTGTGCATTTACTGTGTACAGAACACTGTACTAAGTGCTTTGAAAAGAGCAATACAGCAGAATTGATAGACCTGATCCCTGCTCACCATGAGCTTACAGTCTAGAGAGGAGACATATTAATATAAATAATTCACAGATTTGATACATAAGTGCTGTAGGGCTGAGGGTGGGGTGAATAACAAATTGGTACAGATCCAACTTCACAGACGACAAAGAAAGAATGGGAGTTGGGGGAAAAAAGGCTTAATCAAGGAGAACATACACCCAAATGGTACAGAAACATACCTGGGAAAATATCCTGATCAGTATGATGTTGTCTTTTCTACAACTTTTTTCATTACAGGTAGGTCCATTTCACAAGTTAAGTGCCAGTCTACAGAAGATGGCAGAATGGAAGCCCTGAGGCTCCCATTTCTACTTCAAAATCTACTGCACATTCAGAGACAAATTCCATCACCATTGGGCTATTTTCACTTTTTGTTTGAGTGCAAATCCTTGGTTCCTCAATAGGACTTGATTCAAAAGCATTTAAAATAGCTCAAATAATAAGCAATTACATTCACTGAGTGCTTATTATGAGCAGAGCACTCTACTAAGCTCTTGGAAGATTACAATACAACAGAATTAGCAGACATATTCCCTTCCCATAACAAGCTTATAGTCTAGAGATGAGCTAAATATTTGAATCGAAATGAGCTTGGCTGTCCCTGATCCCGCCTTTTTATACAACTACATGCTCTCATAAAACAACAAAAACATAACCAAAAAAAATTAAACAAAACCCAAGTGCTCTGCATACACTAAGCAAACAATAAATATGATTGATTCATTGATCTTATCCATCCCTTTTTATACAAAAAATAATTTCTCCTCTTAAGGCTGGGAAGACAAACACAGAGACCAGACTTGCCCTGAAGCCACAGAACAATGCTGTTACTGTGCCAAGAATTTCTCTTCTCTGGATTCTGGTGCTTTCACTAGTCTGAAGTAGAAATGCAGTTTTCCTCGCAACAGCTGCAAGCATGATCCCACATGACTGAGGTTATAGCTATTATTTTGCTTTCTTCATAAATTTAGCTTTTAGTGACATTTTATGCCTTCATTTTGCATCAGTAGGGGTAATTGTCTGAGAGGAATCTTCTGCATTTCGTTGTTTAAATCTTTCCAAATTATCATCACATTGGATTTTTTTAGTATGGATGACACTGATAAAGTACGAAAGAGTGCAAGAGGGATATTCTGAACATTTTGAGAGACAGGAAAGTCATGAAAGTATGACCCTAATTAGTACTTACATTGTGCAGAGCACTGTATTTGAGGAAGTACAATACATAGAAACTATTATGTCTTGAGATACTTCACAGTGTTTCCTTCCACAGTCCCTCTGGTCACTCAAAAAATACCCAATGAGAGATATATTGGTACCCTTTCCAATTTCAATCTTTCCTGAGATTAATCCACATACCTATCCCATTAGACCCCAAGGGCACGATCCCGAAATACACATACTGTCCACTGTTTATATTGCTCTCTTCGGAATGCAGTTTATGGATTAGAAGTAAACCTGATCTTGTAATTTGATCGAAAATGTTTTCCAAAAATTAAATGTCATCTTTACGAAGCTTTCCTTATGTTGCGGATGTATTTCTGAAGTGTTCTACAAATTCTGTGCTCACGTTAGTAAGCATTATCATATCCAAAGATTTCCGGGGAGGTTTTAACCTTAATAGAAGGTAAACATAAATTTAAAGGCTTAACATTTGCTTTAGATAAATCTTTTTACATCTACTGGGCTTGTGACCTGATTTAACTACTGACAAAAAATTAAGGAAAAAAACCTTGATAATATCGCTGTAGTAATACTGTCTTTATTAAACACCTGCTATAAGTGAAGCATATGTAACCTTCAATGTACTTTAGTATTTCTGCTTCTGCCTTCCTCTTCTGTACTGTGGAATTTTATTCAGGCTTACTATGTACCAAACACTGTACTAAGCACTGGGGTAGACGCAACACAACAGTATCTGCCCCGCATGGGACTCACAGTCCAAAAGGGAAGGAGAACAGGAATTTCATCTTCATTTTCACATATCAGGAAACTGAAGCACAGAAATTTAGTGACTTGCCTAAGGTCTCAGAGCAGGTAATAAGAAAGAGTCAGAGTACATGGGTTTGCTCCACCACTTGTCTGCTGTGTGACTTTGGGCAAGCTGCTTAACTTCTCTGTGCTTCAGGTACCTGACCTGTAAAATGGGGATTCAAACTGTGAGTTCCCCGGGGACAACCTATCTTATATATACCCAAATGCTTAGAACAATGCTCAGCACATAGTAAGTGCTTAAATACCACAATTATATTATTAATCAGGATTAAAACCCAGATCCCGCCTCCAGGCCTGTGCGTTCTACACTACTCTACACTGTTTTTGAGTAATTCATTTCTGTTTAGTCTAAACTTTTGTTCCTCATGATAATAATCCTGTTTTTCCACATGATGTTAATTTCTGCATTATATGTTGTGTGTGTGGAATTGACTAGGCTGGTGGCGTTACCTACTCCCAGTGGGAACTCGGAAAAGCAACAGAAATAAACTTGTAAAGGTATTTGGGTAACTTCACAGGCATACTTCATCACTTAATGACCTCTGAAATGACTGTTACAGGATGATGTGAGAGGGTGGGCATTATCTTGATACACACACACACACACACACACACACACACACACAACAGCACAGGAAAATCATCTTGTAGCCTCTTATCGTTCGGTACTGTATTAGTAATAATTAGCATTTTGTCCTTATGCTTAATGACAAACCATATATTTGGAATTTTTTTTTCCTAGAACAGAAACTCAGGAGTGTGCAGGAGACACGTATTCAGGTGGAAGGTCTAGGATATCTGCTATGATTTAAAAAAATGGAAAAAGTAATTCAGTTGTGTAAATGCAACTGAAGAAGTATATTTTTAGGACTACCTCCCAGTGAAATTGAGGAATTTAACTTTTAAGTATACAACACCTGGAAATTGTAAACTCTTCGAGGACAGGAATCATGTCTACTTATTCTATTGTATTTTCCCAAGTATTTAGTACAGTCCTCTTCATTGTACCACTGATTAATGGAATAACAATCAACTGTTATGAAATGACTGATACCTGGTAATTTTTTAAACATAAAAAACCCATAGGTTACAATGATTCTACCTCTGAATATAATTCAAAAATACAGATGGGTGCAAAAGAATATTCTATTTGAGAATAAACTTCATCATTAGCTCCCTGTGGATAGGGACTATCTCTACCGATTCTGCTTTACTGTACTCTTCCAAGTGTTCAATACAGTGTTCTGCACACAGTAAGTGCTCAATAAATATGACTGGTTAGTTGATGCTGCTTCTCAGAACTAGACTAAAACTATGGAAATGTCAGTTAGTAATCTTTATTTTTTTAGTAAGACTAATGGTACCTCCACAAAAATTGTTTCTCACTTACTGATCTAAATATTCATAATAATTCCTTATATGAACTTTACTGTGCTGTTTGATCACTGCCTCAGATCTTAAACACACCTTTTTCAACTAAGTATTCCTTCCTTAGAAGAACTTCAGATTCTTCTCTCACCCAAAATGAATACATTTGAATTGTTTGCTTCTTGCAAAGATATTTTCATTTCACTTTTTTTTTTTTACCAACAAATACACCAGAGAGATTGAAAAAATATTCCCCATCTCAACCTAACTTCAATATTCACTGGAGTTGCTTTGTTCTCCATAGCCTGCATAATTAATAACTACTTTAGCAATCAGTCATGCATTCCTTAATGGCACCTCAGGCATCAAGTATCCCCACCAACCCCTCCCCCAAGTAACAACAGTCTACATTACATGGTATTTTCCTAGCCAAACCAACTTAATTTGAGTTAAATCACTGGGAAGGATTTTATCCATTAATGTAATGTAAATAGTTATGGTTTACATAATTGCTCCAATTACACAGTGGTCATTGTGCAAACCACAATTTTACTTTGAGAACCAGGACAGGACTTGAAAATGCAATTTCAAGTAGAGCACAAAACTTTTAATAGCTAATTATTCACATTTCTGCACATAAAAATATATTCACAGTATATACATCATTTCAGAGACCCACAATTGAATTGCCTCTTTAGTGACCAAATCTTAAATAAGAATTAAACTAATCTGAATCTCATATTCACAATTAAAAAAATAGTAACAATGATGGGAAATGTGAACTAAATTGGCATGATGGAGGAAATCCCCTCTCCTTCCCTCCTTCTGCCTCCAGATCTCCTAAACTGCAGTCCTGAAAGTGAAAAAAGTTACTTTGTTTCATTTAGAAAAGGATTTTTCTTAAAATTATTGAACACTGCAAAAAAGCAATAACCATATGACCAATACAGCAACAGCAGTTTAAGCTTCAGCATGTTAACCAGAACACAATTCTTTAGGATTATCTATTATTTCTGTTCCATAGTTTATCATTTCTAGTATGAACAGTTCTAATTCAAGATTCAAGCTCAGTTGAATTTAATACAAGAACAAAATACCAATGAAGAGACTGGGACACATGAGAGTTTCCTATGCTTAAAATGGTATTTTGTTTTGGTGAAGCAATTGACAGGTTTCTAATTTTTTCTAATAAAATACCACAGATTATATCCAGAAAGGATGTAACCAGAAGATCTAATAATAACACATTTAGACAGTGCGAGAGAGTTGCCATCATTCTTTGGCTACTTAATCATCATTTAAAACCACATTATACAAAGCAAAACATCCATAATCTATTATAAATTAGTCCAGAATTAAACAAAAGTATTTCTATCCTTCCTAAGGGATCTGAAACGTGCCCTGTGTCCTCTCTCTGTGTGGCCTCCAAACAGAAACAAGGATGTACTGTTTTATTTCAGTTTTGCTTCATTTCTTCCCAAACAATCTCTCACTTCTAATCTACCAGATATTTTTCCTCCCTTAGAATAAAAAAAAAGTCAGCTCGATATGGTTTAACTTCAATTTTCATTATTTATGTGAGAAATTTATGAACTTTTATGACAGGAGGTCTTGTTATATTCTCTATGTTGAGATTAACATTTACTTCAACATTTATTCAACATTTTAACATTTATTTCAAAATTAGTTATTTTCCTAAGGATTATTACAAAGCTACGTGCTTGAATGAGCTTTATGTTATACATCCGAATATTTCTACTAGTTTCCTATCAGACTTAAAATTACAAAAATTTTCAGTTGATAGCCTACATTATATAAGAATGCAAATATGAATAATTCAGTTTTTTTTTTTAAGATTGGAGTTTAGAGTTTAGAAAAATTCAAGGGGAGAAAGTTATTTTAAGTGGATAGTTATTTGCATGAAAAATATGTCAGATGTAAAGGTAAATCAAATCAGTGGCTGTTCACCAACTAACTGGATGCTCTTCATTCACAGAATCAGATACAGTTTTAACTGAATTTCTCTAGATAGGAATCCAGAAGAAAAATTCAATATAAGCAGTCCCTTTTTTCTTGTGCTGGAAAAAACAAGGGCCAAATCGACAACATCCATAATTTATCATTTCCTGTACTTAATTATCTTTTATGACAATCACATGATATTGCTGGTGTGTAAAAATCCCATTCTTCTTTGACTGACACCTCAAGTAAGGAAGAACATTGGGTGGGCCAAATTCAATGTGACTCAATCAGAATCCAATAATCCATCTCATATTCAGGTGATATTTCTAATTCAAATTATTTTTGAGGATCCCTGAGCAACCCAGAAGATGGTAGAAAAATAACAGTTCAGGATTCTTACTTAATATTGATTACTAATAGTAATAATAGTAAAATTGACAGTTTTTAAGGGCTTAGTATATGTCAAATACTGCACTGAGCACTGGAGTAAGAACCAGATAATCAGGTCAGAAACAGTGCCAGGATTAGAATTAGAATCCTCTGACCCCTCAGGCCCATACTCTTTCCACAATGCCACACTGCTTTTCAAGATGAATCTAGTTGCATGCTATAGTTCTCTGATAAATTAACCTCTACAGAATATTGGTTATTCTGGTGAAAATTAGTTTAAAGGAACTCCTCAATCGCTATTGATTTCAGTGAATTCCATGTTTCAGTGACCTTTCTAAATTAAAAGGACTACTGGTGATTATTTCACTTTTAATTCTGAGACTATGTATCTATGAATTTGGTCCTAGCTAACTCCAAAATGGGCTCAAATTTATACTGGACTACCTTCTTATTCAGTAGCTTAGTCATAAATTTAGCATCTTGAATTAAAGGGGTCCAAAAGTATGAACTAGATGTTTGACATGAAAGCATCTCAAAGCCAGTAGAAAGACAGTAGGGACTTCAAAATATCACTTACTCTAGATGATCAATCAGTGAATTTATTGAGTGCTTACTGGGTACACACCACTGCCCCAAGCACTTGGGGTAATAATAATAATGTTGCTATTTGTTAAGCACTTACTATGTGCCAAGCACTGTTCTAAGCGCTGGGGTAGATACGAGGTCATCAGGTTGTCCCACGTGGACCTCACAGTCTTAATCCCCATTTTACAGATGAGGGAACTGAGGCACAGAGAAGTGAAGTGACTTGCCCACAGTCACACAGCTGACAAGTGGCAGAGCCAGGATTCGAACCCACGACCTCTGACTCCCAAGCCCGGGCTCTGTCCACTGAGCCATGCTATAGGCACAATCCTTTTTTTTTCAAATGGTATTTGTTGAATGCTTACTATGTGTCAGGCATTATTCTAAGTGCTGGGGTAGATACAAGATAATTAGGTAGAACACAATCCGTGTCCCATACATGGCTCATAGCCTTATTCCCCACTTTACAGATGATGTAACTATGGCACAGAGAAGTGAAACGACTTGCCTAAGATCACACAGCAGACAAGTGTGCAGTGGATAGAGACTGGGAGTCATAAGGTCATGGGTTCTAATCCCAGCTCCTCCAATTGTCTGTGACCTTGGGCAAGTCACTTCACTTTTCTAGGCCTCAGTTACCTCATCTGTAAAATGGTGATTAAGACTGTGAATCTCACATTGGACAGGGACCGTTTCCAACCTGATCTGCTTGTATTCACCCCAGTACAGTGCTTGGCACATAGTAAGCATATAACAAATAACATAATCATTAAGTGGCAGTGATGGAATTAGAATCCAGGTCCTTCTGACTACCAAGCCCATGCTCTAACCACTAGACAACGCTGCTTGGTTTACAGTCTAGAAAGAAGAGCAACAGCATCTGGATTTTTCTGATAATATCACACCACAGAAATAGGCCAGGCCCAAATTTAGCTCTCCTTGTTTAGGAAGGGAAGAGCTCATCCTGGGTGATACATATTCTTGTCAAATTTTAGGAAATGTTGATGGAGTAAAATGGAAAGTCAACATCCCTTCAATTGCTCCAAACCCATGAGGTATGCCAATCAATGAACAGTATTTATTAAATGCTTATCTCATGCAGAGTACTGTCTTAAGTGCCTGGGAGACTACAGTAGACTTAGTAGACATGATTACTATCCCCAAGGTGCTTACATATAAAAAAACAGTTTCCAGATGATTCTATATTACCCAAAAAGCTACTCTGAATAAATGGCCCAAAATCTTGAGACTTTGGCAGTTCTGACTTCCCAAGAAGATGGAAAACTCGGTTGGATTCTGTAGACCTGCCATTCCCCACTGTCTCAGTGATGACAGCATATCCTAAATTGGCAAGATTTTATTGAAGACAAAGATAATTAACAAATAAATCTGAAATTTCTCATTCATGTTGCCTTGGTTAAACCTTAGAGACTGCAAACTTTTCAGTGTCAGAAAATCGATCCGCCCAGGCTTGCTGACCCCCTTCATCCTTGTTCCTTCCTTTCTTGCCTAGTAATAAGACCAGACCCTTTTTTTCCCCCTCCAATTGGATAATAGCTGTGGTGTCACAAGCCAGTGCCTTCATTTTAGTTGGCAGGAGCCACTTTTACATACGAAAATGTCCTTACCCACTAAGTCTCTGAACAACTGCTCAATTGATACCGTTGTGGAATTTTTGCCTGGCTCATGCTGGATGTGCTGATTCAAAAAAGATCTTGGCTGCTTCCCCAGATGACCCTACAGGGAGAGTGACCTGCAGGCTTATTTGGTGTAAATCCCTTTGGCCATTCTTATATAGAATCTACGATGATAACCCTGGATGTGTGTTAAATTATTTACGAAGCAAAATACACTAGGGAAAAAAGACAAAAAATATTTATAAAAATGGAATGGTATAATAAGGGATCAAGGATGGACCGTAAATTTCTCATGGGCAAGTATCATGTCCACCAATTCTGTTGTACTGCACTCCCAAAAGTGCATAGTAAAGTGTGTGCTTACTGCTCACATTAAGTAGTCAACAAAGATGGGAGACAGGAAACAGGGCAAGTGAAAGAACAATTTTCAATCACAGAATAATACCAGCATTCTCTGATGAAGGGAGAATATTTTAAAGTTAGAAACAGGTCACTGACATCTCTATTAAAAAAGGTAGAAAGATTAATATTCATGCAACTAACTGTGAGAATAACACCTCATAATGACTGCAGAGGAGAAAATGATGATCACACTGACAAAGAAAAAAATCAATTTATTAAAAAGATTTTTCAAAGCGATATGCTATTTAACTGGACCCATTATGTATCTGAGCCACTTTTCTATCTTGATTTTGTATCACTCTGTTGCTTTGTCAGCTGAAGTTAGCTGTTTCAAAGAATAGCACCAGAATATGAGATCTTATATGTTTTTAGCTTCATTAAAGAACATTTGAGAAACACATGGAGTACCATAAACAGATTAAGAAATATGATGGAAAAATGCTAGGAAAGTCTGCGAGAAAGATTATTTAGTATGGGCACAGACTAAAATGAATTTAAAACGCCCATTCAAATTTTGCAGATCTTGACTATGTCGCTTAAATTGCAAGCCCCTACTATATATTGTTTTAAATTGCTTCCCTGACTTCTCATCAACTTTGAAATGTCAGTTTTCCTGCAGACAGGAGGCAGATTCCTTAGTCTGACTATATTCTTCTCAAAGCTAGGAAAACGCTTAATTTCAAGGCACAACATTAGTAATACACTTATTGAAATTTCTACATGAGCAACTGTATCTGTAGTCTCTCAATCCAAGAAAAAAGTCATTTATTTCTGAAGCCCTAATAAAGCAAAGTTCCAAGCCAGAGAACATTTTTTAAAAAGTGAAAACAATTGAAAATAAGCAAAAAATAATTGACTAATTAGCTATGAGGTATACCAAGGTCACTTTCATTTTCTGAAATCAACTAGGCCTGAAATCATATTACTTACTGGCATGGTAAGTGAGTAATGGATGCAGAATCCAGGTTCAGAAGGAAAATATTCATCCGAAACAAATCTTATCCTGATTTGATTCCCTTTAGAGATTTGCTTCCCTGGCACAGTACTGGAACCGCACCAGCGCCCCAAAATAGTGCCATCGCTGGGCTCCTCAACTTCTACAAAATCATACCTGAAATGAGAGAAAAAAACCACAGGTATTTGATCTGATATTTTTGCAGAACTTAAATGAATCAATCATATTCATTGAGAGCTTATGGTGTGCAGAACACTGTACTATGTACTTGGGAGAGTAGATAAGTTCCCTGCCCACAAGAAATTTACAGTCTAGAAGATTATCTTAAAAAAAATAGTTTCCCAAATCATAAACGTACACCTCAAATCGCTGCTGGCCTAATTAAATGCCCTGCGTAAATAAATACTGCAATATAGGGGAAAACCACTGAGTTACCAAGTCATTTTTAATATTAACTTAGCCACATATGCTTATGTCATCTAGGTTTACCAAAGAGTAACTCTCTCCATTTCCTTTTGTGGTATGTTGATCTGGCCTAGTCTGATAATTTTCCTTATTTCCCATGAAAATGACCAGCAATGACATCATTTTTGTCATCAAATAGTACTTTATTTTGAATGGTTCCCATTCTCAATTATATAGTTGGCTCTCTCTTTAGGCTAAACTCATCAGATAACTGCCTCTCCAATACTGTCTCTGACCCACTCCAATCTGGCTTCCACGCTCTCCACTCCATAGAATCTGCCCTCTAAAAGATAAGGAATGATCATCTTGCCAAATCTAAAGGATTCTACTCCAACACAATCCTCCTCAACCTCTCAGCTGCCTTTGACACTGTCGACCATCCCCTTCTCCTGGAAAGTTATCCAACCTTGGCTTCCTCGCCAAATTCTCCTCCTATGTCTCTGGCTCCTCATTCTCAGTCTCTTTCACAGGCTGCTCTTCTGCCTCCTATCCTCTGGGAGTCCCTAAAGGTTCAGTTTTTGTTCACCTTCTATTCTCCATCTACACCCCCTTCCCTTGGAGAACTCATTTGCTTCAATTACCAGGATCTCCATGTGGATGATTCCCCACACTACATCTCCAGCCCTGATCTCTCTCCTTCTCTGCAGTCTCGCATTTCCTCCTGCCTTCAGAACACCTCCACTTGGATGTCCTGCTGACACCTCACACTTGTCCAAAACAAAACTCTTCATTTTTCCCATTCAAATCCTGTCCTTTTCCTGATTTTCTCATCATCATCATCCTCACAAACCCATAACCTTGGCATTATTCTCAACTCATCTCTCTCACTCAACCCACACATTCAATCTGTCACTAAACGCTGTTGGTTCAACCTTCACGTCGCTAAAATCTGCTCTTTCCTCCCCAATTCAAATTGTTATACCATGTTAATCTAAGGATTTATCCTATCCCGCATTAATTAGTGTATCTGCCTTCTTACTTACCTCCCTGCCTCTTGTCTCTTCCCACTCCAGTCCATACTTCATTCTGCTACCCAGATCATTTTTCTACAAAATGATGTTACCCCACTTCCCAAGAACCTCCAGTAGTTGCCTATCTACCTCTGCATCAGAAATTCCTTACCATAGGCTTTAAAGCATCATGCCCCCTCCAACCTTACCTCCCTGATTTCTAATACAAACTACCTCATGCAGTTTACTTCCCTAAAGCCAATCTTCTCACTGTATCTTGATCTCAACTATCTTTCTGCTGAACTCTTGCCCATGTTCTGCCTCTGGCCTGGAATGCCCTCCCTCTTCATATCCAACAGACACTCACTCTCCTCACCTTCAAAGAATATTAAAAGCACATCTCCTCCAAAAGGCCTTCCCTGATTAAGCCCTCATTTCTTCTTCTCACATTCCCTTCTCCATCGTTCTTGCATTTGGACTTGTACCCTTTATTCACCCCTCCCTCAGCCACCCAGCACTAATATATATACCCATAATTTATTTATATTGATCTCACTATCCCCTCTAAGATGGTACACTCACTGTGTGGGCAGGAAACGTACCTACCAACTCTGTGCAGAGCACTGCACTAAGCACTTGAGTGAATACAGTAACAAAGTACTCAATAAATACAACTGATTACCAACTTTATTTCAAGTGGAAATAAAGGCAAGAAAGGTGACAAGGGTGGCAAGGGGGACAACAGAACCATTGTATTCTTTTACAGAGTACCATTCTGCAAAATCCTATGCACTATCTTCAAAATATCTGGTAATCTCCTATAAACTGAGGTATAAAAGTGTTTTAATGACTTCTCCCTTTGATCCAGCAAGGAAGGAGTAAGCCCCAAAATAGATCTTAAGTAATTCCCTAATGTAAAACCCATTCATTTAGAATTAGTTTGCCCTCAAAGCCGGTCCAGTTTTGACACACAATGTATTCAGCGGAAATACATTTGGCCGCTGAACAACTCAAAGAAAATGCATTATAAAATTCAAATATTGCGATAGATATTTTATGGATACTGTGAAATATATTCTTGCAATTTTTTCTGGTCAACAGTCATACCAAAACCTGATGTAAATATTAGCTCCTAATGATAAAATGTCACTTTAAAGAAAATTTCCTAAGAAAAAAATAGGAAAGTTGGAATTTAAATGTAACTTAACAAGGAAATGTATCATATGGAAACACTTTATAGTCCAGGGTGCCCTTATGAGAGTTTTACTGTTCACAGATTGCCTCCCCTTTCCCTCGAATGAAATTCACTTCTTTTCCCCTTGATTGCTTAAGTTTAACATTAAGTGTAATATTTTCCACTTTAGGATAGGCTCCTACCTAAATCCCTTCCTGCTTAAAAAATCCTTTAGAAAATTATAAATGGGGGTTGCTCTTTAACAAGAAAAACCTGAGTGAGTAAAATTTAGATATTAAAGTCTTCTATAAGGAAGAGAGTCAACTTTGGGGATAGTAACATTCATAATGCTTAATGTGCAAATTATTACTTCTTACAATTTTCCACTAAAGTTGTGCTATAATTTTTTTAGTAAACTTAATCTTCATAATGATCCCCAGGTCTCCAGCTAGACAGCAGGTAATAAATTTTTGAATTACATGTTTGTGCAAGTCTGTCGTGCATATTTATTTCGGCTTCAAGGACTAGTATGTTTTAGGATTTCATTAAAAATAAATGAAATGAGTACATTCATTGACAGAGTACTATGCATTCCGATGTAAAGATCATCATTGGGCTCAACCACCCCACTGACTGCTTCATTGCAATAACAATCAAATTTCTGAATTCATCCACATTCTGCCATCAATGTTTCTTTAATGATATGTGTGTAAATTTATATGATGCAGCAATGCTAAGCTTGCATGCACAGTTTGGGTTGTCAGTGGCTGAAGTTTCTCTTTTGTGGTTCAAACTCTTGTAAAACAAGAGCAAGAAGTGCACAGACCTAAAAAAGGGAGGCAATAAAGCCCTCTGACACCTGATGTGT
This sequence comes from Ornithorhynchus anatinus, assembly GCF_004115215.2. Lineage (NCBI taxonomy): Eukaryota > Metazoa > Chordata > Mammalia > Monotremata > Ornithorhynchidae > Ornithorhynchus > Ornithorhynchus anatinus. Next base: position 17,860,950 of record NC_041739.1, on the reverse strand, counting down.
CAAATGAAAACAGAAATCGCCATTCTGATATACAGAAATCTTCACATCTCCAGGTGACTATTCTGGAGGCTCTGTAATCCTTATAATACACTCTCAGGTATTGTATTCCAGGGTGCCCAATTGCTCAAATCACTATTTAAAGGATTTACTAAACCTGTTTTATGAGCCAATCAAACATAACTTTCTCACGGCAACTTGATACAGTACATACAGCACTAAGTGGTTTATAATGATTACTCCCTTTCTCTAACATCTCCCTTGGGACCTATAGAGGATTTATGTTCTTTTATGTTCAACAAACAAGTCTGGTGTTGTAGACAAAACTCTAGTTCTCATGTGGGAATTTTCAAGTTATGAGGGCTGTGTTCTTACTCTTAAGTGGAATGGAAAATAGCATACATTCAGAAAAACAAACACCTCTAACAGATTTAATGAATCTTCATACACCTCTATTTTCCTAGAGATATTAACTTTCAAATACACTATTTCCAGAATTTGCTAATATTTTGTCAATTAACCTGATACCAGTTAATGATGACCATTCTATGAAATTCTGCCAAACAGTCTGATGGTGGCTGTAAAAATCCATTTCGAGTCTGAACTTGCTGTGAAAGATATGCCTGGCACATAGTAAGCGCTTAATAAATACCATACTGATTATAATGCAATACAATTATTATTGAGCACATATTGTATGCAGAGCACTGTACTAAGTGCTCGGGAGAGCTTTAGTGTTAAAGTCTCAAACTGAATCTCAAGAAGAAAACAATCCAGCCTTCCAATGTATATATCTGCAGATCCTTGCCAGGGTTGGCCAATTAATTCTAACAGGCAACCTATTATTTCCTGGATTGCAAGATCCCTAAAATGATTTTAATGCTAAATACCTGTTTGTTTAAGGAGAATTATGTAGTAAGTAAAATCTTTCTTTATCCTGGTCTCTTCACAGCCTTAGAAATTTGGCATCAAAAGCTTTCAGTAGAAGAGCAATTATATTTCCATACCTAGGTCCAGTGGAATACACTTTAGCCGTCATGAAAGAAAATTGCATGAATAGACTGAATTGATACAAAAGTCCCACTATTCACACCATCAGTCTATTAAATGGACAAAATAAAGGAAAACGTCTTTTCTGTTTTTCAATTCTAATCTCTGAACATTCAGATTAGGGTTTTCCTTCTACCACATTATGCCATGTGCCTGCTGGGGGAATAAAATGCATGACTTTAAAGTTGTTGTGACATTTAGTCCCAAATAATTCAGGGGAATGATGTGAGACCACTGCAGTAATCAGGTCAGCATGAAGAGCAGGAAATGGAGAAGGATAGGATCTCTCCCCTTGAACAAAGCCTTTACGAACATATGAATACCATGAGGCAGGTTCAAAGAGAAGAATGCAGACCCTATTTGAGACAAACCCATTAGAAGAGCAAGGATCTATCTTTATGTGAAAACACTGTGGAAAGGCAGATCAGTTCCACAGTAAATATTCCAGTATGCTCACACTCATGGGTAGGTGAGAACTTTAAGTGACGTCATCTTCCAATGTATGAATTGTACCTATGGGGTGAATGTATATTAACTCTGGTTTAGATCACTAGTGTGTTCCTTGTTCCTTGTTCCACTGTTAAAAGAGGATGAACTAATCTTATATTTCCAGTTGTCACCATTTTAACCTGACCAGTGCACCTTATAGCATATATGCCACAAAGGCCATGTATCTCAGCCTCTCCCATTTGCCCTAGTGTTCTTGACAGTTAGTGACAGCTCTTCGCTGCCTAGTATAGGTCTCCTGCTTGTTTCTTCATCAGTGAGGAATTGGACTATGCTCCCATAATCTTGCACAGAAAAAAGGCAGCAACCCATCACCCACGATTCTCCCATAGACCCCAGAGTCCCACTGCTGAGAGAGCTCTAAACTGCATGATTCTGGACATATTCTCGACAATGGCTTGAGTCCATTGCTTTCATCCAGCCCCCTAGATCTTGTCTCTGGTGATGCTGTGAAGCAGACTATCAAACAATGCTTACTAGGCAAGAGCTCTGTTCTGTTGGTAGACACATTCCCTACCCACAACTGCACAGTCATAGACTACAATCCAAGGCCTTCGACACTTTAAATCTGTCTTGCCATTTTATATCAAATATGGCACTTGAAGGGTGAAGTGATATTTGTGGCAGGTGGAGATCAGAAGCGCTTTAGTTTGGACTAAAGCTTGACCTCTTGCCTGCTCCAACCCATTAAATCCTGGCTCTGCCATTTGTCAGCTGTGTGACCGTGGGCAAGTCACTTACCTTCTCTGTGCCTCAGTTCCCTCATCTGTAAAACGGGGATGAAGACTGTGAGCCTCACGTGGGACAACCTGATTACCCTGTGTCTACCCCAGGGCTTAGAACAGTGCTCTGCACATAGTAAGCGCTTAACAAATACCAAGATTATTATTAGATTTCCAGGGGACAAAATGACCTTTGACTCTGCTTTCCGTTTCTTGGTCTCATCATGCACTGTGGGAAAGTGTGCCTAGGAAGGAGGCCATAATGCTAACATTCAACTCTACTGCTAATCAAATTCAGGTTTTATACAAGAGAGTACAATTAAATCTTACCATCCCAAATTATGGGTTTTTTTAATGGTATTTGTTAAACGCTTACTCTCTGCCGGGCACTGTACTAAGTGCTGAGATAGATACAAGTTGGTCCGGTAGGACACAATCCCTTTCCCACATAGGACACACAATCTTAACCTCCATTTTACAGATGAGGTAACTGAGGCACAGAGAAGCAAAGTGATTTGCCCAAGGTCACACGGCAGACAAGTGGCAGAGTCAGGATTAGAACACAGGTCTTTCCGACTCCCAGGCCCGTGCTCTATCTACTACGCTACATTACTTCTCATTGGATGTTACTTCTTAGAGACTGTAAGTCTGGTGTAGGATAGGGATTGAACCCAATGTAATTATCCTGCATTCATTCCAGTGTTCAGCACAGTGCTGGGCACCTAGAAAGCACTAAGTACCACATAAACATAATGAAGGAGGGAAATCCTCACACTACTTTGACTAGCGTCCTTCTGTACACCCGTGAAAAGTATTTTATTAGGATAAAGAGATTACTGGTTTGACTCAATATGGTTATTTTTTGATGCAAATATCAAGGCAATTTTCAAACAGATGGATTAAATTAATGATTCCACCTTACTTCCCAAGGGTAACCAATCAACCAATGGAATTTATTATTTAGTACTTACTATGAGCAGAGGACTGGACTAAGTGCTTGGAAGAATATAACAGGCTAGCACTAGACACATTCCCTGAATTACAATCTACAGAAGGGGTTTACATTCCAGGGGGTGAAGGTACTGCTCTTCTTAGGAAAGCTCTTAAATTTTTTTATAGTGTATTCATATGTAACCTAAAATACTGCACAATAAGTATACAGAATCATGACCAACAATCAGACTACATAATTAGAGCTGCTAGTGTGGGCAGGGTCTCTCTCTATTGCTGACGTGTACTTTACAAATGCTCAGTAGAGTGCTCTGCACACAGTAAAGGCTCAATAAATATGACTGAATGAAAATGTGGAAGAGATTATGTCCAAGGTACTACGATGGGACAGAAGCCACAATGTCATTTTGACAGGGAATGATTAACAATTTTCTTCAATAGCCAGCCCAAGTTTCTTTCTAGGATCTTGAAGAGAAATGAAATTCCCCAAAAGCTTCCATTTTGAGCTCTCAACTTTCATTTTGAGGGCTACATAGATTTAAGCATTTTCTCAAATGATGTGACGCTACTTGAAGATTCCACCAGACCTGGCTCTAACAGTTAAAGTTCATAGCGAAGCAGCATGGCCTAATGGATAGACCATGGGCTTGGGAGTCAGAAGATCATGGGTGCTAATCCTGGCTCTGACACTTGTCTGCTGTGTGACCTTAGGCAAGTCACTTTACTTCTCTGTCTGTGCCTCAGTTCCCTCATCTGTAAAATGGGGAATAAGACTGTGAGTGCTGTGCAGGACACGGACTGTGTCCAACCCCACTATCATGTACTTGCCCCAGCGCTTAGAACAGTGCTTGGCACATAGCAAGCGCTTAACAAAAACCATAAATATTACCATCATCTTCAGGTAAGGGCATGTTTGCTATGCTTTTCCAGATTTCATCCTAAATGGTGGAAGGTGTTTGGACAAATTAATTATGGTTGCTACCTTTGCAGGATTGTCACCTTACCCATGATCATCACCTTTCTCAACAGGGATTATTGAAGAAAATGTCAGCTATTTCGATCTCTGGAGAATTCTTGTTGTGTGTTTGTTGTTCGGTAACCTGAAGACTCTGTTGCTGGTTATAGGTTAATGCTTGGCAAAAGTATCCCACCACTATTTAGTTTTACAACACCTTACAGCTCATTGATCATTCCCTCATTTTAGCACTGCTCTGCCTAGGCACTCTGGAATATTCCTTGACAATGAGCTTGTCAGATTTTATGAGTTAACTCAACTAAACCTTGTGTATGCTACTTCCTCCTCACTGGTAACCATCATCATCATCATCATAATGATATTTATGAAGCACTTACTATGAGTCAAGCACTGTAAGAAGTGCTGGGTCCCAAATGAGGCTCACAGTCTAAGAAGAAGGGAGTAGGATTTAATCCCCATTTTGCAAATGAAGGAATTGAGGAACAGATAAGTTAAGTGGCTTGCCAAAGTCACACAGCAGACAAATGGCAGATCCAGGATTTGAACCCAAATTCTTTGATTTAGAGGCACCAGTCCCCCACTAGCCCACTCTGTTTCTCTGGTAGGAATATACTGTGCTTTGGTTTCAGAATAATGAGACACTATTTAATGCCTCTGGGTAGACTTGCAAGACCTGTGATCAGTGGGTGATAGTGAAGAAATTACCTCAGAGTCTCTCTACAGGGAGATCTCTGAAACAAATGTGAATCCAGAATCCTTTTTCATTAAATCATATTCCATAGCACACCTTTATCTCGCTCAATCTAAGGGACCTAATGTTTCTACTGTTTTTTCTGGATAACTGCTGTTGCCTTCAGCATATTGCATCCTGAAGCTCTACCACTCAATACTCAATTTATTTTTATTTGGTGATATTTTATTAAAGCTATGTAACCTATGGTAATTCTGGTTTGAGAGAAGTCCATTTTTTAGGCTTTTGCATCTCTTTGCCTTTATAGAACTATTGCATTCCCCAAAATGGCTATTTAGTCACCTATGAATCTTCCAAAAGCTGTTGCTTCTATACAGCAATTGAATTAATTATATTCTATGTTGGTAGAAGAGAAACAAGCACTTACAGGGTTCCCAAAATCCAAACTCAATTAAACTCCTCAAACATTTGCTACTCTCTTGAAAGATACTTGCTAGAAGAGATCACAAACTTAAAATTTAAAGAATAAGACTCAGAAAAAGGCTTACTGTACCTTAAATATATGAAGTCCAAATCCAAACAAAAATTTAGCATTTAAACATATATGGTATAGTGTTTAAATTTTCATTTTCCTTTTTTACATTTTTTGTTAGTCAAAGATTAATATGAAACATATTTTCATAGATATTCAAAGATGCATACATTAGTGTTATATTTTCTCTTTACATATCAAGCAGGCAGAGACTGACTTTAACCCTCACTAATAAAATCCCTGGAGGCAGAAAGACAGAATAAAGTTTAACATGAAATCAAGGGAATGTAAGGCCAAGATGCTTGGGAGTACTAGAAGAAGTATTTTCTTAGAGAGAGGCATATTTACTCTTTCAAGCCACTAAGAAATACTTCTGCTGGCCTGCTGCTTTCTCCCTTACATAATTATCTGGAGGTCTAAAAAGAATCAACGAATCTTATTAAGTGTCCACATTTTCAGAGATAACTTGGCAAGGGGGAAGATTTAGTTCATTAAATTTATTAATCACAGGTAGAGAAAGCAAGTCATTCTACCCACAGGTTTCAAAGTATATGAACAATATATACATTTGAGCAATTTGAGCTGTTCACCAATCATATAGCTACACATCTTTTCTGTTTCAGAATAAGACTTGTGTGGAGACATGTATAGGATTATAATCATTTAAGTACTACCTTCTGGAATTTCCCCCAAAAGATGCTCAGTTTTCAAGAAACCAAACCAAAAACCTCCCATATACATGAAAACCTTAATTTTTTTGGCTGACTGACTCACTCTGTATGACCCTTAATAAGTAGATTACTTCACATTTTGTGCTATTTGAAAGAGACAAAAATGACAAGACCAGGATTACTGCCCATTTGGCTGTTGATTTTTCCTGGGAAGCAAGTCCCAGTGATTTTTTTAAGGCTAGATACGTTCTATCTTACTAACTTCCCTCTTTTTTTTTTTTTAAAAAAGCCCCACTCCACTCACCCAGTTCCTGGAAATTGCTTCAGCCTCTTTTATTACTTCTGTACCTCTCTAAGCATGCTACTAGAAGATTCAGTAACTGGCTATGGTTTTGAAGATTTGCTTCCCATTACATCCAGCTGAATACTTTACACACAAAATAACTTCCTGTCTAGCCATAGTCTTTGTATATATGATTTATTAGGATAGTCCAAAAGGCAGTGTGAGGGCTGTTTGAAAAATAGAAAATAGTTTAGCCAGTTAGAAAGTGAAAAATAGTTTAGGGTTCAGGTTATACAATACAAACTAAAGGAGTTCAAGATAATAATACAAAAAAGAAATTTGGGGATTATCAGTTACGAGAAAGTTTCAAAAACAAAATCAATCCTGAAGTAGAGATGGTTGGATAATCTCTAAAAAATAATGCAGAAAATTCAGGATATTTGGTGAAAATTATATACTATAACTATGGATTGGAGGTGCATACTGCAGCTAGAATTAGTGGTAAATAATGGATGGAGAGAAGTGAGGAGAATTGGTTTTGTAGGCAGTCTAAAAACAATTACAAGAACCAAACAAAACATTATGCTTACATTAGATAATCCTCATCTTGAACATTACATTATTTACTTTTAAAGTCAACTAAATTTGTAGAATAATTTGTTTCCATTGTTTTTGATTCTTTTAGCCATTTCAGCATAATGATCACCAGAAAAAGCAATGGAGACGTTATCTAGAAAATTACATTTTTGAGTGAAAATAAAGGAAAGGGAACTGATTGTTACAGAGAAGCCTCTTCAAACTGTGTGAACCTTTCTAAGGAACCTTTTAAAGATGAAGAAAGAGGTATTTCTGGTCACACAGGTGATCTGTTTCTTGAGAATAAAGTTTTGGAAGGACAGTAAAACAATGAGACACAATCTATGATGCGGATAGAAAGCAATACACCACGAATAATAGATATGCCTTGGAGAAGTTCAGTTAGGACTCCAGTAGACGTTTTGACACCGGAACTCACAATGGGACTGATTTACAATACTTGAGCAAACAATATATGCATCATGAAGAAATGATTGAATTTCTCTTTGGTCTCTCAGAATGCCAGTGCCTTCTTTGCTCATTTAAATGCTTTTAAAATAATTTCTTATTCTTATGAGGTGTTTTAAAATGACTCCACTTGTAATTCCTCCATTAAATCCTTCAGTTGAAATTGATAGCAAGTTGAGGGAGGAACAATTTAATGTTAGGATTCAAGGAAGGGAAATCTGATCTCTAAAAACTGTTTCATCAGCCCATACTTCTTGTTTGGAAAGTGCTAGACTTACTTTTGAAAATATGTGCAATATGGGATAAAACCATAAATAGCTACTTGGAGCATTTCATTTTGGTTGACATGGTATTGCAAAAGAGAGAATACAAAGTCACAGGATGCCACATTGTTATAATTATACACGAGTGTTCTAAATTGTTATGAAATAATATTTAAATTTGGTCAAAATATAGCAAATATTTGTAGCTCTTCTACTAAATACTTAACATTTTTAGCAGGTGGTATTCAGTATATTATTAAAACCAAGACTTGAACTTTTGGTTCAATTTGTTCTTGAAATTAAATATATCTGGGAAATCAAGAATGCAGAATTGTTTTGGGATATAGCAGGAGATGGCTTGGAAGTATGAAAAAGGATGCAGGAGAGAAAATCTAAAATAAGGAAAAAGTGCTTGTACTGAAAAACATTGTAATATAATTTTATTTACAATATTTTTATCAAGTTTTATGAAAATTAAAAACTTTATAATATTGAAATTTGTTTCTAAAATGATAACTGAAACTATATCATCTAATGAAAGATGGGAATATAAATGAAAGGTGACTAAAATATTATTTTTCACCCCACACCTAATAGGTGACTTAAAGGAGGACTCTGAATGGAAAAATAATAATGGAAGGCTTACCTTCGGGATACAGACAAGAAAGCCCATAAAAAGTAGCAGATTAGTTGCAGCATGCATTCAGGCAGGGCAAAAAAGAACTTAGAAAATTTCAAAAAACTTAAAGCAGAATAATAAAATACTCTTCAAATACAACAAAAGCTGAAAGTTGGATTGGAAGATAGTATGTGGTGGAAAGGCAAACTGTGATTAAAAAGAGTTAGCCAAAAGGATCAACAAAGTCTTTTCTGCTATAGACTTATAGATGTTATAGAAATGATGGTATCCAACTTGGTATTCTGTAGTAGACAACATCCATGCACTGGATGAAATTGTGATAACCACACAGGATGCTTTCAACCAAATTGACAAACTAGATGTAAACACATCACCAGCACCAAATGGAATTCACCTAAAGAGTTCTGAAGAAATTTGGCAAGGAAGTTGAGAACGCCTGGCAAAAATGTGAGTTACAGAGTTACAAATGCCCTCTGTAGCAAAGGACTGGAGGACTGCCAGTGTAACTTCTCTTTATATAAATACTTCAGAGGTGATCCTGAGATTTACAGACCCATGAGTCTCACTTTTATAGCTTCCCTAATGATAGGATCTATAATCAAGTTAAGGATCAGTGAGCACTTAGCAAAATACAACTTGAAGAAAAGGCAACATGGTTACTGTAAGGAGAAATCTTCCTTCACACTCTGCTGGACTCCTTCGAATGGGGAACTACTAGGACATAGATACAAGAACCAGTGAACATATAAGACATTTAAAGTTGCAAAAGTCCTGGACAAGCTCAATTCCAAAAGTCTTAGAAAAAACACGGTAATCAAGGAACTACAGAGAACTTGGTTTTATAGATAGAAAACAAGAGCAAAAACAGGAAAAAAAACAATGTAGGATGTGGCTATTTTGGGAAATGGAGAAGTATAAACAGTGGAGCGTTCAAGAAAAATGTCATTTGACAGTAGTTGAACTAGTTTCATTAACATTGTCGTAAGTGATACGGAAGAGAGTGTGCAGTGAGGACTACAGTGAGGCCTGCTGGAATGGAACAATCTGATGGGGCCAAATGGTAAAAAAACCACAGAAAACTAAAATACATGCTTATCTTCTTATACCTACCTCAGTGCTTCACATATAGTAAGCACTTTAATGTCAATTATATTACTATTGTGAGCAGAAAAATGGTAGGTCATCTTCCATTTGAGCAACTGAAAATTGATGGAGAGAAGCAGTGTGCTTAGTAGATAAAGCACAGGCATGAGAGTCAGATTCTAATCCCAGGTCCACCACTTATCTTCTGAGTGACCTTGGGCAAGTCACTTCACTTCAGTGCCTCAGTTACCTTAAACGTAAAATGGGGATTAAGACTTTGAGCCCCATGTGGGACATGGACTGTGTCCACCCTGACTTATTGAATTTACCCTAGCACTTTGTACAGTGTCTGGCACATAGTGCTTAACAAATTCTGTAAAAAAAATGCAAATGAGTACATATCTGATAAAAAGCACCTATGCATCTGTGATTTAAAAAAATACCTCTGAGTTACCATTTACAACTGGGAAATATTTCATCTTCATGTGGATTTCTCCTTCAAATCATGGATCTAAACCTAACCATCAATCAAAAAGGCCAGTAAAATGCTGACCATTATCACAAGAGGCAAAGAAACCAAAAAAAAGGTATAGTGTTGCCACTGTATAAAACCAGAGTGTCTGGAATACTCTTTGCAATTTCAATTGCTGCATCTTGGGAATCACATAAAAAACTACAGAAGGATGAGAGGAGAATGACCAAAATGGAGGATGATAAAGAGGACCACAGCAATTTCTGTAATAGGCTGAAAAGATTAGGATTCCCTAGTCTGGAGAGATAAAAGGTAAGAGGTATGTACCTGCTGTTTACAAGACCATGAAAGTGTGGGTAAGAAAAGCAGAAGTATTGTTCTCTAACACAACACCAGGATGAGGAAGCTTAAATTAACTGATTGAAATAAACCTCTTCCCACAGTGGGTGGATTTCATTTCCACTGGAAATTGTCAGCTGAAAAGATGAGTATTTTCATGAAGATTTTAAATTCACACCTATAGTAAAACCAGGGTTGTAAAAGGATAGGTTACAAATGTTAGTTGGCAGAACCAAGTGGAGGGCATTATGCCATTCCTCCAAGCATCCTGTCAGAAAATGAAGCCTGTGTGGTTTGGACAGATGGCATTTCTTATAATCTTATTTTTAAGATGTTAAGTGATGGCTGAAGAAAGTATATTTTCATATGTTGAGGAATGACCTCCTGATTTCCCATGCTGCAATGAAACTTCATTATTCTAATGTTCCTGTCATAAGTATACTTTGCATTGTAAAATTTATATAATTTTTAAAAGCACATGCAATTCATTTTAACTGAGAGTTCACACTAAACATGATTTTCTACAGATGGTCAATCAGTGAAGGCCAATTTCTTGCTCCTGTGTAGACCACTCCCTAAGTGAGGGGAGGATAAAATGTGAAGCCCATTACACAATAGAATATTCTACTTCTATGACCTTTGTCTTTTTCTTTTTTTATACTATTTGTTAAATGCTTTTACTGTGTCAAGCACTGTTAATACTAATAATTTTTGTAGGTATTTGGTAAGTGCTTACTATGTGCAGAGCACTGTTCTAAGTGCTGGGGTAGACACAGGGGAATCAGGTTGTCCCATGTGGGGCTCACAGTCTTAATCCCCATTTTACAGATGAGGGAACTGAGGCACAGAGAAGTTAAGTGACTTGCCTACAGTCACACAGCTGACAAGTGGCAGAGCCAGCATTCGAACTCATGACCTCTGACTCCAAAGCCCATGCTTTTTCCACTGAGCCACGCTGTGTTCTAAGTGCTGGGATAGGTACAAGTTAACTAGGTTGGACACTGTCCCTGTCCCACTTTGGGCTCGCAGTTTAAGTAGGAAGGAGAACAGGTATGAACAGGTATTTATTCCCAATTTTACCACTGAGGAAACTGAATCACAGAGAAGTTAACCCCAGGCAAGCAACTGGCAGAACCAGGATTAGAACCGAGGTCCTCTGATTCCCAGGCTCATGCTCTTTCCACTTGGCCACACTGCTTCTTATCCTTCCATCTTTCCCATCTCAACCCAGCTTGCATAACATTCTTCTCAAAGCAGTCTAAACAATTTCATCTAGATTGCCTGGGATAGTCCCAGTAATTTATATTTTCATATATACACATATATACTGTTCCAAATTTCTATTTTCACCTTATCAAGATGGCAACCAGATTCTAACCCCCAGAAAGAGATGAAAAACAGGGAGATATATACCAGAATGAAATACATTTTAACAACTTTGGCCCCTGGATTGCTTCATGAAATAGTACAATTTGAATTGTACTATAAGGTTGTCATTTATGAGGTTTTAAGCTGAACAGTCCAGTTTCAGCTAGTCTTTTTCCTGTCTGGTATGGCTATGGCGCCGGTAAACTTGGTGTGGGCAGAGATGGTGTCACCCAACTCTGTTATATTGTACTCTCCCAAGTGTTTAGGATAGTGCTTTGCACGCAAGAAGTGTTCAATAAATAACACTGATTGATGGATGTCTGGTGTTTGAAATTTTAAATATAGTTTTCTTCCACCACAAATCTACCACAATCCTCTAGAAAGGATCTAGAAAGAGCAAAGAGGCGAGACTGGGATCAACTGACGGCAAGCCCTGAGTTAGGGTGGACTTCCGCTAAATGTTCCTTATAACATGACTATCTGATGCTACATGTCCAATGTTACATACATGACATCATGTGCACCTAGGTGTTCAGTAACCCAATCCCTGTCCACCCAATGTACAAAATTACATCTCCTGCCCCATTCTGAATGGTCTGGTAGCCAGGCCAAAGCCGCTAAAACCTTTCAGGTACCATCAGGCTTTTCTTATCCATTCCTCATCTCCATACATGGAGAGACTAACAGTGATGACCTAGAGTGGCCATGGAAGCCAAAAAGTCCCTGGGAGATATGAGTAATACATCAGAAGTTAATGCTGGAGTGGTGAATTGGGGAAATCTCTAGGGGCTGAAAAACCCCAGGAAGAAACTCCTACGCCTCTAAGGAATGATAGGGACATTCCGGTCAGGGAGCCAGGGTAGGGAACGATGGCTGATGGGATGCAATCATGAAGACCAAAACATTCCTAAGGAAATCTCCCCCTGGAGCTGTAATTTCTGTTTGAACCTCAAATATGGTTATCCAACTCACAAAACACTTCAGTTCTTCTTTTCAGAAGTATTCCAATTATTTCCCAAAGTTGTTCTTTCTTCTCAGTACAGTTTCTATATTATCTTTTGCAAAAACAACACAAACGTTCTCTTCGAGTTAAGGGCAAATGCTGACATCCTCTTTTCTCTTCAAATGTGGACTTTCCTGGATTTCTTACCTATTTCAGCCAATTTTTGAGAAGATAATCAGATCCAGGGTAGAATGCATAACTGTATAATCCAAAAAATCTCATTTTAGCCATCTGTTTCAGGCTTGTACTTACTAGATCACTCTCTTGAAAAACTGCTTTGAAATCTACCCTCCCTTACTCTGTGTCCCAGTCACATAATAATAATAATAATAATAATAATAATAATGCTACTTAATAATAATAGTGGCTTACTACGGGTCAAGCACTGTTCTAAGCATTGGGGCAGATACAAATTAAGCAGGTTGGATACATTCCTGGTCCCAAAATAAATAAATTCCATTGAAAAGTATTGAAAAATTTATCTGTAAATTTTTTTTCACCGTTAAAATAAACTAAAAAACATTAGCAGGCAATTGTTGCTAATAGAAAGGACAAACTCTGTTATACTGTACTCTCCCAAGTGCTTAGTATAGTGTTATGCACGCTGTAAGCACTCAATAAATACAACTGGGTTATTTGTTAAGTGCATACTGTGAGCCAAGGCCTGTGCTTAGCACTGGGGTAGACGCAAGACAATATAACTGGGCACAACCCTTTTCCCATATGCGACCTGCAGCCCAATGGGTAGGGAGAACAGGTATTTCACCCCACTTTACAGCTGAAGAAACTGAGGCACAGAGAAGCAACTTCCTCAAGGTGTCAGTAGGTGAGAGGAGACACCAATGACAAGAATTTTCAGTCCTGTGTTCTTTCCACATGACCACTAAAATGCCTAAGCATGATTAACTCTATGTATGTATACCTCACCCTGTGCTTCATTTTCTGAATGACTCCTTAGAGATGTCCTAGGAGGGACAGCACAAATGATAGTAAACGACTAATCTAACAAGTGATAATAAATGAGTTGGAGGCCTCTAGAAATCTTATTTCAGTGATATTTCCCTATTTCTGCTTATCCCAAACATAAATACATGAAATTTGCTTGAAGCTGTGAGGTAAAAATAAAAGCCCTGAAGTAGCTGGAAAAAGTCAAGGAAAAATTGAACAGCAGGTGAGGAAACACAACTGTTGAGTAGGAACAGGACAGCTGGAATGTCTACTATTTCTGCTGATGAAACAGAAGGAAGCGGCTTATAACCTGACTGCTGCATTCAAACTTTCAGGCACTGGAAATGAGAAGGGAGGGAATATGTTCTATATTTAGGCAACAGTAGTTGGAGAGCACACATAAAATGTCTTTATTATGTTTTTGGTCCTTGCTTATGTTTTTATGCAACTCTACATTACTAAGGACAACAGGTCCAAAAATGTTTTTTGTATCCAGTTTATACATTGACCTATCTGTGCCTTTTCAAAGGCAAACAGAAAGAGAGGGATTGATTTCTGTTGCTTTAATTCAGAATTATAAGTATGAGAATTACATGTAAGGTGGAACAAGGAAGAACGAGTAAGCATAAATGAGACAGAAAAGGGAATAAAGAGGCAGAGGTGAAGGCAGAGGACATGGAAACACAAAGCAAGGGAAGGTTACACATGAACCTTTTGAGTAACAGCTGAAATTTTTTGCTGGATGATAATAATAATTTTGATATTTGTTAAGTTCTTACTATGTGCCAAGCACTGTATTATACCCTGGGGTGGGTACAAGATGACCAGGTGTCAGTTGGGGCTCAAAGTTTAAGTAAGAGAGGGGACAGATGTTTATATCCCCATTTTGCAGATGAGGGAACTGAGGCACAGAAAATGTGACTTGACCAAGGTCACTTAGCAGGTAAGTGGTAGAGCAAGGATTAGAACCCAGGTCTTCTGACTCCCAGGTCTTGCTCTTTCCACTAAGCCACACTTTTTTCCTAGATGAAACCAGAGTTGGCTTTGCTGGTAACAGAAAAGGTATTATTTTTCTGCCAATAATTCATTTTTTCAGGTCTCAAATCATGGTAGAATCTCACTGACCTCAACTTAAGACCTTTCTAGATCATATGAAAGAAAGAAAATCAGAAAAAAGAAAATTTCGAGAGCCAAGTCTGCAAGGAAGAATTTTACAAATGTGCCACTGAGCTTTCTGCTTGCCAAAAATCACAGAAGGACAGTTGGCTAATTTATTATATTGTACTCCCCAAAGCACTTGAAAACAGAGTTTGGCACAGAGAAAGTGATCAATAAAAGCCATTGACTACTAAACCATTACCCAACTACAGATCCTGCATAAGTAAATGACAGTAAATTGAAGTTTGAGAAAACCTGTATATTTTAGAAGAGACAGTAGGAATTTTGTTGCACAAAAAACCCTAAAACCACATTTCTTCAATTGCAAACTTTCACTCTCACAGTAAAAGGTTAAAAGCAACCTCAAATGTCATCATGACACAAATCACAGTAATCATCCTTCCAGGATCAATAACCTGGGCCAATTTAAAGTGTTTCCTGTCCTACCTACCCTACAAGTCTTTCTCTCACATCAGATTTTTAAAAAAGAGAAAGATTTATTTCAATTATGCTATGCATCCGGAGCTAAAACTGAAAAATTATCCTGGAAACTTTTGACCCATAGATTTAAGGAGTACCCTGAAAGCTTAGATACACAGACTTGCCCAAACACTTTTTTGTGTGTATAACCAAGCAGATATAAATTCTCACTCTTCTATACCGACCACAATGTCATGCTGCAAAATAATTTTTGAGACATTTCCAAATTAATAAAACCATATTGAATGCCCAAGTATTTGTCATTGAAGATGACGATTTAAAGGGCAACTGCCTAAAAACAAAAACAGCAAAAAACAAATGAAATATTTCCTTCCTTTTAAGATCCAGAGAAGGTAAAAAAAATACCAGAGGCGGCCTTTGGAAACTATACTGGAATGTACAGCAGATTATGATTTTTCATCCACATTTATCATTAGGAATTTTAACCCAAAGGTCTTTGTGTTATGAAATTACACTGTATTACATCTTAACACTAGCTTTCTACGGAATGTTCTTACAAGACTACAATAAGTCTTATGATCTAGGCAAGATTTTTTTCCTCATCGCAGAGCCTTCATTGTGGGGCAAAATTTAAGCAGAGAAACAGAAGTTATTAGGAATGATAAAAAAGTTTCTACAAATTCAATAAAACTGGATTCTAATCTTTCACTGTTCTTTATTCCAGAGGTACCACAGATGCAGGAAAATCTCCACCAAACCTTTGCCGTGAGAAAAATGCTCATTTAACCAACCCATCCACCTTGCTGGATGCCTTACTACCACACAGTGGCTGGTCGCTTGACTGGTTAGCTTTTCTGGTGGATCCCCTTGCCTTAGCATCATGTACTATCACAATTGTAATATCTTCTCAAAAATGTCAGAAGCAATTGAAAGTTGTATCCAAACACATTTTTCCCCAAAGTAACAAGAAAATAATCTACTCAGCAAATCCTTTAGCCTATGCAATCTCCTTTCATGTGAAATACATCTCTTCAAGGGAAGTTCTGTCAGATCTTTCATCAGCAAAATAACTAGATATAGACTGCCATTGTGCAACCATTAGCTAGAGAGGAAATGAAATCTGCTTAGTCATTTCTACATTTCTTTTCAGTTACCTTATGTAACTTAAAGATAAAATGTTAATATCCATAAAATTAGGTGAAACTCTCTGGGTTCAAGTAAATGAAACTTATTCGTTCCATATTCAATATAGGAAGCTCAGCTCCCAGAAAGGCTGCTTCTCTCCTGCCCAAATATTGGGCTACCTTAGCTTTATGATCAGTGATAGGCAATCTGATGCACTTTTCACCAGAATGCTGAAGATTCAAGGAGGCAATTTTACATAATATGACTGACAGGACGAACTTCAAATATGCAGCGGAAATGCTGCCTTTATAAAAGATGTCAGACAAAAAGGTGGGAAAGAAATGCAACTTCATAATATCCAGGAGGAGCAAAGTCATGGAAGGCAGAAAGAAGAAAAATTGTGCCGGTAAGCTTTACTTCGTGCAGAATGTGTACTTTTCTAGTTTTAACTAACTCCATCCCTTTTACACTGCAAAATTCAAATTACAATTATTACATTTGGATCTTGATGAAGCATCATTTTTGCTGAGCAGTCAATGTAAAGCATAGGGACTTTGCTTTAAATTGTTTTCCAACAATTTTCAAAAGATTCCCCCATGAGATAAATTTCAAACTTCCTTATTAATGTGTTCCTTTCAGGGTGTTCCTTGACTACATAACAGTAATTTGAGAATGTCTACTGAGAGCAGACTCATCGGTAGCAAACTGGTTATTACAGAGTGTGAAACAGATGACTGGAATTCTGCCAGTAAACCAGTGTTTCAATTGTTTCTGTGCATGTGCCTGGATTTCCTTTACATAAAAACAGTGCTCTTACATGGCCTGCATATCTCATATTCTCCCCTACTACTCCCAAACACAGACGGCTATTCACGGCGAGGAAACACAAGCATTTTTAATGCTGAAAAATAACACATTTCTGAAAGGCTTTTTAAGTTCCAAATTCATCAGTTCACTTTGCAGGTGATTATTTTTGAGGGCTGTAAAACTAACCCAAGCATAACCTACCAATTTTCTTGTTCTGTTCTCTATACCAATACTGGCTCCACAAGCACAAAAAATACAGCACCTCATTATCTTCGTTTTCATGAGGTGAGTATGGAGACTTTAAGAGACAGAGTGGAAAACACCTGGGTCCATTCTATTCTATATCTACCAACATTCACCCTTATATTTTTAAGAATTCTATTTGGGCTTTGAGCTCACTGTGAGCAGGGATCATGTCCATCAATTCTATTATACTGTACTCTCTCAAGTGTTTAGTACAGTGCTCAGCACATGCATAGTAAGCTCTCAATAAGCGCTACTGATTGATTTGTAGTTGTGATGGACAGTATAACACTTTTTACATGTAGCTTTTGGGAAATCTTTCTGACTTAAAATTCTTGTATTCCCTTAAAATGCGACTCCAAGGTTATTTCAAACCGAATCTTATATTAGCATGAATCTGCAATAACTGTATATCATGGGAATAGGAAAAAAAGAACTTTTGACTATTTCAAAGGCGGCAAAAGACCGGTTCCACTGGGCCTAGGGAAACATACCATAGATTGGAATTTTAAGGTCATTTTGTCCATGCTGTCTCCTAGAGTTAAACTTACCCCATCCTTTCAAACATAAAAAAATCAAGTTTAATTAGCTGCATTTTTCCCTCAGAATCTAGAGATATGAGAGGGGGTCTTGAGGAATGTGATACAGAGAAGAAGAATCTTCCTTGTGCATTTGCCCATGTTCTTCCTTTAATCTGTTTTCTAGCAGAGAATTGCTGGCCATGGGCCTGTGGTCTTCCCAGCCTCTGACCATGTGGTTTCCAGAAATTTATCAGATAAATTTCAACAGTAAGGGTGTTGAATGACACTGAACCCACAGCAGGATCATTGGGAGAATAAGTTCTTCAACTTCCTCACTATGTGCTTGCAAATTCGTTCAATACTCAGAATGGAAGTCTGAGCTGCTAATAATAATAACTGTAGTGTCTAAGTGCCAGAAACTGAACTAAGTAAGAACTGGGGTGATACAAGCCAATCAGGTTGAACACAGTCCCTGACCTACATGAGGCTCACAGTCTTAATCCCCATATTACAGATGAGGGAACAGAAGCACAGATAAATTAAGTGACTTGCCCATGGCCAAACAGCCGACAAGTGGTGGAGCCGAGATTAGAATTCAGGTCCTTCTGACTCCCAGGCCCGTGATCTATTCACTAGGCCATGCTGATGGCTTCATGGAGTTGACGAAACTCGTTTGTCACACGAGAAAAACTGATCAACATTTTGTCTTGTAAAAAAAATTTTCTCCTCCTGCCAATTTTCTCCAAACTGAAAATATGGCACCCTAATTCAACCCAAAAGGCCTAATTTTGGAAGGAGTCAAAAAGGGTATCCAGATGTAGATACCAAAATAGTACATTGCAAAGGAGAAAAAAAAAAACTACTGGTCAAAGAAATCAAATATATTACTGCCTCACTAGCTAATCAAAAACCCAAGTTTTCAATGTTATCCTTCTCCTTGGTAAACAAAGAATCATAAAAATTAAATCAGCTCAGTTGATTGGCCAATTGTTATATAATTCTAAAGACAAACTCCCTTGTGCCATAAGAAGTTCAGTCATTTGCCTTTTCAGTGTTTATAATGCTTGTAGCCTTCTGGATTTGGGGGTCTATCATTATATACTTTCTCTTGGATATCACTGAATTACTCTTTGGGATTACCACTGGACTATAATGTATTAAGCTTGAAAACAAGAGTATAATTTTTGGAGTTGCATCATTTTTTCTGGCTGAAGGACCTCCCAAGGCACCTTGGATATTGGGCAGGAATCCCCAAGATAGATAACTTCGGTAACAAAGATTGCAACGGTACCCTACGGTTCTATAGCAGGGCATCAGCATCACTTGGGCTATAAATGGTTTTTGTATGTAAATTTCTTACACACACTTCATGATCTGAGGCGTGCCAGCCCAGCTCACTGCACTCTTTGCCCCAGCCAAAACACAAATGTCCTGAAAGAGAAAAGGCATGTGATGCTATGTAAACCACTAGCACTGCAGTGTAAATGCTGATGGATAGTAAGAGTGATATCAAATAGACTGCCTGCTTGCAAGTGAAAAACTGAAAAAATTATTGGAAGTGAGTCTATCCTTTCCAGATTTTTCCCGAAACTGGCAGTTATAATTTAGAAATAGATTACCTCTAGTTTTCAGTTCTAAAGAAAATGAGATTGTACTTCGACAGAGTTATACGGATTATTTTTGGAAAAGTTGTTCCGCTTGGAAGGACTATCCATACCATGCTTATTGATGCCTAGGGTAAATGGGTATCTGCCTGGTGCCAGCCCAATCAGGGGAAAAATATAAAAAGTTCCCTGTTTTAAATTTCATGTGACATTGTGCAAGTTGAGAGGTAGGCATTTAATGGAAAAGCAGCATGGCTTAGTAGCAAGAGCACTGGCTTGGGAGTGAGAGGATGTAGCTTCTAAACCTGGCTCTGCCACTTACCTGCTTTGTGACCTTGGGCAATCAGGACTTAACTGAGGCCCAGAGAAGTTATCTCATCTGTAAAAAGACTGTGAGCCCCACATGGGACAACCCGATAATCTTGTATATACCCTAGTGCTTAGAACTGTGCTTGGCACATAGTAAGCAATTAGCAAATACCATAATAATAATAATAATAACTATTATAATTATTAAAGGGATACAGGCTTATCAGGGCTCTATCCAGTCACCCAGATAGGGGGAATTCCTACCGATTTTTGGTTTTTTTGGGGCGGGGGAAAGGGGTGTTTTCCACTCAACAGGCACTCAATAAATGCTATTATTAATAATATGAGTCAAGAGAAATAATACTCTTTTTTCCTTTAAATTATACGGAGCAGAAAGTGTTTTGAA
Organism: Ornithorhynchus anatinus; assembly: GCF_004115215.2. Taxonomy (NCBI): domain Eukaryota; kingdom Metazoa; phylum Chordata; class Mammalia; order Monotremata; family Ornithorhynchidae; genus Ornithorhynchus; species Ornithorhynchus anatinus. The sequence continues at coordinate 17,840,796 of NC_041739.1, read as the reverse complement.
AATGTGAAACCATTACTAAATTTCCTGAAGAGCAAAATCCTGGTTTCACTCTGGAATTTTGAGAAAGAGCTAAACCTTAGAAACATTACATTAAGGTCAAATGTTGTTGTTTATAGCTTGGATGTCACTTCCTAGAAGACTGGCCACAGAGCTTTCCAATAATAATGCACCTGGGGTAAAGCCAGTTGAAGAGAAGCCACCACCCAAGATGAATGCCAAATGGAATCAACTAAGGGAAATCTGACTCCCAGGCCATGACAGGGGTGAAAGAATTGTTCAGAAGGATGCAGTCTATGAGTCAGAGCCGAGGCATTTAAGACTAAGGAGGAAAGAGAGATGGGAAATAGAAACAATGGGAAGGATCTGAAGAGGAGGAGGTGGAACTGACAAGCCCACTGGCCTTCCAGAGGCAACCTCTAGTTACGATGAGCCTTTACAAAAAAGAAAAAATCCAACAAACTGGCAACTTTCCAAGATTATTTTCCCTGAAGAAGCAGCATGCTGCTGACAAACACTGTAAGTGCTCTACATTTCCAAGTGACTAGGGCTTTGTCACGAGAATATGTTTTCTTTGCAGGGGACGGGGGGCAGGGAAGGAAAGTAGGCCAATGATGGAAAAACTGAAAAAAGCCATATGTAATATTTCAGTTATGAATCCTACAGATGTTAATAAAACAGTCCTCTCTCACAAACCTGTAACTTTGACACTGTCCTTAAATTTTCTCTCTCATTCAACCCACATACATAACCTGTCACCAACTTTTGTCAGGGCTACCTTCACAACGTCACTAAAAATCTGCTCTTCCCTTTCAAACTGCTACTATGCTGATCCAGCTAAGCTCTCAGTAAATATGATTGATTATCCTATGCTGCTTTGACTACTGCATCTGCTTCTTAGCTGATCTCCCTGACTCCTGTCTCTCCCCAATCTACATCTAGTCCACACTTAACTCTGCTGCCTGGATCATTTTACTTAAAAAAAAAAAAAGGGAAGTCCAAGTCTTCCCACACCTCAAGAACTTCCAGTGGTTGTCCATCAACCACCTCATCAAGAGGAAACTCCTTACCAACGGCTTTACAACCCAGCCCACACACTTCGCTCCTTTAGCACCAGCTTGCTCACTATATCTTGATCTTGTCTATTTCATTGCTGAGCCCTTTCCTACATCTTTCCTCTGTCCTGGAACTCCTTAATAATAACAATGATGCTGGTATTTGTTAAGCGCTTACTATCTGCCAAGCACTGTTCTAAGCGCTGGGGTAGACACAGGGGAATCAGGTTGTCCCACGTGGGGCTCACAGTCTTCATCCCCATTTTACAGATGAGCGAACTGACACACAGAGAAGTGAAGTGACTTGCCCAAAGTCACACAGCTGACAAGTGGCAGAGCTGGGATTCAAACCCACGATCTCTGATTAGTGGCGAAGGCGGTATTAGTTTCCCTGATTAATCCCACTTTTTCCCAGCTCCCCCTCCCTTCTGCATCATCTATATATTTGGATTTGTGACTTCTGGGCATTTGGTATTCGCCCCATGCTCTCATCCCCAAAGCACTTATGTACAAATCTTTAAGTTATTTATTCTAAATTATTTATTCATATTAATGTCTGTCTCCATCTCTACACTGTAAACTCACTGTGGGCAGGGAATGTATCTACTAAATCTGTTGTACTATATTCTCCTAAGTGTTTAGCAGTGCTCTGCACACACTAAGTACTCAATAAATACTACGGATTGACAGAAAGGCCTGAGTTTCTATCTAAAACCAAGTTGCTCATTGGTCAAATTGATCCTCCTAATTTCTATAATTTCCAGAGGTGCAAAGACACCACTGAATTTCCCTTCTAGGTGACAGTAGTTTTGATGTGAGAGTTCAGAATCTCAAGAATCAGGGATTAAAGGTAATTTGGTAATTTTCCCTTTATCGAAATCCTCAGTCCTGGGCTGTCCATTCAACGTATTCTGATGGTAGGTGTATTCTAGCATCCACTGAGATACTGTGTCAAACTGTCAATCATCAGTATATATGAGAAAATGAGGATGAGTACTAGATGAAAACTATAAATTATCTACTGGGGAATTGCTAGGATGGTTACATTGAGCAAATGAAGACAAAACAGATGTAATTTGTAATTGTGTATTTTTGCCAAATGTCTCCCCAGGTCAGGACGGAGACTGACAATCCAGCAGTGAGTTGTCTGTTGGTTAAGTCTCTTTCACCAGCTCTCTAGTTTCTTTCCCTAAACCATCCTCGACTAACTTTCCCTGGTTTTGTCTTCTATCACCGATGGAATCTTATACTATTATGTTAGTTACTTCTAATGAATTATCTGTTCTTGTCCTAGCAATTCAGATAAATTTCTGCCTTAAAAGGAACTTGGAACCATATAAAACCTGAGCAGTAGCTGCCCATAAAGATGCATTTTACTCAATCAATGGTATTTATTGAGCACTCACTGTGTGCAGAGCACTGCATTAAATGCTTGAGAGAATATGGTTTAACTGAGTTAATCACTTCCATAAACCTATTACATGTACAGTTTGTCCTTGGACTTGAGACATAATTGCTTCCCAACAACAGTATCTACATCAATACATTGGTTGACTATTTGGTGACTTCCCTGTCTCTCATCTCTCCCTCTTCCAGTCCATATTTCATTCTGTCACCTGGACCATTTGACAATTTTTTCTTTTAGGGGGAAAAAAAATAAAATAAAATAAAATAAATTAGTCCAGGTTTCCCCCACTCCTCAAGAACCTCCAGTGGCTGTCCATTAACCTCTGCAACAAAAAGAAAACTCCTGATCACTGGCTTTAAAGCAACTAAAACACCTTGCCTCTTCCTACCTTAACTTGCCGATTTCCTACTACAACTTAGTACGCTCTTTGCTCCCCTCACACCAACCTGCTCACTGTACCTTGATCTCATCTATCTCACCACCAACCCTTCACCCAAATCCTGCCTCTGACCTGGTACTCTGTCACTATTCATACCTGACAATCACTCTCCTCACCTTCAAATTATTAACATCACTCCTCCTGCAAAAGGGCTTCCCCAGCTAATCTTCATTCTCCTATTCCCCTTCCTTCTATGTCACCCTTGCACTTGTATTTACCCTTTCAAACACTCGATCTTCACCCCACCCTCAGCCTCACAGTACTTATACACACATCTTTCTTCCTTCTGGAGTATAAATTCTTTGTGGGCTGGGACATGTCTAACAATAAAAATAATAATGTTGGTATTTGTTAAGCGCTTACTATGTGCAGAGCACTGTTCTAAGCGCTGGGGTAGACACAGGGGAATCAGGTTGTCCCACGTGGGGCTCACAGTCTTAATCCCCATTTTACAGATGAGGGAACTGAGGCACAGAGAAGTTAAGTGACTTGCCCACAGTCACACAGCTGACAAGTGGCAGAGCCGAGATTCAAACCCATGATCTACCAACTCTGTTATATTGTACTTGCCCAAGCTGTGTATGGTGCTCTGTAAATAGTATGCAGTCAATAAATATGACTGATTTAGATAAGCAGGGGAAAAGAGGAGTTAATTGGGAATGGCCTTTTGAAAGAGATGTGAAAATCAGAGGAAACACATGAACATAGGAGACGACTTACAAAAATAATACTCCCTTTCTATAAAACTTGGAAATGAAACTAGAGAAGTATTCATTGGTTGTTTCAGTCCAATATCACTTTGGAAAATCCCAGGTTACTGGTAAAACAAATAAAGCAATCAACATTCTTACAACACAATCTGCAAGGAGTATACGCTGGACCAAATCATCAGTTGCATGCTTGCTAAGTGTCCTTTGTGCTCTCTCTCTCTTTCCCTTCTGCTCTCAAAAGTCCATGGAAGTTTCAAAATATTCCATATCACCCAGGAGCCTGATGCCCTTGGAACCTCTCCTAGATCCTTCCCTGCTCAGAAACCATCTAATTTGAAAACTCAATGAAGAAAAACAGAAGTTGTGGATTTTAATTTAACTGAGTTCTTTCTTTCTTTGCTTTCTCCCCATAACTCCGATTTTGTAATAAAGTGGGTTTTTTGATAGATTTAACTAAAAATGTACCGGTCATTAGTTTTATCTCTTAGAATTGGGCATTTAGATTTTACATTGTTCTCAAATTATTTTATCTGTGATTTTTTAATGTATTTTGTGGATTTGGTTCCAGAGTCCAACTTAGATAGAACTTTGTAAATAGTAATGCTCTTAATTGTTTTTCTTTTTCAAGTAATCAGTTTTCCTCTTTGTGCTTTCAAAATATCTGGGGAGTGCAGAAACTTTTCCCATGGCCTTTATTGACTTTTTTTCATTTTCTGTAAGTATCCTATGATGCATTTCCATCACATCATGATTTAGAATACTGTTATAATATCAAATTTAAAAACTGAATTCAACAGCTCCTGCCTTCCAAACCGTTTGTTTTCCTTCTTTTTTCCAGAATAGGTCCACTGAGGTCACCAGGGACCAACTCAAACCTACAGTGCCTCAGGTGTGTGAAAAGTGTTCCCAACTGTCCTATGTGATTCCTGACTAATTGTTTCTTGGCTACCCTCACGCATCCTAGCTAAGACATTTGTATTTTAGCTCTTGGGCTTTGTAATTTTATAAGTAGGTTGGAAAATTGGAAGTACCTCACTTTTAGCATGGCCTAGTGGATTCAGCATGAGCCTGGGAGTCAGAAGGACCTGGGTGCTAATTCTGATTCTGCCACTAGTCTACTGTAACCTTGGGTAAGTCATTTTACTTCCCTGTGCCTCAAATACCTCAACTGCAAAATGAGGATTAAGACTGTGAGCCCCATGTGGGACAGGGACTATGTCTGACCTAATTCCCTTGTGTCTATCCCTGTGCTTAAAACAGTGCTAGGCACACAGTAAGCGCTTAATTCCACAGTTATTATTATTATAGATGAAAAAACAAGAAAGGATGAAATATACAATCACATATTGTAGCTAATAAAGACGTAAGAGATGACTGGAGGATCACTTGATATTATACAACACATAGGAATTGTACCAAGTAAAATAATATATTTCACTGAGGTCAAATAATCTCCACAATTATATCAAAAGAAAATTCTCAAAGTTGCTTTAATCCAACTATTTAAGTTGGAAAATAAAGACTGATGAAAAGAAGCCCATGTAAAATATGTCCATGATAAACAACTGCCAATGAAGTGAAAATCTTCATGCAGAGAGACCACCCACCCTTGACAACCGCATTCACATATAAGACTAATATTTGTATAGCATATGGGAGGTGGTCTTCTGCTCACGTGAAATAAGCCAGATGGGTGCCTTTTGAAAATCAATGTAATAAAACCCCACCTGGCAAAGCGTAATTGCAGCAAGTGCCTTTATGATGGGCTTTAAAACGAATAGGTGTGTGTGAGTGTAGGCACATATATACTTTCATATTTTTAAAATGTCCACATCAGACATAGTCTTTTAAGTGTAAGTGACCCTTTTCTTAAATGAACAGAGAGACAGGACAAAGATGTCACTTATAAAAACAACATCAAAATACAGGCCTGATATGCTCTGGTTTACAGAAAGAACAACAGTCAGTCATCAAAGCTGTCATCCCTTCTTTGAACTTCACTCTGGCTAAGCAAGAATAACTTACTTGCATATGTCATCTTCTGGGTCTTCAAGCCCAAACCTTTCATCAAAAGTAAGTTGTATCCTCACATTCTCCTCTACTGCTACTAATCTCCACACCAGGACCATGTTGCGTGGGTATGTGTGAGGGAACTTGGGACTGTGAATACTTCCATTAGTGGACACAGTAATGATCCTCTCATGCTGGGGATCTTGTACTCCTATAGCAAAGATACACATACAAAAACAGACACATTCAGTAAAGCATTATTCAAATTAGTGCTTTTTCATTTACTGAGGTATATATTCTGAATTAGAAGGGTTCTCAGGATCTCCCTCTCCCTTCTCTCTCTCCCAAAAGAACTGAATAATATTCACTCAGACAAAAAAACAAGAATATCACTGGGGTTGCTATGAAAAAATAATGATTAAGCCATTTATAAAATGCTAGGACCTGACTCTAATCCTACTGAGGAATATATAAAGCACATGGACTACCTTATGTAGGCGCCTTACCTCTGTGCGTCTTCTATATTTCTATAAGCTGGACTGATTAATACATAATTGTTTAGTGGTATTAGAGAAAGTGCACCTTTCAAAACACAATTATAATAGGGGACTTTTTTTTAATTCGAACAAATTTGTGGGAAGAGAACAGTTCTACCAACTCTGACATAGTGTACTCTCCCAAAAGCTTAGTCACTGCCACTAACTGACTGCCTCGATGCCTTATCTGAGTTAAACACACTGTTGAATTTAGGGAAGTGTGGAGTTCTGCATCAAATCACAAATTTCTTACTACCTCTGTTTTTAAATGAATGCATCCAGATTTGAGCCATATTGAAATTCAATTACAATATAACTTAGATAATGTTTTAATCATATTCTGGTATTTTAAAAGCTGACAATTAGAAAGTGAAATTCCGCAAGTATCTCAGTGAAGAATTGGGTGGCAGTTTGGAAATCTCTGCCTTCTGGAAGGAGAGTTTCCCCCTTGGCTGAGGGGATCCAACTGCCCAGGACAGTGGAGGGTTCCTCAAGCTTCTCGCTCTACGGGGATCCAGAAAGCAATCAGCTGAAGAAACAGGGTATTTATATTTCACATAAACTCTATTAGAATTGCAATGTTTTTCTCTTCATAACTCTCCATAACATGTGGCTGTCACTGAACCATAGGAATTTCTTTTCTACTTTTAAAATAATGGAAAGTCAAATTAAAAGGCAACTTTGCAGTTGTCTTTCCCAGAGACCACCCTACTTTATTTTCAGTGAAGCATCCAACATGATGCCATTGTTCAATGTTTTTGTTTTTACAAAAGAAGATTTATTTATTTAAATCCCCTGAAAACTCTATCAAAACCTTCCCAATCATAGTTGCCACAATCAAGCCTGAGTTTGGTACAAACATTAAGAAATGCAAAGAATGGATGAATGGAGTTTCTTATGCACTATCTACAGATAAGACAATCAAATCAATCAATGGTATTCACTGAGTGCTTTCTGGGTACAGAACACTGTATTAAGTACTTGGGAGTCCTGCTCATCTGTTACAGTGCTGTATTAAGCTTGTGAAATTTTCCTCATGATTTTGGAATCAAATCTTCAAGATGCCCCAACACCTGCCAACTCCTTGAGAACATATTCATCAATGTCTAAAATCAATTTGTCATACAGGTGGTCATTTTAAGCCTGCATAGTTATTTTATTTAAACCCGAATATCTACCTAATTCAACACAGCAGAATAAGGAATTTTTTCCCAAGTTCCTATAAAGCTGTTTGCCTAGAAAATGCAAAAGCTTCAGGAAGTTACCACACAGTTCTTCTGGCTTAGAGATTGAAATTATTTCCTATAGCATATAGGATTAAAATTCTACAATTGACATATTCATTTTTTCTTTTTATAAATGCCTTGGTGATATAAATGGCCATGAAAGATTCAAACAAAGCAACATTTGTCTGTTGTCTACAGCCCAGTAAATTGCAGGCCTTGATTATCTCAATACTATTTTTAGATTCTTAGTTTAAGGGTGACCTTTAGAATGTTTGTACTTAAACTGTGTTTACTATACTACTTTTTTCTAATCCTGAATTCCATTAGTCTATAATTCAATATAATTTAAAGGCTAAAAAAAACCCTGTCCTTTATTTGTGGTACAGGAACTGTAAATGTTCTTTCAAGTTGAATTGCTGCTCACAAAAGACTCATGCAGAATTCTCTGTGGGTTTGCCAGCAGGCACATATGATTTGCAGCTGACTGCCAAAGTCTTGTACACAACCAAAATAATGAAGGCTGTAATCAAAAATTAAAAATGGGACAATAAGTAGTAAAAAAGATCATACCAGAACTCTTTACTATGATCTTTCAGGTGAAGTCTCGAGATAATGAATTTTTCAAAATTCAAAAATAAACCCTGTTACTCCAAGTGCTAATCAGATTTAAAAACAATCAACCTTGCATTATAGAAATCCCTTTGTGCACATACACACTCACTAAAATGTAAAGTTCTGTGGTTTAGAATGGATTGTTAGTCATTCAATCACTGATAAAAATCTCACCTTTAGTAGTGCCATCTTCAAACTCTGGGGTAGAATTATACAATCAGTGAGCTCAAATTTTGAAAATCTTGTATTAAGGAACAGGCAAGAAGGGCAGGATAGTGGACTGGGGAGAGAGAAGGAGCTAGACATGTAAGGGGGGAGATGAGTAGGGAGCTGACTCCTGATGACTTTGATTTTGTCAAAGTAGATGGCAGGGTGATCAAGGGTGGGAGAGAGGGGAGGTAGGAGCAGCTACCAGGTGTGCTAGCTGGCTGCCTGAAGTCTTTCCCATGCTCACCTTACTACTGTTCTGACTGAAGTGTTAGTCCTGAGATTACCTAGGGTCCTCACATAGTGGGAAAACGGGTCATGGGTTCTAATCCCGGATGTGCCACTTGTCTGCTGTGTCGCCTCGACTGAAAAATGGGGATTGAAATCGTGAGCCCCACATGGGACAGGGACTGTGTGCAACCCAATTTACTTGTATCTACCCCAGCACTTAGCAAAGTGCCTGGTACAGAGTAAGCACTTAATAAATACCACAATTATTATTATAGTTAGGAGTGCCCAGGCCTGCCCTGAAGGGGAAGCAGAAACCTCAGAGGCCTACATTCCCAACCAGTTGAATTATTAGAATGTCGAGGACTGTGGTCTGGTGGGATGAGATGCCTGAGGAATCCTCACCCAGAATCCTGTTTTCCCACTGTCTTTATCTTGTTTTGATTTCTGAATGGTGTTTTTCTTATTAGCTCCCACCAATAACAGTTCCTTTTTCTGGGTGTCCATCCTGCCCAAACTCAATCATAAATTCTTGTGGGACAGAGACAGTGCCTGAACTTTTTTCTGCATCTTCCCCACTGGGGACATAGGACTGAGTGAAAGTCATAGATTGCGAAAAGCTGGCCAGCAAGCTCTGCTTTCAGGCCCACTCTAACAACATTCTAAAATAATATTAATGCATTCTGTTAATTATAATCCTTATAAAGTGCTTAATAAGTACCAAGCACTGTTAAACCAAGTTCCGAGCAGTCATCTCTAAATGTTACCCGTTGGTCATTCTTCATTATGGCTCTTCCTTACTCACTTGGAGCAAAGGGGTTAAAGAGGTCAAACTATTCTGCAATAACTACCAAGCAGCAGCATAGTCTAATAATAATAATCATGGCATTTGTTAAGCACTTACTATGTGCCAGGCACTGTACTACGCACTGGGGTGGATACAAGCAAATCAGGTTGGACACTGTCCCAAATGGGGCTCACGATCTCAATCCCCATTTTACAGATAAAGTAACTGAGGCCCAGAGAAGTTAAGTCACTTGCCCAAGACCACACACAGGGCCTGGTAGTCACAGACCTGGTTTCTAATCCTAGCTCTGCCACTGGTCTATGTGAGCAAGTCACTTCACTTTGTGCCTCAGTTTCCTCATCTGTAAAATGAGGATTAAATCCTACTCCCTCCTACTTAAACTGAGTCACATGTGCAATAGGGGAACCCCAGCACTTAGAACAATGCTTGACACTGCTTAAATGCTTAACAAGTACCATAATTAAGCTGGAACTAAAGGAACTGGAAAGAGAAGCTACCAGTCTCTATTGGATATCTGGTATAATAAATGATAATAACAACAGTAATTGTTAAATGCTTACTAATAATAATGTTGGTATTTGTTAAGCGCCTACTGTGTGCAGCGCACTGTTCTAAGCGCTGGGGTAGATACAAGGTAATCAGGTTGTCCCACGTGAGGCTCAAAGTTAATCCCCATTTTACAGATGAGGTAACTGAGGCACAGAGTAGTTAAGTGACTTGCCCACAGTCACACAGCTGACAAGTGGCAGAGCCGGGAGTCGAACTAATGACCTCTGACTCCAAAGCCCGGGCTCTTTCCACTGAGCCACACTGCTTATGTGCCAAGCACTCTACTATCTACTAAGTACTGGAGTAGATAAAAAATTATCTGGTCTCACTTGGGGATCACACTAAGTACGAGGGAAAACAGGGATTGTATCCCAATTTTGCACATGAGGGTACTGAGGCACGGAGAAGTTACTCACCTAAGGTAACACAGGAGACAAGAGACAGAATCAAGATTAAAACTGAGGTTTTCTGACTCCTGAGCCTGGGCTTTTCCCATTTGGCCATACTGCTTCTTAGTATTTATTGCAGAAATAGATCAGGTGAAAATTCTAGATGTAGAAAGCTTTCTCTCACAAAAAACACTGCTAACTAAGCTGAGGCACAATTTACCTTACCTAGTGATTTCACACTACATTTACCAAAAATAACTTAGCAAAAGAAGAAAATGTCAATGTTGTTAGCTCCCAATAGCAGAACAAAATTGAGAACACTGAGTTTCTTTCTCCTTGTAGATGCATGAATAATGGAGGTGTGTGCGTGAGTTAAAAGTAAAAGAATAGCAATGAAGAAAATGGCTAAGAAAAAAAATCAATACCAACCAAAACGCCAATTAATGAGAGTAAAAGGTTACAGATTAGAACTATTGAACAGATGACTGAGGAAATTTAGTGAATTGTATCTTCGGGGAACATTAAAACAATATCATAACTTCACTTTTATCAGCTATCTGGCAAAGCAATCACAACAGAATTGATTTCAGTTAAAGATTGATCAATTATAGGAAACTGGAAATTATCTAAAACCTAGCAACAGGCTAAATTTTCAACCTTGGTAATTCTAAGGGAGTCATCTCTGAATATGAGACTTGGGTTAAGGTACGTGATGAAAATACTTTAATGTCTAGTTGATTTTTTAAGTGACTGCTCTATTAAAGTAGAACTTTTAATTTCAATATTGCTCTTCAAGCCCATGTCCATGTAAGTATGTCTACAAACGTTTCTGCATGTTCTGTATTAAGAACCTCAAAAGAGATTTTCCCTACTCCATTCAAATTATCTATAGAGCCAGTCCTAAAAATGAGTGCAAATATATAGTTGCTATGGATGTGTTTGTATTGAAGATTAAACGGTTATAAGGGGAGATTCAGACTTGGTTTCCCAGCAGGAATGTCTAACAGCCAGATTTAGATCAGCAGCTTTAAAATACAAAAAGATTTTGTGGAATAGAAGGAAGCATACAGAGGGCTTTGGGAATGTGAGAGAGCATCAGTTTCACAGAGAGAACCGAGGATTGGTCTGCTTCTGTTGATTGCTTTCTTCAGTCTCGCTGGATTGTACACTCATGTTTACTAATTCTACTGTGCTTCCCTTTATTAAGTGTTCTGTACATAGACACTCAATAAATATATTACTGAGTGAATTAATCTAACTACCCACCTTGCTTTTCTTTGTTCCCTGTATATTTTCAGGTTCTATCACTGCATCAAAATACTACATGTCTGAACTAGATGTAAGGGACAAATTATCAGGATGCACAATCAAGAAACGATGATGGTATTCGTTAAGTGTTCACTTTGTGCCAAGCACTGAACCAAGTGCTAGGGTAGGTAAAAGATAATCCAGTCGGACACAGTCCCTATCTCATATGGGGTTAGCAAGTTAGCAGACTAATGGGGACAGGGGTGCGGAGGGAAAGAACAGTTGGTGTTTAATTCTCATTTAACAGATGTGGAAACTGAGGTACAGAGAAGTTAAGTAACTTGCCCCAAGTCACTCAGCAGGCAACCAAAAAGGCCGGGATTTGAACCGAAGACCTCTGACTTCCAAGTCATCCTCTTTCCATTAGGATATTCTGCTTCTCAACTGTTGAGGGAAAAGGAAATGACTATAGGAGATAGGACAGGGGGAGGATGGACAAGGAGAGTCACTTACACGTACTGTGAAGAGGATTTTTTCTCCCTAATTCACATATCCATTCTCTGTCTTCCTTGCAACCTACTCATGACCTTATATTTCATTTATTCTTAACTCAGCCCTTGGTTTTAAATTAGGAATAACATCACATATCACATTTGATAATATATATGTGGTGATAATGACTTCCACCTATTTTCATAGTGGTACAATACCCCTCTAATTTTTATTCTCCATTTATTAAAGCTTAAAATCCATCCCTGTAATCACAACTATAAAGACGGAGAGCTACCCAGAAAATGTCCTGTGAAACGTAGATAAAGCATTACCTAAAGCAGTTTCCAAAGGGCAAACCACATGAAAAACCCACTCAAATATTCACATTTCCAAGTTTCTTATATCAGGCAAATCAAGAGAACAGCACATTTTTCTAAAGTGATCATCTCCCACTCCAAAACCACGTTCACAGGCATTCCAAGGAATCTAAATTTGGTAACAGAAATATGAAGTTTTATAAAAGTTATTCACTCCACTATTACTTATTCTGGCATCCTGCATGTTTGGTTTCTAAGGTATACTACAAAGAGCTAGAATCCAATCCATTAATGAATCCATTGATTGAGCACTTACTGTGTGCAGAGTGCTTTACTAAGTGCTTGAGGAGTACAATATAATACTGTAGACAATGTAGATATGGTAGACAAGTTCCCTGCTCACAAGAAGCTTACAGTGGATTTATTCTTCTTGGCTGTTTTTCCAAGATTCTAACTTCCTTGGGGACAGGCCATAGTATGGAGAGAATAACTGACTCGAGGAAGCAACTTGACTAGAAGATGAACTGCAGACACAGATGGAAAAGCACCTCTGCCCTACTAAGACTGTGAAGCCCATGTGAAACTGGTTCTCTGTCTGGCATGATTATCTTGTATCTACCCCTGGGCTTAACCCTCACTTTACAGAAGAGGTAACTGTGGTAGAGAGAAGTGAAGTGACTTTTCCAAGGTCACAGAGCAGACCAGTGGCAGATCCAGGATTAAAACCCAGATCCTTCTCACTCCCAGGGCCATGCTCTATCCACTAAGCTATGCTTCTTCTCAATGAAGGAGCAAATGGAGTTGGAGTGAGCTGGATGCATTTCATCATGCAACATCACTCCAGGAAATTGAAGGCTTGGAAAACTGGGTCTTGACTGATGAGAGAATCAATCATGGTACTCACTGCAAAGCATGGAATTAAGTGCTTGGGAAAGTACAATACCTAGTGTTGCTAGATACAATCCCTGCCCAGAAGAAGCTTACAGTCTATATGGAATGTCTGTGTTAGTTGCGCCTGACTGTGCAACGCTAACTGAGGTGGATTATGCCAACTTCACTGGGCTGGTTTTCTTTCTTGGTTCCTAAAGAATTTAAACTACTTGGGTATCCCCAGTGTAACCATATGGATCACTTGTTCAGAAGAATCTATGAAACTTGTTCCTTAACAGCTTTCTCTACTGTTGACAAGTAATCCAAGGATCTCAAATGGATCTGCTGACTACAGCCTCCCCGCAAGTGACTATAATACTATAATATAATACTATAATATAATCCAGTCCTGCAGTTAAGAATATACCAACCATCCAAATATGAAGCTCTCTGTTCCATGAAATGGAGAGTTATTTTCAAATTGGTAAAGGATATGTGACAAGGTGTGATGAGTTTAAGGGGCATTAATTACAAACTTTAAAAGGAACCAGAACTCTAGAAAGAATTTCTGGTAAGAGAGTTGATCTTACTCAGCCTATTTCAAAATACTAAAATCCAGCCTGAACAATGAGGACCTCTAATTGAACACTGTGGAATCTCTATTTAAATACAAAATAATCATCAGATTTTTATTTTTCAGCAAATGAAATCATTTGATTCATCTACTGTCCATGAACGGAAAAAGAAAAGTTCCATGCATAAAAGACTATATCCTTCTCAAGAAACCAAGCCTCAAAGTATCTATAAATCATGAAGCTGACATCCATCGTTATTCATCATTTCTTTAACCTTCACCAAGACATCACCTATCTTTCACCCATGCAACAATGCAAATTGGTTGAAACATGACATCACCCAAAGCCTGTATAGCAGAGTCTAAAGAATATTCCTTAAGACTGTAAAGGCAGAGGCAAAATTTGAACAATCTTCTGTGATATCAAATGCTTACAGTGTGACAAACATTACAGAAATAATAATTTTCAGAGTTAAAGCTAAATAATATGAACACATTTAGTATGTCAGTAATATAATTAGAGGAATTCCTGCATATCTTTAATTGATATGATAAATGGCTGGAGATGTGAACACTACTGAAATTTAGAAAATGAATGGCTAAGAGAGAAAGCTAGAAAAATCAAGGACAGAAGATACATTACAGTATTAAGATGACATCGAGTCCACACTTATGACTTCTAAACCTTGTTATGATAAAAGCAAATTCACCACCCAGCCTAAGATATCACTGAAGAGGAAATAAAACATCCTGCCTAAGGTCAGCTGCCTGAATTCCCCTCCAAATACAGGAGTGTAAGATGAGGAAAAAAAACACACATTGTTTTTGAATTCTGAATTGTTGAAAAAGATGTTTCTTACCTTTTAAATGTTCTCTCTTCTTTGTTCTATGCCAGTCCAGATGCCTGGGTATAGTTCCTCCCTGCCAGCAGATGGAGATAGTACAATTGAGTCTATTGGTGATCTCAAACCCTAGCCTATAAGAGTCTAAGGGTTCAGATTCTTCACCTCTGACTTCAGAAATAGCAAATTTGAGTAATTGAAAAACCACACAAAAAGTTGTAAAGAAAGATATTGACTCAAATTTGAACTTTACTTTCATTTGCACTAATCACTGATAAGGAGTCTAGGCTGGCATAGAAAAAAAAAAGATAGAACATTAACTTGTTTGTGACTCATTCTCTCCATATTCACGTTCCACCTCCATAACTGTTACCGTCACTTACCCCCACAAATACTTTTACATTACCCATGAAAAATCAGCATCTACTGGAATGACTCATCTTTGTTCTGGATTAGAAGGCACTTGCTTGTCAAGGATGTAAATGGCTTTCTGTTTTCAAGCATTATGGGATGAGCTTCCCCTTCCTTTGGTGATGCCTCTATGTTGATTAGAATGAATCTAGGCTGTTTTCCAGTGGTAATCTAGGCTCTTCTTATCTGTGATATGCAACGTGAAGAAGTTGATTCAGTCCAGCTGATTTCAAGTTCTCCAAAGTCAGACATATCAAGTGTTCATAAAGTCAAAATTTGCCACTCTGTAGATAAACCAGATGATTCTTTCGAAATTAAGGCAGGCATTAGAAGAGATGACAGAAAATATTTCTGTCAAAGACCATGAATGCTATTATTTCATTCTTTAAAGTGATGCTCACTACAGATGGTTTTCTTGAGACTTACTAATAGAAATTGCCTATCACTTCTCCATTTTGGTGAAGTGTAGAGTGACTTGTAAAAAAAAAAAAAATAGTCTCCTGACATTTTCAGCTTGCTAAAAAGGGGCAATTAAACACAACTGAATCCCATTAGATGATAATGACTCTCACTCTCTGAAACCAAGATGATGACAACTGTTGAACCATCGGATCATCCAAACTAGCTGATTCCCACTCCTTTGAGAAACCCAAAGGCCTTGTAATAAGTACCTATTCTAGTTTGATTTAAGCTTACCAAATATAAATGTCTACCTACTAGTTACAACCACAAAGCCTTAAATCAAAATCTCAAGGAATTTTTCTTTCACTAATTAGTAACCAGTTGAGCACTGTGCTTGCCTATCTGAAATTATTTAGCACCACTGAGACAGGATTTACCGCTTCCATGTCCTTCTTGGCAAGAAAATTTCATATTCATAACTGTCAGGATGCTTGACAATTATTTCAATAATCTAGGAAACTGAGAGGCTTTTCTGGCTTCTTAATGTCAGTAGTTTTATCACTAGGAGTCCACCAGTAACAAATATGCTGAAAATTTCAATTGGTTTTTCATATCTATGGATTTACTGGAGGTTACCTCATTCCACTTGTTGAAATGCTCTCCCACTGACAGAAGACTGATAGGGTTGACTTAACATGGCCTCTAACAGATTTATATTCTAGTCCTTTGCTTTCTCTTGTATCTCACTGGATGATCAAGCAATATCAAACTGGAAATTGTATATAATTTGCTTGATGATGTGCTTTTCAAAATATGTCTGATGATGGCAGTAAAAGTGATTATGGTATTTGTTAAGGGTACACTATGTGCCAAACACTCTGCTAAGCACCAAAATAGAAACAGTAGTCATATGTGGCACAGTCTCATATTGCCTCACTTTAGAAAAATCCCTGAGTGGTACAGTGCTTTGCACAGTAAGTGCTCAATAAATATGACTGACTGACTGAATGAAAAAGCAAAGAAATCTGAGTCTAAATGGTGGATCTGAATTTGGAAACATGATACGATCTTGAGTAGAATTAGTCAGGACCACTTAACTCACATGAAAACAGCCCAACAGTATAATGATACTAGAAGACACCTACCACTGTGGAATATAGACGTTATGATCTCACACTGGGAGAAGAAATTTTACAGATGTAGGGTACAGATTATTTTAAACCATATCAACTTCGGTTTCACTTTTCTGGGATTAAGCTCCAATTTTTAAAATGGCATCACTCCCTCCCCCGCTATAATAGTAATTTGAAAAATAGGAGTAAAACTGATTTTTCTTTCATGGTGATGCTGTTAAAATCACCATAATCTTGGTAAAATAACTACAGACTTTTAGAGCAGACTAAATGATTACTGGTTTTGAAAATGTTTTCCCAGAATGGAAAGAAAAATCAGAAAACAGTAATAAAATGTGGAAAGATGGCTGTGAATATTTATAAACATTTCCAAAACACAAGCAATAAAGAAACTCTTTCATGACTGATTTTAGAGAGTTCATTTGGAAGTGTGATGCTTTGAAGAAAAACTATTTTCTGTAAATAGAGCCTCATTTCCAAATTTGGGGCACAATGAAGCCAGCTGCCTTGATGCTATAACTCTCTGGAACAGGCAGTGAATATAAAATATAGCCAATAATGTTTGTCATGAGAAAAGCACTATAAAATTTGAAGTGGTATTACTTCATGTAAAAGTAATACTGCATGATTACACAATTAACCATACTATATTGTTCATCAAATTGAAATGTACAAAGTTTTTCATAGTAACACTGAGATACTATTTCCCAAAATAGTGTCTAAAACCCTTTCATCTTTTGTAAATTGCTCCTACTAGAAAAGAAAGCTTCATGCTTCCTCATATTGTGGCACAGGCTCTATTCCTTGGGGCCAATTGTTTACAGGAAAAGGGCGGTCTCTGAATTTCCAAAGGGGAGCTTTCCATTATAAAGAGCAGATAATCTGGTTTTAGAACAAATGGTCAGTGAGGTCATTAAACCACTGCATAAGCCATGGAGCTCATTTTGGTGAACGAAGAAGAGTGCAAAATGGCCATGGGAACAAGGAGTTCATGCCACGGATGAATCTGAGATCCAAAATTATTAGAATTTTCTGCCCTTAAATGCCAGTTGACTTCATGCAGTCCTAACCTTTATACACAGAAACAAAAGTTTAACGTGTTAATATCACATAACTATATAGCTCAACGTATACATCTGCGTTCTTAATATATATACTTTTTTCATGAAACAAAACAGGTGCTAATATTTTCAAAGCTATATTCAGCCAGCAGGAATGTCAATTTTCCAACCTGTCAAGACGTATCTTTAAAAAGCTTTTGGTTGACAAGAACTGTAAATGCAAGGAACACCATTAGAATAAGACTCAATTGTACTCTTTCCATCTTCCATCAAGTATTTCTCCACATTTATATGAAGAACAGAAAGGTAATATATTAAAAATAAAAAGAGCTGCACATGATAGACTTTTCTTCATGCAGATATATATTTTCACTCAGAATTATTAGATACCATTCTTCTAAACTGATTTCTAACAACGAACAATAGGAAAGTCATAGAAAGTTGTGACAGAGATGAGACTTTATTTTTAAATGCTCACAAAATTATCCCTTGCTTGAGACACAGCTCGAGAACACACTTTGATACACCTTTCAACCTTGTCCATAAAAATCTCCTCAGTTCATAATCTCAAAGAGAATGCAACTAGTACAGTCACAATCCTACTAAGGAATTTTCTCTCTTACAAGATTTTCATACAAGATTACTTATTTCATCAAATATCAACTACATGAGGTTCAAGGGAAATATTACGCTAATTTTATAGATGGGGAAGTCTGCAAATAAAAGGCTGGCCTCAAACATTTTGTATTGGAATTAGAACCCAGAGTCATTGATCCCAACATTCCATTGTTAAAACACCAAACATTTTTTCCTCTATAGCACGCATATCTTGAGACTGAGGGTCAAAATGGAAGGAAAGCCAACCTTCTAAAATTGGTAGATTATTAATGTAAAATAAATTATTGTATATGTTATGGACATCCTGAATCAAGGACTGAAATATAAGTCATCTTGAATAAAGATATTCACACTATTATAGAATTTGTGACATAAATCCGTATATGTTCAGTACGTGTAAAGCACCGTTCTAAGTGCTGGGGTAAATATAAGAAACAATTTGGACACCATCCCTGTCTCGCATGGGGTTCACAGTCTAAGCTGAATAGAAGCAAATAGACATGTAAGTTATTTGGCCGAGGGGTTGTGGGGAGGGTGTTGGGGGGTGTCCCTTCAGAGAGTCATTTAAATTTTTCTGCCAATAATTTCTACAGTATTTTGGTGGACGTACCAGAATAACAGTGCTAGCTACATATTATAAGATTACATCTAATGGAAATATCAATGAAAATCTTCCTACAATTTGCTTCTTCCCCTCCAGGCTTTATTTTTACATCTTTCTCCTCTAATATTCTGCTTCCTTCCTTTGATCCCTATAACATTCATGTCTTCACTTTTCTTCCTCTTTCATTTATTATTGAATTATTTTTAACTACATTTTCTAATGGGCTCTACAGTCAAAACAAATAAAAATATGCTATAATAGTAATTATAATAATTATGGTATTCATTAAGCACCTATGTGTCAAGCACTGTATTAAGTTCTGAGGTGGATACAAGCAAATTGGGCTGGACACAGTCCCAGTCCCACATAAGGCTCACAATCTTAATCCCCATTTTACAGATGAGATAACAGGCTCAGAGAAGTGAAGTGACTTGCCCAAGGCCACACAGCAGACAGGTGGAGGAGCGGAATTGGAACCGATGACCTTCTAACTCCCAGACCCTTGCTCTACTCACTACACCATGCTGCTTCCCTATGTGAAATATTTGCTTTTATTACAGATTACTCCAAAGTCAGAGACATCTTCATACTTGAAGAACTTATTTTCATGTACAAGCAGTCATTTGCCTACTCTTGCTATCTCTCTCTCTCTTTCTAAATATACACACACTTACATATTCTGAGATAATGGGCCACTTGAGTACAGAAGTGGTCTCTCTTACAGACTACTGCACACATTTTTCCTTGTGTGTGACAATCAATTTAATAAACACAATTTGAATTGGACTCCAAAAATCCTATTCTGCTGTCATATTATGTCTCTTGAAAAGAGAAAATTAAAGGAGTCCACATCTATCAAGATAACACAGCCTGACACAATGGATTACTAAAATTCAAGAATGCTAGGATATTAAAACTATCTTAAAGGTTAATGAATAGATTTTAATTGCTATCTGATAATACAGCATATGAAGTTTATACTTCAGTTTAAGAAATCTATATTATACAGGAATATGTGTATATGCATATACATCTATATAACTTCTCAATGAACTGTATAATGACAGGCATCTCACCGGAGCATTTTTAAAGTTGTCCTGTATAAGAAAACTGTTAAAAGAAAAGATGGAATGCACAAAGAAAATACAGACTATTAAAGTTGGAGAGGGTCAATACCAACTATTTGGAATGTTTTCTTCTGGACTGCAAACAGAGATAATGCTGTTGGCAAACAAAATGGTAATTTTCCTTGATAGGATCTTTCTTTTGTGTGCAATGTTTAAGTAAGTATATGTGGGTAGGAAACTATATGTCCCAATAGCAGAAAGCTTTTCAGTAACAGCTGCTGCTTCGATACATGGAGGGCAGAATAGCAGATTTAATCTGCTTTCAAGGAGTAATGTTGGGAGAACACACTAGCAAACACCACCAATAAAAGGAAGATGAATGGCAGTAACGGAAGCAGAGTTGGTCGTTATATATATATATAAGACAAACTCAGAAAGTATTAGAGTGGCACTCAGTACTTGGGACAACACTAGAATAAAAGGGAATTCAACCCTCAAAATAGTAAAGAAAAAGAAAACTTGATTCATTTAGCTGTTCTGGTCTACGAAGTTATTGCCTGCAAATCATAAATGATGCAGATTGAAACAAGGGTTCTCAACGGAGAGAATGGGGAAAGATTTTGCTATTTCAAAAAGACTCTGATCAGTACATTCATGATCTTAAACACTCTACAACCTTCAAGAATATTCATCCTTTTCTTATTATTATATCTAAACCTAAAATCTGAAGCAGGATAAAGTGTAGTTTGTCACTTAAGTGAAAGCCAGTCAATGGCAAAACAAAATTTGCATTCATCCATTCTATCGTGCTTACTGAGTGCACACTATGTGCAGAGCACTGTACTAAGCACTTGGAAAGTACAATTTAGCAAAAAAATAGAGACAATCCCAACCCAACAAAGTTTGCAATCTTTTCACTAAAGTTTCAATTCCAGGGTACAGAACTTGTTGAGGAAGTATATTAATGAACACCTGAAGTCTATGGTCTGTAAGACATTTGAACTTGAATAAACAGCTCCTAAGAACAACATGAGAGAATTAAGAATACAAGCTTGCTATTTTAAGCACTGCTATATATGATCATAATATAATCCAAATGGTTCATTTAGGATGCCTTCCCTACTAAATCATTCCTGATTTTGTGCTTCAAAAGCCATTTCAATAAATCTACAATAGACAGTGAAGCACTCAAAATCATGTACTACATTTCAAAGTAAATACATTTTTTAAGTCAGGTTAACTTGCTATTATATGTTGTTTAAAAAATTATGAAAAAAATCCTCCAACAGCCACATCTTTCTGAATATGACATGACTAAGTGTCGGAAAAAAATGTTTTTTTTACATACGTATGGCATCAACTGAGGTGTATTATGATACTGACTGCCATGAATGTGAGGTTTTTTGGAATACAAGGCCAGCATTACAGAACTAGAGGTACCAAATACAGAAACCAAGACAAGTGGAGAATCACATACACTCTAACTTTAGACAAAAAAAAACTATATTACAAAAGGATATTTAGAAGATGGAATGATTCTTTCTGAAGATTAATGAAAATTCAAGGGCAATCTGTAAATCAATTACCTATATTATATGTGTAAACAAAAATGATGGAAATGACAACAGGGCAACTACATTTTTGAGATTTAAATAGGTGACCTATGTAAATACACAACCACAGGATTCACAATTACTGTCACCAGATTTTTACCCAAAAGACATCCATGAATTTAGTTGATCTAAGGGAAATACAAGGCAGTTAATATAATTTAAGGATAAATTTTTAATTTTAAGGTCCAATTTTAGCAAATTTAAAAGCATATTAGACAGTATGAATAAGAAAAATATCATAAAAGAGAAAGGAAAATGCACAAGGGCTAACTACATGTTGCCAAAAACCTAACAAAAATCTTACAGCCCAAAAAAATGATTCTGTGGCTATTATGATAGTGGATGCAAAACTCTTATTTGCAGCCACTATCATAATAGCCACAGAATCAGATCAGAATAATTTGATCAGAATAATGATCAAAATGACTTAGAGATTATGAAACTAGTTGCAACCAAACAGAAAACGTACCAACAGGACCCGCCAGTTCTCCATATTACAATAATAAAAATAATGATGATGTTGGTATTTGTTAAGCACTTACTATGTGCAGAGCACTGTTCTAAGCGCTGGGGGAGATACAGGGTAAGCAGCGTGGCTCAGTCAAAAGAGCACGGGCTTTGGAGTCAGAGGTCATGGGTTCAAATCCCAGCTCGGCCACTTGTCAGCTGTGTGACTTTGGGCAAATCACTTCACTTCTCGGTGCCTGAGTTCCCTCATCTGTAAAATGGAGATTAAGACTGTGAGCCCCACGTGGGACAACCTGATTCCCCTGTGTCTACCCCAGCACTTAAAACAGTGCTTGGCACATAGTAAGTGCTTAATAAATATCAACATTATTATTATTAGGTCATCCCACGTGAGGCTCACAGTTAATCCCCATTTTACAGATGACTTAACTGAGGCACAGAGAAGTTCAGTGACTTGCCCACAGTCACACAGCTGACAAGTGGTAGAGCCGGGAGTCGAACCCATGACCTCTGACTCCAAAGCCGAGGCTCTTTCCACTGAGCCACACTGCTTCCCCTAATATAATGAAATGTCTACCTATAAAAATGTGTCATGGAACATGCCAATCAAGAGAAGGAATGTGTGGCCACTGGTGGGACACCAAAGATTTAGAGTTCCGGAGATTAAAGATCTCTATGGGCCATACACATTATTACACAAATCTGAATCACCCTCATCTAACCAACCACTCTCATTACACACTCAAAGGCAATCTTACACGGCCGGCAAAAAAGACATAATGAACCCCTGAATATATTTTCCATTTCCAGGAAGACTGCCTTTCACTGCTTAGTCTCTACCTTTAAGGAAATGACTTCTGTCAAAGACATGAAAATGAAAAATAATAAAAAATAATTGTGCATTTGTGACATGTATACTATATCTTAAGCACCCTATTGAACACTGTGGCGCAAAACAAGATAATCTGGTTGGATGCAGCTCTTAACCCAATTGGGGATCAGAGCCGAAAAGAGGAAAGCACCTGAACCTGTTGGCATTCTCATAGTATGGAGGGGACATAATCCTTAGGCATCTGCATCTTCAAAAAGAAAGGAGAGAGACCTGACTATGGAAACTAATGGGCAATCTTCCAGCTCACCACTGCTGGCAAGACAGCCAACCAGAGTCATTCTGAGCAGACTACTGAGGAATAATCCATAAATCAGTTATGTATACTGAGGATCACTGTGAACTACCTGAAGCACAATGAGATTCCAGAACAAATCATGCAGAACAGATAAACTCTTAGTGGGTGACATATAAGAAAAGTGTCTCTGTACTTTGTTCACTTATTTTCACAAAAGCACTTGACATAGTCAGCAGATCAGGACTACCCAAATGCTGAACAAACTTAGCTGTCCTGAAAAATTCACCTAGATTCTAAGGTTACTCTTAGGGCTATGACAGTGGATGCAGACAAGAGGTAACACTAAAACTGATCAAAATTACTTCGAGATTATGAAACTAGTTGCAAGCAAACAGAAAATGCATACTAGTTGAAGGAAACCTACCTGATCCATTACCCAACATTGCTGGAGTGAATCAGGGTAAGATAGTAGGTAGAGTGTATGCTAGCCTAGATCAGGATGCACTGATAATGATAATAATAATAATAATAACGTTGGGATTTGTTAAGCACTTACTATGTGCTGAGCACTGTTCTAACTGCTGGGGTAGATACAGGGTAATCAGGTTGTCCCTCGTGAGGCTCACAGTCTTCATCCCCATTTTACAGTTGAGATAACTGAGGCACAGAGAAATGAAATGACTTGCCCAATGCTACAGAGCTGACAAGCGGCAAATCCAGAATTTGAACCCATTCCCTCTGAGTCCCTAGCCTGTGCTCTTTCCACTGAGCCACGCTGCTTCTCTAGAATTCCAAGCTGGAGTCAAACTCACTTCTGATCCCCTGAGGAAACTCTTTCATTTCAAAAGGATACAAAATCATCCAAAGAATTACAAAAGGTGGTTACATTTAGAATGATCTGATAGTAATTCTGAAGGAAATAGACTGGCCTAAACTTGGGAAACCTCACACAAAAGCGGCAAAGAGAAGCAACATGGCCTAGAAGAAAGAGCATGTCACTGGGAGTTGGAAGGCCTAGGTTCTAAATCTGGCTCTGCCACTTCCCTGCTTTGTTCCCTTGGGAAGTCATTTAACTTCTCTATTCCTCCTTTTCCTCATCTGTAAAATGGAGACTAAATACATGTCTTCCCTCCTCAAACTCTAAGGCACAAATCAATCATATCTATTAATTGCTTACTGTGTGTAGGGCACTACAGTAAGCATTGGGAGAGTATAATATAACAGAGTTGGTAGATACATTTCCTGTCCTCAGGCAGCTTACAGTCTAGAGAAGAAAGGAGCTTACTATATTACTACATATACTATATAATTATATTGTATTAGAGAAAGTAGCTGGCTCAATTATCTTGTATCTACTTCAGGGCTGAGTACTGTGCTTGGCTCACAGAAATACTTACTAAAGACCACATTATTATTATTTAACAATAATAATTATTAGAATTTTAGGACCAAAGTTGTACTAAAGTTGGACTAAATAAAAATCATTGTATTTATGTGCTTACTAGGTGCAAATCTCTGTACTAAGTACCAGGGTAGATTCAAGATGAGGAAAAGAAGGTGAAGAATAAATGGAGAGAAGCTATAGCCACCAGAAAGCAAGATCCTACAGGTCCAGAATTCAAAAAATTGTCATAGTGATTTTTGCAGTGCCCAAGAACTTATTATAAATATTTTTAGAGCTAGTAGGAATTCATCTGGAAAAATGTTACATGGAAGACCAGAGAAAGTACAATAGACTAGCAAAATAAAACCATAATTGTGAATGGAAATCCAAGCCGCTCAAATTTTCTTTATTTTTGGCAATTTTCCAAAGACTACTCTTCCCCCAAAACCGAAACGTTCATTTATCCAGTTTTCCAATGTCCTGTATCTCTCCAATACAGTTTTCCAAAACATTCATTCAATAGCATTTATTGAGCATTTACTACATGCAGGGCACTGTACTATGAGTTCGAATCCCAGCTCTGCCACTTGGCAGCTATGTGACTGTGGGCAAGTCACTTAACTTCTCTGTGCCTCAGTTACCTCATCTGTAAAATAGGGATTAACTGTGAGCCTCACGTGGGACAACCTGATGACCCTGTATCTACCCCAGCGCTTAGAACAGTGTTCCGCACATAGTAAGCGCTTAACAAATACCAACATTATTACTAAGCGCTTGGAATGTACAAATCAGCAACAGATACAGTCTCTGCCCATTGACAGGCTTACTGTCTAACTTGCTGAGCATTCTATTTTAATCATCCATATAAGAATACCTATTCCCAGTATTTCCCGTAAACTCAAATTTAGCTTTTTAGGGATCGTTTCTTTCCCTCCTATAATCAAGTACACTTGTACACATTTAGAAGGCTTAAGGTTAGCATTATTCTACCAAAAAAAACCCAAATCCAAACAAAGACTACTTTTCCTTTTACTATATCAAAATGTCTAAACACTTTACAATTCTTTCACCAAAAACGCTACTGAAGAATTGAACTCTAAACTTTTAGTGATTATATATAAAAGGTTTCCAGGCAAATTTTATTGAAATCTGAGGGAAAAAGAGGTTCAAATATTTAAATTTTTGGAGTCCCTTCATAACATTTTCAAATTTAATGAATCTGCTAAAATATATATGTAGGACTTCTGCCTACATAATCTTAACTGTAATTCTGAAAACATTTAACATCAAGCAGTAATTGGGGGTTGTGAGGGGTATAGATGTCATAAAGTAAAAATTAGTAGCAGAAGATATACGTGTTTAAGTATGTTTAAATAAAGCTATGTTTGGAGAACCTTTTTTAGGTGGGGCCTATATATTAACCAAATTCTTATGATATAGAAACACTGTGGCTTGTAATTTTAATCTAACACATTTGGTTCATCTAGTTACTTGTGAGGGGATTTACACTGTCTACATTTTTGATTTGGATCTCAGCTCCACAGCCTAGCTCTAATCTATTATATTTGCCACTTTAGGGCTTGTGAATCATTCTTACATTGTACTTTTGCTTTCTTTAAAAATCAGTCTCTTTCTACACCTTCATAACTGTGTCCAACATCTCTGTCATCCCATATAATGAGAAGTCAAAGGAAGGGAATTTCCAACCAAAGACCAACAAGTTTAAATATTTTCATCTCAATTTGCCAAAACCCAGATAAACTGGCTTTGAAACAAGGGAGAGAAAACCAGTTTATTATTTACCCGATATTCATAGATGAAACCAGGTGTGAAGAACTATAAAACTTAATGTACTTTATAAATATGCCTCGAAAAATCCTGTTCTTTTCAAAAAATTGGCATGTAATCATAGACATAAAACCAAATTTACTATTTTATAATAAAACGGTGTTACAAAAAATCTCTTCTATAAATTGAAGTATCTGGTTTCTTTAACTGTTTTCAAAGGCATATGCATTTAAAGATAACCACTCATTCTTTCTCTAGGGAACTGTAACCTAACACTTCCTAATCTAACTGTAACCTAACAGGACTAACTCACACACTATATTTTATAAGCAATTTTTAATGGAAGTGTATCTATGCAGTCCTCCTAAAAAACCTTCAGGAAAATTTTTCCCTAATTGAAAAATTCAGTAATCAAGTAATCATGAAATCTTTTTACAGTAAAGGGAAAATACAGGATATCAACATATAATCTTCCATGATGCATTATGAATTTACCAGAAAAACGAGTTAAGACTTAAAATAATCATAAAACTGCTCAATTGAACACTACCAATAATTTTTGAGGGGTTACACCACTGCCAAACTTTAATACTCCAGTCACAATTAGGGTCATGGAGAGTAGGAACAGTTTCAGGAGTTAAAAACACACATGCACACACAACACCCCACCCCACCCCACCCCCATTTGATGCCTGTTCACTTGTTTTAATGTCTCTCTCCTCCTTCTGGACTGTAAACCCACGGTGGGCAGGGGTTGCCTCTATTACTGAATTGTACTTTCCAACCGCCCAGAACAGTGCTCTGCACACAGTAAGCACTCACTAAATATTACTGACTGAATGAATAAATGGGAGTGGAGAGAGTGTACTGATATACAAAACCCCAGTATCATCCAATAACTCTCAAAAGGGATGAATGCCCAAATATGGGACTTCTCCCAAATGCTTAGTAGAGTGCTTTGTGTACAGTAATTGCTGAATAAATACCACTAACAGGAAGAACAGGCATTTTATTCTCAAACAAGTAGGTCAGACAGCAGGCAAGTGACAGAACCAGAATTAGGACACATTTCAATCAATCAATGGTATTTATTGAGCATTATGTGCAAAGCACTGTACTAAATGCTTGGGAGAGTACAACAACTTAAGAGCACACATCTCCTGACTCCAAGCTTCGTGCTCTGTCCTCTAGTTACACTTTACTATAGCTTCATTCTTTAAAGCTTTCAGTGTCACAGTTTTAACAAGTTTCTGAATGGGATTTAAATCCAAAATAGAATTTTACAGCTGAAACATATTGGTTAAAGTTGTGCTTCAATGTGTCCTCACAATTCTATTCAATATTTACTAAGCACTTACTGTGTGCAAAGCACTGTACTAAGCACTTTGGAGAGTACAACATAACAAAAGATACATTCCCTACCCACAACAAGTTCATGGTCTAGACGGGCAGACATTAATGTAAACAAATAAATGGGTAGATAAACAGCATTGTAGTAAGAGCTCGGGAGCACTCAGTGCAATTTCTCACATGATCCCTGACTCAAGGAGCTTACAATCTACATGATATCTCAAAGAAGCAAGATAGGAACCAGCCAAGTGCAGGCAATTTGAATTTGGCCAGTAGCCATTGTTTTTTCAATGGCTGGCTAAGAGTGAGTCCACAAGCAACTGGACAAATGCTATACGTTGTCTTGGGTAGGCGGATACAATCCTGCCATTTAATGTTGGGTTCAGCTTACGTAACATTGATCAAGCCATTTATAAAGCAACATGTGATACATCAATAATTACAGTTACCCAAAGGACTCAACACAAAGGATTTATGGGTTGCTGTTCTTTGTATCAGGTCATTTACTCTGCCAGTTACGTCTGATAGCTTAATTTTTGCTTGTATATCGTACTCGTACCTCAGACTGTGCATTCCTTGAAGAAGATACTCATCTTCCCTCTCAACCTATTTCTAAATTCAACCTAATCCTCCCTGCTCAGAAACTCAACCTCGTTGGCATCCATGACTCTCAAGTCAATACTTTATTCTCATCTCACTCACCATCAACTGTTCACCTCTCTTGCTCATGCTGACCCTCCATGAGATATCTCCTTCTTAGCTTTCCACTCTCTTCATCCCCAAATCTTATCCCTTGCTCTTTCCATGCAAATCTCTTACCAAGCCTTGCTTCTGACTGTCCCATCTCTACCATACTGTGGATTCTCCTCCACCTTGGTTGGAATTATTTTTTTCCTACAGACCACATTTAAGATATTCTGAAAAGCCACCTACCCAAATAATTTCTACCTACCCATGACATGTCATGCTAATGGTCATCTCTACCATGTATTTGTAGATATAACTGTACACAGGTTTACTGAATTAATTCATTTTCTCACTTGTTACTACTACCAATTGTATTTGGTTTTCCCCCATCCTCACTTAAAAATAAAATAGTAAACTCAAGGCTAGGCTAACTTATTGTATGGTCCCCAGCAGCTTGTAGACTGCTCAGCATCCAGCAGGCATTTGACAATGAATTGAGAGCAAGGATCATAAGTCTGTAGCCTTTTTAGTGTCTGCTGGAATGTTCTGTCTTCAATGGGAACTTAACACTGATGCCGAGTTCAAATCTCAGAGTAGTGAGAACTGCTGGACCATACCACTGATTTCTAGACCTTTCAAACTTGATGGTATAATCTGTCTGCCCATTTCCCAAAAGATATGATAGCTCTTGAGTCAATTTCTATTTCTTTGACTATCAGAGTATCATGGAAATTTTATTGCCAGGGCAGCAAAATTTACTGTCAGCACTTTCAGTTTTTTTTCCAAAGAAAACCTTTGACTATAGGGATGTCTAGGGTACAATTCACTGAGTAGGACTTATCAAGCACACCTGATCTGTCACCATCAACCCAACAAGTTTTAAATCCTATATTTAAAGGTTAATAAGAATGAGGTTGTAATTCCAGGAAAACATCCTGCTTTGTAACCTTCTGCCTGCTATAACTTATGTCACAATTTTATTTTCACTAGCTTACAGACCAAGACATCTGAGAGGTGCTGTAGGAAAGTCTTTTGAAACCAAATCTTTCAAGCATAAAGTTCTGAAAGGTCATCTCATCTTCTGTCTCTCATTGTTAGTTTATCAATGCCTGAGTTTCACTGTAGAGCTTTAGTTTTCTGCTGACAAATGTGGTACTATTTTACAAATTCTATGACTAGGTCATTACTAGATATCATGCTTCCTAATCCCTTTCCATCTCCACACCTGTAGTTTTATGCAGACCCAACAAGAATATGCAGCAAATTCCTGTATCACAGTAAACAAAAATATATGATTGCTTCCCTAAACCACTTCAGTTTACCAAATATTCTTTGGCATCTATATATTCTACACCTAATTTTGTAATATTCTAGATTATCTTAATATTGTTTATTAGATTCTGATCTAAAATGTGTTGCAGATCATACAAAATTACATTAAAAAATAAAGGCTGTAAGTAGTTTATTTCATTGGAAAGGTGATTAGGATAATAAATTTGTACTTAGTCATAAACAGACAATATTTACAGCATTTCCATCATCTTTTCAATTTAAACTGTTATTTCTGTAGCAAACAGAAAAGGGCCGCAACTTCACAAAAACATTTATGAATAAAAAACATTTTGAAATCAGGTGGCTGCTTCTCTAGAAAGAGGCTATCCTCATGCATGTAGTTAGAAAAGTACAACCTAAATAAATGAAAAACTACTGCAGCTGTCTGCTGTGACTGTACAGCTGTGTAAATTATGGACAACCTTCCTCAGATTAAATTTACAAATTTCAAAAAGAAAAAAACACATATGGGCTGATTTAACTTCAAAAAAATGTATACCAAGTTTTACAAGGTTTATGGCATTTAAGTACACTAAGCAGATGCATATCTCAATGAAAACTGTAAACTCCAGACAAGTTGAGGCTAAGCTGTTGTAGGCATGGGCTTCTCTGTCATGAATGTATAATATGAAGTTGTGAATATAATGTATGCATCGATATAAAATTCATACTCAATCACTACACCAAAGTACTTGATAACACTTTTTAGAGAAATAATAATGTTGGTATTTGTTAAGTGCTTACTATGTGCCAAGCACTGTTCTAAATGCTGGGGTAGATACAAGGTAATCCACACGGGGCTCACACTCAATCTCCAGTTTACAAATGAGGTAACTGAGGGACTTGCCAAAGTCACACAGCTGATAAGTGGCAGAACCAGGATTAGAACCAACGACCTCTGACTCCAAAGCCCATGTTCTTTCCACTAAGCCATGCTGCCTAAAGTGGAGCGGTATATCCATTTCCCACAAAAGAACTGAAGCTCCGAATTCTCGCCATCCAAAGAGAAGGTAATTTTCAGCTTAGCATAATGAAGGCCTAAAGTTATTGCTCTACCTGCAATGGCTTCTAAGTGAAATGAGGTTCCCCCTCACACCTTCAATGAGGAAAGTCTGCCATGTTGCTTGCTGGAGTATGACACTTCCATGTAGTGTCAAGAGTGGCATTTCCAAACCAGAGTTGATGTAACTAGGTGGGAGACTTTAGAAAGCAAGAAATACGGGAAAAGGTAAAGAAGAAGAAAAGTGATAGTGGTATTTGTATTCTATATGTCAAATACTGTGCTTAATCACTAGGTTAGAGGAAAGATAGCCAGATCAGATACAGTCTGGTCTCACACAGCATTCATAATCTAAAAGGTAGGGAGAACAGATATTTTATTACCCGTTTCAGATGAGAAAACTGAGGGACAGAAAAGCTAAGTGACTTGTCCAAGGTGACACAATAGGCAAATGACTGATCCAGGATTAGAACTCAGGTCTCCTGACTCCCAGTCCTGTATTTTTTTCATCTGGACATACTATTTCAAGGGGCATTGCTTTAGTTTATAATTACTAAAATAAACCTCACTATAGTCACAAGAATTCTCATTTTCTTGCAAGTAGTGCCGTATTTATGATAAGATCAAAATATTAGCTAAAAGTTCAGCCAAAAATACTATCCAAATTCCTAGATTAGAAATTCTGGTTAGAACATGTTATGTCTACAAATCTAAATCTAAAACAACATTATCGGGCATGATAATGGCCATTGTATCAAGCTTTACACACGCACACTTCATATTTCCGTCCAAACTACCTTTAACACATTATTTCTTGACTCATTTTCCATCATTAATGACTTTCTATCACTATTCTGCCAAACAGTGATTGGGAAGCAGTTTGCAGAGGGATACTCCATCAATATTTGTTCCTTGAGGCCAGATGAGTTGAATGAAGGGCAGTGAGAGATTTGGAAACTCCCCTAAATTACAACCTTTTTTCTTAAAAGCCCCAAGTTTAGTATTTGGGGTGGAATTATCTTGTACTTATAGTCCCATTCGGTTTCTAGCTTTGTCAAAGGGAAGAAAAAACAACCACCAAAAAAAGTCTCAAGACACCCAGAATTTTTTGATACACATTGAAAAAAAAAATTACCACCCATTTCTTGAAACAGATCATTAACTCCTTAACACTCAAGGGCATCCAGTAGATGCACAACAAACCATAAGAATTTTTACAGTTACCCATTTCAAAAGTTGAATCTTGTCCTTTACTTATCTGCCTTACAGGGCAGACTTTATAATTCTGTATGGAAGACAGAATAATGTCATCATTTGTAGGTTAACTCTTTTCGGGCATTGGGGGGGAATTCAATGCCTAAGAACATACTACATGTTTCCCAAAGGGGAGAAGCTTAGATCCAAGAGATGCACTTATTGATTTTAAGGCCTTAGCTGAGTGTGAAGATCACTACCAGAAGAACCAGAACGAGGTCAAACATTCAATGGAAATTAGGTTTATACCATATGAGCCAAATTATATCTAAGTATACAAAACTTCCAAAATTAAACACTTTGATGAAAAAAATGGTTTGCAAGTTTTCTGAGTGAAAAGGAAAGATGTTAGATTAATATTTCCTTTAGCATTATAATCTGAACACTAAATTGTCTCTACTGACTCTGTAACCGGTAACTTTTTAAAAAACATCTTAATAAATGAACACCTCCTTCACAGAACCTGGGTGGCCTTTACTGATGGATTTAAATAGTTGTTATTCTCGATTTTTACTTAGAGATTAGACATTTAATGCTTTACTCTTAAAATGATGTGACCTTGTGGAAAGAGCAAGGGCCTGGAAGTCAGAGGATCTGCCACTTGTCTGACTTAGGATCTTAGAGAAGCAGCGTGGCTCAGTGGAAAGAGCACGGGCTTTGGAGTCAGAGATCATGGGTTCGAATCCCAGCTCTGCCACTTGTCAGCTGTGTGACTTTGGGCCAGTCACTTCACTTCTCTGGGCCTCAGTTCCCTCATCTGTAAAATGGGGATTAAGACTGTGAGCCCCATGTGGGACAACCTGATTCCCTTGTGTCTAGCCCAGCGCTTAGAACAGTGCTCTGCACATAGTAAGCGCTTAACAAATACCAACATTATTATTATTATTATCTTAGACCTTCCACTTATCTTCTCTGAGTCTGTTTCTTCATCTGTAAAATTGGGATTTAATATCTGTTCTCCTTTACTTAGATTGTGAGCCCCATTTGAGGCAGGGACTGTTTTTGACATGATTACCTTGTATCTGCTTCACAGCTTATTTCAGTACTTTGCCCATAGTATGGGCTTAAGTACAACATTTATTTTCAGTATTATCACTATTATTGTATTTAAGTCTTCAGATATTGGTAAAAACAAATATAGTTGGCCTACAAAGTATAGGATGGATTCTCATAGGACATGTTAAGGAAAAAGTGTGCTCTGATATGTACATGTGATTGAAATATTACAGCCAATGATTTCTTCTGACATGTCATTGTGTAGTCTATCCAGAGAACTGTAGGTGACAATAGTAGTAGAGCAGCAGTACAAATCAATCAGTGGTATTAAGCACTTACTGTGTGCATAACACTGTCTCAGCACTTGGGAGAGTAAACTGGAGTTGGTAGGCAAAATCCCTGTTATCAAGGAACTAACAATCTAGTGGAGGAGGCAGACCCTAAAATTATAGATAGGGGAAGCAACAAAGAACAAGAATATATAACCTAAGTTCTGTGGGGGTGGAGGTGAGGTGAGTATCTAAGTACTTTGCGAGTATGGACCCAAGTGCCTAAGGCATTGAGTAACCACCTGTTCACGGTGCTAAGAAAGTAATGAAACAGAAGTCATCTGTTTCCTGCTTACAAGGAGCTCACACTTTAATGGGGAGACAAACATAAAAATATTCACAACTTGAGTAGTTAAGATAAATAGACATATATGAGTGCTGAAAGGACTGTTACATAAATTTATGCATTATGCACATTCCTCAAATTTACATTGATTTTTCACTGGTCTAGAAACTATTCAAAAGAGATATCAATGGTATTTATTACGGACTTACTATGTGCACAGCATTATAGTAAGCAATCACCTATATAAATAGATGTGATGGGCTGGTATCCTATTTTTTAAGTTTATATGCCAGATAGTTCACATGTTCAATGCCAAATATTGTACTTCTTCAAAAGAAAAATGTTGGAGGATGAAAAAAGAGCTCAAATCCTTATTACAGTTCATGTTTTGAATAGACTTAGTTGTGAATCAACCCAGAAATGCACCGCTTACCATATGTAAAGAAATTCAAAGCACTCAAATCTCTATACAACATCTCTAATTTTTAATGAAAAGAACAAACACATTTTCTTAGTCTCGTGCTTTAACAAGATTTTCCTTAGACTGCCCTGAACAGAAATTCTCAAGAGAACTGCTTGCCAAGCAAGGCTTGATGCCAAGGTTTAAACCATTTGAAGCTTAATTTCTGAAAGAGTACATCCTTCTACCTGCAACTTTAAGACTGCAAATATTATATATATATTATATATATATTATATATATATACACATACATATATCTCAATGGAAGTTAATTTCTTATGCAAAGACAACATTTTTACATTGTTCTAACTCCATTTGAAAGAACTGGGAAGTAGCTTGAAATTTTTTTTTTTAATAGTATTTATTGAGCGCTTACTATGTGCAGAGCACTGTACTAAGCGCTTGGAATGAACAAGTTGGCAACAGATAGAGACAGTCCCTGCCGTTTGACGGGCTTACAGTCTAATCGGGGGAGACGGACAGACGAGAACAATGGCAATAAACAGAGTCAAGGGGAAGAACATCTCGTAAAAACAATGGCAACTAAATAGAATCGAGGCGATGTACAATTCATTAACAAAATAAATAGGGTAACGAAAATATATACAGTTGAGCGGACGAGTACAGTGCTGTGGGGATGGGAAGGGAGAGGTGGAGGAGCAGAGGGAAAAGGGGAAAATGAGGGTTTAGCTGCGGAGAGGTAAAGGGGGGATGGCAGAGGGAGTAGAGGGAGAAGAGGAGCTCAGTCTGGGAACACCTCTTGGAGGAGGTGAGTTTTAAGTAGGGTTTTGAAGAGGGAAAGAGAATCAGTTTGGCGGAGGTGAGGAGGGAGGGCGTTCCAGGACCGCGGGAGGACGTGGCCCAGGGGTCGACGGCGGGATAGGCGAGACCGAGGGACGGTGAGGAGGTGGGCGGCAGAGGAGCGGAGGGTGCGGGGTGGGCGGTAGAAAGAGAGAAGGGAGGAGCGGTAGGAAGGGGCAAGGTGATGGAGAGCCTTGAAGACTAGAGTGAGGAGTTTTTGTTTGGAGCGGAGGTCGATAGGCAACCACTGGAGTTGTTTAAGAAGGGGAGTGACATGCCCAGATCATTTCTGCAGGAAGATGAGCCGGGCAGCGGAGTGAAGAATAGACTGGAGCAGGGCGAGAGAGGAGGAAGGGAGGTCAGAGAGAAGGCTGACAGAGTAGTCTAGCCGGGATATAACGAGAGCCCGTAACAGTAAGGTAGCCGTTTGGGTGGAGAGGAAAGGGCGGATCTTGGCGATATTGTAGAGGTGAAACCGGCAGGTCTTGGTAACGGATAGGATGTGTGGGATGAACGAGAGGGACGAGTCAAGGATGACACCGAGATTGCGGGCCTGAGAGACGGGAAGGATGGTCGTGCCATCAACGGTGATAGAGAAGTCTGGGAGAGGACCGGGTTTGGGAGGGAAGATGAGGAGCTCAGTCTTGCTCATGTTGAGTTTTAGGTGGCGGGCCGACATCCAGGTGGAGACGTCCCGGAGGCAGGAGGAGATGCGAGCCTGAAGGGAGGGGGAGAGGCCAGGGGCGGAGATGTAGATCTGCGTGTCATCCGCGTAGAGATGGTAGTCAAAGCCGTGAGAGCGAATGAGTTCACCGAGGGAGTGAGTGTAAATGGAGAACAGAAGAGGGCCAAGAACTGACCCTTGAGGAACTCCAACAGTTAAAGGATGGGAGGGGGAGGAGGCTCCAGCGAAGGAGACCGAGAATGATCGGCCAGAGAGGTAAGAGGAGAACCAGGAGAGGACAGAGTCCGTGAAGCCAAGGTGAGATAAGGTATGGAGGAGGAGGGGATGGTCGACAGTGTCAAAGGCAGCAGAGAGGTCAAGGTGGATTAGAATGGAGTTGGAGCCATTGGATTTGGCAAGGAGGTCATGGGTGACCTTAGAGAGAGCAGTCTTGGTAGAGTGGAGGGGACGGAAGCCAGATTGGAGGGGGTCTAGGAGAGAATGGGAGTTAAGGAATTCTAAGCATCGATTGTAGACGACTCGTTCTAGGATTTTGGAAAGGAAGGGTAGTAGGGAGATAGGGCAATAACTGGAGGGGGAAGTGGGGTCAAGAGCGGGTTTTTTTAGGATGGGGGAGACGTGGGCATGTTTGAAGGCAGAGGGGAAGGAGCCCTTGGAGATTGAGTGGTTAAAAATAGAAGTTAAGGAAGGGAGGAGGGCAGGGGCGATGGTTTTAAGAAGGTGAGAGGGAATGGGGTCCGAGGCGCAGGTGGAGGGGGTGGCACTTGCGAGGAGGGAAGAGATCTCCTCGGAGGATACTGCAGGGAAGGATGGGAAAGTAGGGGAGGGGGTTGGTGGGGGGGAGGGGAGAGGCGGAGGGGTGACTTTGGGGAGCTCAGACCTGATTGTGTTGATTTTCGTGAGGAAATAGGTGGCCAGATCATTGGGGGTGAGAGATGGGGGAGGGGGAGGAACAGGGGGCCTAAGGAGAGAGTTAAAGATCCGGAACAATCGGCGGGGGTGACGGGCATGGGTGTCGATGAGGGAGGAGAAGAAGCTTTGCCTGGCGGAGGAGAGGGCAGAGTTAAGGCAGGAAAGGATAAATTTGAAGTGTGTGAGGTCGGCTTGGTGCTTGGACCTTCGCCAGCAGCGCTCAGCAGCTCGAGCATAGGAGCGTAGGAGGCGGACGGAGGAGGTGATCCAGGGCTGTGGGTTAGTGGAGCGAGAGCAGCGGAGGGAAAGGGGGGCGAGAGAGTCGAGATGAGTAGAGAGGGTGGAGTTGAGAGCGGAGACCTGATCGTCAAGAGTGGGAAGAGAGGACAGGGCGGCAAGGTGAGGAGAGATGCTATTGGAAAGACGGATGGGATCGAGAGAGCGGAGGTCTCTGTGGGGCAGTAGCGAAGGTTTGCAGGGGGAGGGAGTGTGAGAGATGAGGCAGGTGAGAAGGTTATGGTCAGAGAGAGGGATTTCAGAGTTGGGATTTTACACAGAGGAACAAGAACTGAGAAGCAAATCTAATGTCAGTTGTGGAAATATCAGTTTCAGTGTCCTATTTTAAAGTGTTTCCTTAGGGAAGACCTGATCCCTTTTTAAAGGAGGAGGATTCTCTGAAGAGAGTGACCAAACTTGCTACTGTCAACATCTTTAATGCATTTTAAATTGGCATTGTTAGACTAATTATCCTTCAATATGATTATGTGGCTAACTGAGCTTCCTAAATCAAAGTTCTGCTTTAAGTGATTTAAGCACACCAGAGATGATATCAGTAGCATCTTCTGGAGTCCAAAGAATGGTTATTTCTGCCAACTTTTCTTCTACTTGGCAATATGCTGATAACACATTCTCCCTTAGGTCACATTTGCATCGACAAATGTTGCCAAGGGTAGGTTAGAAGGAAATGTGAAATGGGTGTAAGAATCGGGAACCAGTTATCAAAAAACATAATTGGAAAATGTAGGGTTCTTTTATGGTATCTGTCAAGAACTTAATATGTGACAGACACTGTACTAAGCACTGGGGTAGATACAAATTAATCAGGTTGGACAGTCTGTTTTCCACATGGGGCTCAGTCTTAATCCCCATTTTACAGATGATGTAACTGATGCTCAGAGAAGTTAAGTGACTTACCCAAGTTCACTTCACCTAGGAAAATAGATATTCAGTGAGCACTCATTTTAAATGGATAGGATCTCAGGTCTAATCCTCATGCAAGAAATCTCCATGCACACATCTCTCCCGGAACGCCCCATCTCCATCTACAATCGTGCTGGTAGTGTATTCACGGAGTTTTTTTGGTAAAAATATGGAAGTGGTTTACCATTGCCTCCTTCCAAGCAGGAAACTTGAGTCTCTGCCCTCGACTCTCTCTCATGCCACTGCTGCCCAGCACAGGTGAGTCTTGACTTGTAGCAGATTGCCTGCCACTCGCTAGCCACTGCCCAAGCCAGGAATGGAATGGGTAGGCCTCTGCTTGACTCTCTTTCCTATAGCCGAGACAGGTAGAGTACTGGAAACTCTCCAGGTACAATCTTGAGAGGGTAATATTCATAAGAAAAGGACCCCAAAAAAACAGTTTTTTTCCTCACTGAACTCACTTTAAACCAACCATGAAAAGGCTACAAACTCAAAAGGACTGAATTTGCAATCACATCATAACCCATCCCCCTCCTCCCCCACCCCTCCCCGCCACACACAGAGAAAATTCTGCCTCAGAGTGTTAGTTGCAATTGTTCGGCAGATTTTTGAACAAATACAAAGATCCCTAGAGAAGCACAGGTTTCCAGGCAAGGCTTCTTATGGCTCGGGGCAAAAACACCCATTTTCTATTCTTCAAATCCAAAAATACACCGACCTGAATAAAAAAGAATGCTTTACATGGAATATCAACAAAGCGATGAAAGAGCTCGGGGAGATCAAGGCTTTCCACTTTACCTAAAGGACAGGGAATGTTTCCTCAGAGGACACTTCAAACTCTGATCTAGCATGCTGGCCGAAGATTAGCTATTAAATTATTCAGGGAATAATTTCATGGGCCATTTGCATGGCCCACCATGTCACCAAGTAGAGAAGTAGTATCATTCAAAGCTCAGCTTTCCCTGATGCAGTACCTCTCTGCCCACCATCAAGGCCTAGGATGAAGTCGCTGCCGGGAACCTCAGCAAATTCCCACATGCAGCTCTTTGTTTCACAACTGAAGAAAGGATCTGGACACTCTTTCTAAGATGAAGTGAACACAGAGAATGAACTGGTACTCTGAAGATTACCCTATAGGGGCGAACAGCCCACAAAAAATAGTGCCTTTATGCTCACTATTTCCATGTCTCTTCACCAGCTTGAGTCACCAGTCACATGTATTTCTTCCCAATTCATTGTACTCTCCTTGAAGAAAGAGATCACATCTTATACTTCTTCTATATGTTCCAATTTCACCTTGATTCTAATTTAACGTTAACTCTACTAAAAAATTACCTGATATTTGAAGTTATCGAGTTGGCCCGTGGCCTGCCGCTGAGTTGCAGAGGTTTTGATATCCACTACAGAGGCTTAAATGCCATTTGACTTTCTCCTATCTGATCTAGGTCATACAGCCAGCCAAGGGCAACAACAGAAAAGCACCTGATCAAATAGCAACTCTCAGAGGAAACAGCCAATTTTGTTTCCACTATCTTAATAAATCTTTATTTCAGTCAAGCAATAGCTCACTCAACAGTTATTAAAGTATGCCTTGTACTAAAAATAATAATGTTGGCATTTGTTAAGCGCTTACTATGTGCAGAGCACTATTCTAAGCGCTGGGGTAGATTTAGGGTAATCAGGTTGTCCCACATGAGGCTCACGTTTTAATCCCCATTTTTTTTTTTACAGATGAGGTAACTGAGGCACCGACAAGTTAAGTGACTGGCCCACAGTCACACAGCTGACAAGTGGCAGAGCCGGGATTCAAACCCATGACCTCTGACTCCAAAGCCCGGGCTCTTTCCACTAAGCCATGCTGCTTCTCATCAATGATAAGGAGTCCTTTACTCAAGGGAAAATCTTAAAACTAGTCAAAGACCTTAAATTTGAGGCTTTACAATTACAAAGTTTAGCATAAATATGGATCGTCCTTAATTAATGGATTAATTTGAAGATCATTCATTCTGCAAACTCAATATTCAGTTAAAGTGTATTGTGATTGTGGGTGTGTTCATTCAGAGGAACATTCCCATTAAGAAGTACAGGTTAGATTGCGCCAGCCTAATCAAGTCCCCAGGCTAGGTTACCCATGTCAGCAAGGACCGAGCTAGGAAGAAACCACCAACCATTTTGGAGTCCAGGCCCATTTGCTCTACCACTGGGCTTACACACCCAACACTGATGTGGGTATGACTGCCAAACTGACAGATGAGATTTCAGTGTCTTCTACCACCCAGTGCTGCTTCCCTTCACTGCTACCACACAGGATGGACTTGGATGGCACCCAGTGTTCAGGCAGGTTTGGAGTCAGGTACGGAGGTGACCAAAGGCACCCCCTATGCCACAAGTTTGCTGGATCACTAGGACCCAACTGCTTGGCCAAATGCTTTGGCTACTGAACTTCCACCTATCAATTTTCAATTCTTCCTTGATGAATTAGAATGCAACGTCTACTATGCTTCTAAGCAAATCCCACTCTCGACAACTTGCTAAAAAGTCAGCTACAATATGCCTTATGAATACCAAAGACCATGATGTGAATTTTTCTTTAAACAGCCATTAGGGTAGTTCTAAATTGGAATGAAAGATAGTTCATTCATTCAATAGTATTTATTGAGCGCTTACTATGTGCAGAGCACTGTACTAAGCGCTTGGAATGAACAAGTCGGCAACAGATAGAGACAGTCCCTGCCGTTTGACGGGCTATAGTTCTTTCCATAAGTGAGCCTAAAGTTAAAATTGTAATTGAGTCTCATCTAACATACAAATTTTTAAGTAACTAGTAGAAGCCAACCTCCAAATCCTTTTACCTCTTTCATTCATCTTTAAGCGAGCATATTTTATTTACACCAAGAAAAATGTAATTGGAGTTCTGTATTGACTATAAATTTTCCTTTTTAAAGAACACAAATCTACTGAAAGCCTAGACTCACAAATATGTTTGAGATGCTATCACAGAACTGCCATAAATGATCACATTTTCAATCTGATTTACATAGGATTTTAAGATTTGAATTCCAACAGAGAGAAGTGAATGAAACGTAAAGAGAGAGACTATCAGGGTCCTTTCTAAGTGGCTAGCCCATGATCAGAATGTTGCAGGGGGCCTGGACAGTTTGAAAAACTGGAAGATCAGCCCCTTCAACCTCAAAGTTAGGAAAATGTCAAAAACTCTTGAAGCAATGAATTCATTACATTTTTAAACATGCCCCTGCATATTGGGAGACATGCCTGCCTAGTGAGGACAGAAAGGGGAGCTAATGAAAAAATCTGAAATTCCATCAAATAAGCAGTTACTATATTCAGCCCAGGACAGGCAGGAAGCTGCACTAAAGGCTTATGAAACTTTTACATACTGTTCAATCCATATTAGTGTAGTATGATTACTATAATTAAAACATTATTATTCAATACCCTTCCAATTCTTTGAAAGCCTTTGTCTTTCGGGAAACCAGGATGGGTGACATAAAAACTTGCTTAATTAGTTTTACTAAAGTCATGGAGACCTGCCTACAGAAAATGCATTGTTTCTGAACAGAATTAGTATATTGAACAGGATTATCCCCTGTGACATCCTGAAAGGTTTTAGAAAAATAATATGGACAAATACGTTGCACGGTGGCTGAGGCAAGATACAAATATGGCTAACAGGCACGTTGTTCAAAACAGATGAACTTATTTGGGGTTCTTCTGGCACTTTCCTCCAAAGGGCTCAGGCCACCTTAAGCTTAGATTTCAGGTTACAAAGCTGACCACAAGTCCAGCACTCTGGGAAAAAAAAAAAAGAAGGGAATAAGACCATTGGCAAAGGAGGATAAACGGTTTAGGATTCTGTTAAGAAGATGAGGAAATACCAAAACAATCAGAAAGAGCAATCAGTCCAAGTCCCTAGAAAGTATTACAGGCTATATTTGAATTTTAAAAATGCTCCAAGAGAGATTTGAGGAGTATGGAAGATTCAATTAAATATAATTTTTCAAGACTTACACAAAAAACCTAGCACCACTAAATCTAGCAATATGATCTGGAGGTAATTATTCTCTCTTTGATTAAGCTTCAATAATATTTTTCCCTGGCTTGCTTCGGTTTTATGCAAGCAAACAGATTCCAGACACAAAGACAGGCAAGTTGGCTACAGCTGGGAATTCTACAAAATCCAGGCCACAAAGCACATTAATATTTGTAAGCTGCAGATCTCTCTTTTAACTTTGGAGTTTATCATGTTCAGGCCAGTCCAGTGGTCAGAAGAAATGGGATTCCACCAGTCTAAAAGCCTAATGTCAATATTCAAAGGCTCAAGTTTTACATATGCTCTCCAAGTGAAATTATTAATGTCACAGGCATTTGGATGAGTGTTGATTGATCTTCTGGCAATTAAATAACTACACCATATAACAGTCTATTAACTAATTGTTGTGTCACAGAAAAGTGTACAGAAGAAAGAGAATAAAAATCCAAATCAAAACAACACTTTCTGACTTTAAATTGGAAAAAAAAGTGACAAAAAGCAGTGAAATAATGTATTTCAGGATGATTATTGCTAAAATGACTAGTTACAAGTGTCTCCAGAAAGTCATAAAACAACCTCTCACTGAAACTAATGTGAGAAAAAGCAAATTTATTAGAAAAAAAATTGGCATCATTTCTCCCTGCCTACTGTCTTCTATTTTGTTAGAGCTTTGTAAGTAATCCAATAGGAGTTTTCAGCCAGAAATGAAACCAAATGAAAAACAGAAAAATGGTGTTAGATTTCTTTGCAGAAAACTACTCCAAAAGGCAGACAAAACAAACTTTCCTTGAGCTCCAATACCAATATCAGTACTCCCATTAGAATGGTGAAAGGTATACTGTTCTTCTAATGGATGAAATCTACTTCAAGTGAAATTGGATATTAAAAATGGATTTAAAACCAAATTTTACCAGGTTATAACGTTATAGCAAGTTATAATACCTGATAGGGCCTGGATACAATGTTTCCATCAAATTACAGTGATAAAAAGACTAAGAGATATAATTTTTCTCAAAATAGCCACCAAGAGTGAATCACTGTCACTATGATTTCCTGTAGCAAAGCAAAGAATGGTAATAATAATAACATAAAAGTAACTGTGGTATTTTTTAGTGTTTACTATGTGCCAGGCAATGTACTAAGCGCAGGGGTAGATACAAGGTAATTGGGTTGGAACAAGTCCCTCTCCCACATTGGGTTCGTAGTCTTAATCCCCCTTTCACAAATTAGGTAACTGAGGTATAGAGAAGTGAAGTAATTTCCTTAAGGTCACAGAGCAGACAAGTAGCACAGTGGGAATTGCAACTCAGGTCTTTCTGACTCCAGGCCCATGCTCTATCCATTAAGGTCAGGGTACTTCCCTGGTAGGAGCCAGGGTAGGTAGGTAGGACTTCCAGCATTTGCTCTGTAGCCACCAACTTCACTCCCTGGTCACACTGCCAGTAAGGTGATGACCATCCAATCTAGTGACCTGAACAAAATGGAATAGGGCCTCTGAAAAATGGGTATTTTTATTCTTGTCTCACACACAAATTACACTTAATGGATAGAAAACTGTGAAAGTGGTTAACAGACAGTAATATTTCTTCTGTGAATTCATTAAAATACAACTCTGATTTTATTAATTTACCCAAGAATGAACTGTATTTAATAATAATAATGTTGGTATCTGTTAAGCGCTTACTATGTGCAGAGCACTGTTCTATGCGCTGGGGAAGATACAGGGTAACCAGATTGTCCCACGTGAGACTCACAGTCTTAATCCCCATTTTACAGATGAGGGAACTGAGGCACAGAGAAGTGAAGTGACTTGCCCACAGTCACATATTTGAGAACATTTGTCATGTCATAATGTAGCTGTGTTCTACAACACTAAAAAAACACCTGGTAAAATTATTTTAATTAGACCTATACTATGTTGGCAAAAAAACAATGTTTGAGGTTATGAATCAAAACAACACAGACTCTAGCTATGGTGTGAAAGCAGCAGTCACCTTGCAAACACTTCTGAGTTACAATGTCAAGGATAACCAGTTTCTTACTCTGTTTAACTTAAAACTGCCAGGTTACAGTCATTCAGGATGAGAAACTGATACATTGTGGAGAAGTGAAGCACAGATCACACAATGGAACTT
Source organism: Ornithorhynchus anatinus (assembly GCF_004115215.2). Lineage (NCBI taxonomy): Eukaryota > Metazoa > Chordata > Mammalia > Monotremata > Ornithorhynchidae > Ornithorhynchus > Ornithorhynchus anatinus. Next base: position 17,797,123 of record NC_041739.1, on the reverse strand, counting down.
ACTGAGCACTGTGTTCAGAGCACCAAGTCCTTAGGAGAATATACTACAAACCTATTGTCTTCTTGCCAAAAATAGTATGTTTCTTCAAATCAGATATCAGACACACCCCTTCCCAGTACCCTACAAGATTCCATTCACAGTAGAGGGTTTTTCAAGAAAGTAAAAATTACTGTACTTGCTCTTGAGAACAAAATCCTATGAACAGTTCTTTTTCATTGGAATAGCTTCCACTAAAATCCAAAAGAATAGAAGCTAGAGCAAAATGACAATATCAATTTTTGAAATTTTGTAATTTTAATAAAACTTGTGGTAGGAAAAGATTATACTTTAGAGCTAAAAATGATCTATTTTACATTTTATGTAAACCTGACATTCCCTGATCCTAGTTCTTTTCTATGTCTATTAGACTATAAACATAGTCGTATTGCTACATATATTTTTTCAAAACATAAATATGCCCTCTAGACATAGAAGGGTGATGATTTTCACTAATCAATAATAACAACAATGTTATTAGCATTATCTATATTATCTTGTCACTATGCAGGGTTTGACACATAGTTGATCCTTAATACTACAATTTTCATTATTATTGATAATAAACACACACATTCAATCTGTCACCAAATCCTGCTACAACACTGCTAAAAATCAGCCTTCTCCATTCCATCCAAATTGGCTCTTTGCTGATCCAAGCACTTATAGCCCACCTTGGGTACTCCATCAGCCTCCTTGCCGACCTCCTTGCCTCCTGGCACTTTCCACACCAGTCCACACTTCACTCTGCTGCCCAGATCATTTTTCTCTCAAAACATTCAGTTCACATCTCCCCACTACTCAAGAACCTCCAGTAGTTGCCCACCCACTTTTGCAAACAGAAACTCCTTACCAATAGCTTTAAAGTATGTCAGCTCTCCCTCTACCTTATCTCATTGATTTTTACTACAACCCATTCACTCATTCAGTTGCTTAGAGTGTTGACTGTGTACAAAGCACTGTACTCAGTACTTAGCTCTGTACTAAATTCTGTATTAACCCAACACACAAATCACTCCTCTAGGGCCAATGTGCCTCCATCGCTTGCTTCTACCTCTCCGGCCCCCCGTTTCCAATGTCCTCCCTCCCACTTTAAATACAACAAACCACCAATTCTATCCACTTTCAAAGCCTTACTGATTAAAATCACATTTCCTCCAAGAGGTTTTCCCTATTAAGCTCTCTTTTTCCCTACTCCCTCTCACTTTTGCATCACTTATGACTTTTAATCTTTACTCTTTAAAAACCTGATATTTACTACACCTTCAGTCCCACTGCACTTATGTACATATCCATAATTTATCTTAATGTTTCGCCATCTCTCTAGACTGAAAGTTCTTTCTGGGCAAGACATATGTCTACCGATCCTGTTGTATTGTATTTTCCCAAGTGCTTAGTTTAGTGGTCAGCACACAGTAAGCGCCCAATAAATATTACTGCTTCTTACTTTGATGATGTCCATCTAGTAAGTGCTTCAATTATAAGCCTTTTAAAAGAAATTTGTAAAGACCATAGGTGTTACTTCACACTCAACTTTCACCTGACCAGTCACCAGAAGCAAATTAAAATAACTTTCCTTACATTAAACCGACCAACTATTTTTTTAAACAAGAATTCTGCACTGCCACCAGACAAATAATGCAAACTATTTTTCCGCTGACAATGTAGGATCTGCTATCAAAAGACTGATTATAATTACATGGCTACTTCTTGTATTGTTAGATTTACATTTTCCTGCTAAAGAAAAATCTTACTAACATATATCTCAGAAAAATTAAAACTGGTAAGTACTGTGGAGTTTTTAAATGGTCTTCGTGAATTGGAAAAATCTCCAAAAACAAAAGATGTTTTAATTTTCTGAGGTATCTACTACACTGATTGGTACTGATTTGTTTTTAATTGGCACTAAAATACATAATGGTGATCTCTTTCTGCTTTTCTTTAATATTCAAGAGAAGCAGCATGGCTTAGTGGAAAAAGCCCGGGCTTGGGAGTCAGAGGTCGTGGGTTCTAATCCCAGCCCCACCACTAGTCTGCTGTGTGACCTTGGGCAAGTCACTTAACTTCTCTGTGTCTCAGTTACCTCATCTGTAAAAAATGGAGATTAAAAAATGTGAGCCCCACGTGGGACAATCTCATTACCTTATGTCTACCCCGGCACTTAGAACAGTGCTCTGCATGTAGTAAGCACTTTACGAATACCATAATTATTATTAAGAATTAATCATTTATTATTCATTCAATAGTATTTATTGAGCGCTTACTATGTGCAGAGCACTGTACTAAGCGCTTGGGATGAACAAGTCGGCAACAGATAGAGACAGTCCCTGCCGTTTGACGGGCTTACAGTCTAATCGGGGGAGACGGACAGACAAGAACAATGGCACTAAACAGCGTCAAGGGGAAGAACATCTCATAAAAACAATGGCAACTAAATAGAATCAAGGCGATGTACAATTCATTATTAGAGCTTACTCTGTGCAGGGCACTGTACTGAGCACTTAAATTCTTTAAAAGGACAACTAAAAATTTCAGAATTTTCATACACATTTAAAATGGAACCTTTTTACCCATTACTTTTCAATCTCTATGGAAGGTTGTGATGTTCCTATATTATATGTTAAAAAATCATCACTAAAAATGATCAGAGAGCAGAGGTCTACAGCATGGAGTCCATAGCTCAGGTCACCCTGATCTCCTAGAAGGAGGCATGGTGTATAGGATCCAGATGATAGACTAGTGACACAGAGCACTGAACTTGGATTCAGGAAAACTTCATTTTCTATAGGTGATTCTACGATTGCTTGTGTGTGGGTACAACAGATAGGAGGAGTCTGCGAAAAAAGTGATGCCCAAAAAATGGATTGTAGTTAAGCAACAGAGAAGCAGTTTGGCTTAGTGGAAAGAGCACGGACTTGGGAGTCAGAGGTAGTGGGTTCCAATCCCGGCTGTGAACACGTGTCAGCTGTGTGATTTTGGGCAAGTCACAATTTCTCTGTGCCTCAGTTACCTCATCTGTAAAATGAGGATTAAGACTGTGAGCCCCACTTGGGACAACCTGACAAACTTGTATCTCCCCCAGCGCTTAGGACAGTGCTTGGCACATCGTAAGCACTTAAACAAATACCATTATTTATTATTAAATTGACTGTCAGTTTGGTTTCTCGCTGCCTAGATTGTAAACTCATCATGGGCAGGGAATGTGTCTACCAGCTCTGTTATACTACTATATTGTACCCTCTCCCAAGTGCTTAATACAGTGCTCTGCACACAGTTAGCACCCCATAAATACAACTGATTTTTAGAACTGCACTTTGAATCAAAGCAAATAGGAATCCTATGCAAATTATTTTTTATGATGATATTGTTTTGTTCCTGAACGAATTATCTCTAATATTCATTTATCTTTGAAATAAAAGGCTTGGAAAATTCTCATCATAATGGGATTTGCAGCAGGACTCTGAAAAATGCATGTTTTTTTCTCACTATCTGCTATTTGAAGGGACAATTATGGTGGGAAAAGGTAGAGAAACTACGAAAATATATTATTTAGGCCCTCAAATGTAAATATGATTACATTTCAGGCATTCCAGAGAACAATCTATTTGTGTAATGGTCCAAAACAGGATTAACATCACACACTGCCTTTTATGCTATTCATTTTACAATTAAAATGTTGTATGATCTAGTCCTAGCTGGGAACCCATTTTGTTCCTGTCACTCATACCATCTGTTTACTGTCTTTCATCAGGCAACTAAGTCAAGGTTCTTTCCCAGGCTTCCTGTATTTCCGACTTCCAAATTTGTTCCATTATTCTTGACTTTCTCCTCAAATGGGTGGCTACCTGCTTGTTGTTTTAAAGCACTAGATGCTTTTTCATTCTGAAAAGTTTTACTGTGGAGAAACAGACAACACGAAGGCAGATAACCTGATGAATATCTGCTGAAGCTGAAGTGTTCAGAACACTGGATTATGACATTTAAATTACCTTTTTGCTTCAGCTTTGTTATATACGTCATTTTACTTTTCTCAGAGAAAATTGAGATTTTTACTTTCAGGAATTACACCAATAGGGCTCACCGATTTTGAGATGGTTCACCATTAAACTATAAGGGGTATGGTCATACATTTTTTGCCTTTGCCTAGATATACCATCTTTGATTCATTTATGCTTTACTTATTTAATATCTTATGTTACCTGCTCTCTGCTCTTCTTATGGGTTTGATTTCCTATTACAACCCTGCACAATCACTTCACTCCTCTAACACCAACCTACTCACTCTATCTCCATCTCCTCTATCTCACCACTAATGCCTCAGCTACCTTCTGCCCCTAGGCTGGAACTCCCTTCCTCTTCATACTGACAGACCATCACTCTATCCAAAGCCTTATTAAAAAAATCACATCTCCCCCAAGAGGCCTTCCCTAAGTCCTCATTTTCCCTATTCCCTCTCCCTTCTGCAACATTCCCCGCACCCATACAGCACTTAAGTACACAGCATTATGTACATAGCTGTGCTTTAATATCTGTCTCTTCCTCTAGACTGCAGGCTCCTTGTGAGCAGCAAACATGTCTCCCAACTGTTATATTTACTCTCAAGCATTTAGTATAGTGTTCTGCACACAATAAGGAATTAATAAATATGATTCATTGGATTACCTACTCTTCAGTGCCGAGTACATAAATGTATTTGTTGATTAATCCAGATTATAACTTTTTGGTTTTTTGTAAAATACAATGAGGTAACCACTTCTTTTAATATAAAATAGCTTCAATTTTGATTGGATGAGGTTTTTTTTTAACCTATTGTAATTACTGAAAATGACATTTTAGAACCTTTTATAAATGTGTAGTTTAAATGTCAATCCAAGGTTGCCAAACTGCTTTTCTGCTACTCTAATAAATGCAAAACCAATCACTCTCCCATTCACTTTCTCCCTTGATTTATTTTGTAATCATTTGCTCCACATGTGGCATATAATACAATGTAAAAGTGTATGGGCAGAGTGGAAGGGATGAGTAATGGGAGTGACTTTCTGGTTTTCACTACACCCTAATTAAAAATTCTTAAAAGGGAAGTGGAAAAATAAAAGTTAAGGCAAGTTGATTTATCGTCCACTTTCTTAAAAAAATTCTGAATGAGGATGAGGTTCATCTTTGAAGCTCAAAGAACATATATGTAAAACTCAATAATTCTGCAGCTACGTCTCTCAGCAGTCAGAAGTGTTAAAAATCCAATTCTTTTCTAGCCTAGATTTTATCAGAAAGCTTCAGTTAAGATGAAATTGTTCACATTAAATCTGAATAGTTTAGTAAATATTTAACATAACAATACCTTCCATTGAAAAGTCTCTGATTTATTATTGAAAAACATGTCATAACTCTTTTTCAGATCAATATGTACTGAAACAAAATATGCACTAAAAGGATAGGCAATGAACCTTAGAAATACCAATTCATTCGACAAATAGGTTTTAAAAGTCACAAATATATAAACAAACATGTCCAAAACAAAGCTTTCCTTTTTCTTGTATCGACAACTTGACTTAAGGGTAGTTTAATTTACACAATCATTTATCAAAGGAAAAATTAATGGAAAAATGGGTTCCTATGCAATGTGGAAGCAATTTAAAAAGTTATTACTAAAAGAACCTTCGAAGATCTCATAGTTTTTCTGAGGTTAAAATTGTCTTCAAAATATATTACTCATGCTATAAACAACAAATTCCTTAGTAAAGTCAACACACTTTTCTAAATATACCACAGAGGGACAAATAATTTATGTAGTATTAAATCAAGATGGATTCTAATGAACATATTTACAAGCAGTGGAATTCAGAACCCCTTAATTACTTGAAAAAGTTAGAAATCAACTTGCTTGGAAAAACAAAATAAGCATATGTCAGTCTCAAAAAACAAAATCTATCACTACAATAAAGTCAGTAATGACTGAAAGTTCTAACAGCTCTTTACAAAGAAAATTTAATGACAAAAGATTATGTCTGGCCACAAACCCACTGTCACATTTATCAACATAAAGATTTTATGATTTGGTAATAGCAGGAGATCTACAGGAATCATGTCCTCCACTGCTACTTTAATCAAAGTATTGTTTCCCAATTACCAGTCTATCAGCAATTCTATGGTTCATCACTGTTTCATCAATCATATTTAAGAGTGCTTTCTGTTTGCAGAGTACTGTGCTAAGCACTTGGGAGAGTACAATACAGCATATTTGATAGATACACTCCCTGCCCACAATGAGCTAAATACAAGATGTTTAGTATTCGAACTCTGAATTTTCATGTCATAAAATGTGATAACACTTGTTAACCAAAGTTGATAATCCTGCATGTCCTTCCCATTTCTGACTTCTCTGCTGTAAACCCTAGAGTTAGAAAGTAGCAGTTTTGCTATAGGAGGGAATAAATAAATGTTTCAATCAAATAAAAATTAAACTTTATTTTAACCTTGCCCCCTTAACAATAGAAGATCGATTGCCTCTATTTTTGATTAATATGTTAGGTAGGGTCAGGTGTTCTACAATTAATCTTTTTTCTAGTAGTGGTATGACCAGTTATACTGCACTCAGGGGCAGGAATGCAAATGAACACGATGGAAGGAGGTATTCTGAAAGAGTTTGGAGCAAAGGCCCCAAACTGAATCATTCAAGCTCCAAGAGAGAAGCAGTCCACCAATAAATTACAGGAAAGAACTGCAGAGCTTCTAGTACGCCTGCGGGAGAGGAGAGTCTGACAGAGATGAATGGTCACAAGAGCAAAACAATAGGCATACCAAATAAAAATAAATCTTCACTATTTCAACAAATGTTAATCATTTCAAATCATCTTCCAAGGCATTACAAAACCTTATAATTTCTATGACAATAGCACTAAACTTCAGGATCCATTTGGCTTTTATTCCTTAAGGACCAATAAATACCTTTAAAAACGGGAGACCAACATAGCATTTCATATGTACCAAATTTGGCTCCAACTGGAGAAACACATTATCCTTAGTTTCCAGATCAGAAAAAAGCAGGTTATTTCTGTTTGTTACTTGGCAACTCTAGTTCTTCCAAGAAATCTATAGCAATCCCTGAAGACTGAAGGCCTTTTAAATATCTGAACTATAAAATCCTTGAAAACTTCTGAATCCTTAAAAGTTATATGAGGCCAGAAGTGATCTAAAATTTCACCGTATCTATCATCAGTTGCAAAACAGCTATTTTTTTAAAAAAATCTTCAGAATTACCTCTAATATGTTCAAATATCTCTATTCTGTATATAAACACATACGCACACATACTACCATTACATTTCTCTGTTACGTTCCCAGTTCCAGGTTCACATTATAATCATAATAATAAGATTATAGATACAAGCTAGAAAAAAATAAAGCAGAAGAGATGAAGGATAACAAATCCTTATACTTAGTTGCCTCTCCTACTTTTAATTCATTTTAATGTTTATCTCCCCACTAGACTGTAAAGGCAGGAATCGTTTCCATTTACCTGACTATTCTCTCATGCTTTTACAGTACATTTCTTCTGTTAAGAGGTAAAATAAAAACCATGGATTGATTTATTCCAATCTACCTTTTTTATAGACAAAAATTAATTTGGTTTAGGTTAGTTTGAAAGAGTTGGATTGGATACTATCTGAGACCTAGGACGTATAACATTCATTAGAATATTGTTCTTCCTTGTCCTTGAACTCCCTGTCCCATCTGTTCCATCTTACCCTATATCTTGCCAGCACCTGAGGCTTCAGCTGCTTCTATAGGCCCAGTGATTTTCTGTTTCCCATCTGACCACTCTGTGCTTCACCACTGTGTCCTAGATTTCTCAGTTTCCTTACCCACTACTGCTCTCTCCTCAACTTTGGCTTAATCTCAGCTTATTCCCTCTTTGGCTTGGCCCACCCAATTTCAGTCTTGCCTCCTAGACTTTACCACTGTTGGCCCAGATACACTACCTAGTGATTTCCCTCTCCTGAATTAAATCATCTTGCCTTCCAACCCCATCTTCTTTCTTTTCTCTTTCTCTTCCCTAAATCTAACCTGTAAGTGCCAGTATCTTTTACAGCCCTTCCAAAGGAGATCCTCAGTTTCTCTCCTCTACCTTCTGTTCCCTCTCCTGAACTTAGCTTTTTCTATCACTGTGTTCTTTTCTCCACCACCAAGTCCCTCTTCTCAGCTTTTTCTCCCATTTGTGCATAATTTAGTTTCCTTCTCTCCCACACTCTTTTGTCAGTATATAAACATTTTTGGGTGTGTATGCTGAGAGTGTGGGTTCTTAGATGATAGGGAGGTAAGGACTAAATTGATAGGAATGCAAATGTATATAGAGATAGATGTACATCATTTTTTTCAGGTGTGTGATCTTTTGTTCCAAGAACTTTATGCTTAACACTACTTTTAGCAGGCTACCAAAATGGTTGTAGGGGATTATGACAATCAAAAAAAAAGAGCAAGCCTCTCCAAGGATGGAACACAGAGGCACCTTCATCTTGATCAATCAATAGCATTTATTGAACGGAAAACATGTAAGGGCTTACTACATTACAATGGACTTAAATAAATTTCTGACCTCAATTAGCTTACAGTTTATTAGGAGAGGTGATTGATGTGGTCTGTAGTCAGCACCTCCCTTTTTCTCTTAATATTACTACTTATGTAACCATTTCAGCCAGATCCCCTCAAAGACATGAAGTTCAGTGCGGCTGAATGAGCTACACAATCAGTAAGTCAGAGCACAGTCAGAGGTACTTGTTAAAGGTTTACTATATGCAGAGCACAGTACTAAGGGAGAGTGCACTGTAGAATTTGGAGAGTACAATACCACATAGTTGGAAGACATTTTCCCTCCCACAGGGAGGTGTAGTCCAGAAGGGGAGATGGGAATTAAATTACGGATATGTACAAAAATGCTTTGGGGCTGAGGATGGGGTGAATATCAAGTGTTTAAAAGGTACAAATTCAAGTGCAAGGGCAAAGCCTAAGGGACAGGGAAGAGGGGAAACGAAGTCTTAGTTGGGTAAGATTTTTTGGAGGAGATGTGATTTCAATATGGTTTTGAAGATGAGAAGAGAGATGGTCCATTGGATATGAAGGGGTAGGAAGTTCGAGGCCAGAAGCAGGACATGGAAAAAGGGTCAGCGGTGAGATAGATAAAAGTGAGGTGCAGTGAATAGGTTGGCATTAAAGGAGTGAAGTTAGAGGGTTGGGTTGTAGCAGGAAATCTTGTCTTCTCCTACGTTGCTGAATCGTCTCCAACCCATAGCGACTCCATGGACACTCCTTTCCCAGAACGCTCCACCTCCAAATGGAATCGTACTGGTAGTATATCCGCAGTAGGAAATCAGATAGGTAAAACAGAAGGAGTCAAGGTGATTGACTGTTTTAAAGCCAATGGTAAGAAATTTATTTTAGATGCAGAAGTGAACTGGGGAAACATGGATGGAATATATTTATAGAGAAAAGATCCAGGTAGCAAAATAAAGTATGTCCTAGAATAGGTAGAGAAAGGAGACAGAGAGTTCATCAATGTCTCGAGTATACTCCATTGGTGATGGAGAATAATTTAAATTGGCGTACCTTTCAATCTGAAAGGACCAGTAATGGTATTTGGAGACCTTACATTCTTAATAAACTCCTCTGGGGGGAGACCCAAGTTTTTTTTAGCAGTTTAGCAGAGTCCAGGTTTACTGATGGTACCCAATTTTTTTAAAATGGCAACAAATAGTACTACTGCACACCAGTCTTACGTTGTTCTGTATTCTCATATATATATATATATGTTATGTCACGAAGATCAGCTTCACAGTATGGCACGACTGTCTAAGGGAACATTACAATTCCAGAACTATATTATTTACACTGTCATTCAATAGCCAATTGAAATAACCTTGGCAAGGATTCTGCCACGCTATTACTGTCCTTACCTTTTCTCCCTGAAGATGGGAATGCAAGTTTTTGAAATCCTAGATCATTTCCTCACAGTGCCAAACACATTACTAGAACATGGGTCTTACCTGTCTGGAGAGATTCATTCAAATCTTATTTATTGAGCACAATGTGTGCAAAACACCGTACCTTAGTGCATAATACATACCTTAGTACTTGGTAGGGTACATACAACAGACATTTCCTGGCTACAACGAGATCACAGTCTCAAGATATCACTTTCTATTGCTGTCACCTAAACCTAATGGAGTCACAGAAACCCTCATTTACTGCCCACCTCCACAACATTATACATAACTTAAAGGCCATGCTACAACCACAATACTTCTATCTGCTCTGATGGTGTGGAGCAGGATGGCATTGAAGGCCCCAGCTGGGAAAGTGGTGGCACTGAGGGTGTTACCATCAGTCTAACAGACAGGCAATAAGACCCCATGATGGCGCGCCACTCAGAACATTGAAAAATACAAGAGAACTAAGGGACACAGTCTTAGCCCTCAAGGATTTGTAACCTAACTGATCTCACTGAAACTAGATAGAATTGTCCAAGTGGGAATAGCTGAGGTATAACCCTTCTGATACAGTTTAGTATTTATTTCCATAACTTGCTTTAGTATTGCCCAGCAACATTTTCTTGTCCTCATGCTATTTGCAAAAATTCAACAGGATAAGAAATAAGCTATTTCATCAAAATTGTCTGTTTCTGGAAAGAATTATTCTCAGCATTCATTTTTGTACTAAAAAAATATATTATCACCAAACATGTAAACTCAGTGTTCCTGTGCTTTGACAAAAACATGTTAAATTCATTTCAGTGGGACAGAATTGGCCAAAATGCCAGACCTTTGCCTCAATTTTTCTCTCTTAAAAAAGAGCTAGTCCATTGAAGTATTCCAATTTGGGATGCACTAGAACTTAAATGGATGAACTTGGGAATAATAACCCATAGAAAGATAATAATCATTCCCACATTAGTATAATTTGCAGTGCTTTCAAAAGGCACAATTCATGAAATTACAAGAAAATAATCACAAAATTACCATCTGCACAATTCCAACAAAATTTCCTTTGATTTTTTAAATTTGAAAGGTTTTTAGTATTGTATGGATTAAGTTGTAAAATGATAAAGTCAAAAACAAAGAACTAGGGTAATTTATTTGGCTTTACTAAGTTTGTATGCTTTCTACATTATTAATTAAAATATCCTCTTTCTAGATGGACAAAAATGTCAAATTGCTTCCAAATGCAAACTAAATTCTAAACAGATAACACTAAGTCACAGTTCACATCCTTTATTTACTCAAAAGTGCTTAAATTTATAAGTAGACAAAGATTAAAAAAAAAAAACAACACACAACTACCTTTTGGCTATTAAGAAATGGGTTCTAATTGGAATCCAATTCTTCCTCCTTGTTAATCTATTGCAAAGAATCATTTTAAATTGAAACAGTCTAAAAATGGCTATTTACAGCCTCTGATTTGGATCATCTTTGCACCTAAATAATTATACTGGCACTTTTCCGAGCCTCTGAAACCTATGTTCATATCTAAAATGCTTTATTAAGGTGTCAGTCCTCAGAGAGGCATGAAAACTCTTCCCTTCACATTGGGATTACCTTTATTTTTACTCTGTTTTGGATCCAACATGGTGTTTTCCATGAAGACTGTAGGGAAATGTTGATTTAGGTGTAACTAGGCAATCTCATTACTTAAAAACACAACTGTGGCAGAACATTCAAACTAACTTTACCTTAGGGAGAAAATGTTATCCCAAGTATCAGTATCTGGTCTTGTACAGGAAGGGAAGACTGGGGTGGGAGAAATAAAATGTCTCTCCCTTAGAATACTCTCCTAACAAACTTCTAAAGCAATATAGGTACTAGAATGGATAGGCTCTGATAGTCACAAATCACAGTCTTTATCACCACTTTCAAAAACTATTTCCAAAAGATAGAAGTGATTTTTAAAAGTTAAAATCATTATAAAAATATCAATTTCAGATCTATTCACATGGGACAATATTAACATCAAACTGAAGAGGTCAAAGATGCATGACAAAGAAAATAATTTCTACATCATAAAAGGCATTATATACACCATCCTAAAAAATTGTCCTTGATAACACCCTTATAAACATACACCAAAACAAGATCTGGTTTAGTGTACTCTTAACTAAAGCCATTACTGTAAAAAATTGCAAAATGGTATTTGTTAATGATGGAGTGTCAACCTCAAATTTAAATTTCCTGACTTTTTCCATGTTACAGTGCCCAAGGGTAGATGACTGTGGTTCATAGAGCATTAGGCATGTAATTCCAGTTACTCATAATACCTGTTCTCACTTATACAACTTTTTAAAAATTATTCCACAGGCTTGAAAAATGTACTTTATCAGAGCTCTCTTATGAAGCTCATTTATCCAATAAATGCCATTTATTTCCAGAGCAAAATTTTAATCCCATATAGCAACTCTATATGGTTTCTGATATTATGGACATACTTGCAGCTGTCAAAGAGTACATAAGTTTTAAAAAAGACCAAATTGATTCTACAGATAGTGGAAAGTTATGTATGTTTATGAGTATACCTAAAAAGATCAATATTCAATACAGGTCCTTGCATAATGTGTACCTGCATCGATATAGCTCCTCTACATTGTAAAGTCCTTAAGGGCAGGGAACATGTTTACCATCTCTTTTGTATTGACTCTCCCAAACGTCTAGTACAATGCTCTGTACACAGTAGATGTCCAAAAAATACCACTGATTCATTTCCTTTAGTTCTGTCCTTTGTGCTGTTAGCAATTTTTCAACTTGCTAGCAAGATGAACCAAACCATAATAGTATTTACCAAACACCTGTAGAGTGCAGAGAATTAATGGTTATTTTTGCTAGTAACTTACATGTGAAGATTCTAAAAGGAGGAAGTTAATTTAAAGTTTGAGGTGGCTCTACTTACAAGAAAGCTCTGGGATACTTTATCTTTTGTTAAAAAATACTCTCATTACTTTAGGGTCACATGAAAGGATGTTTTGATATAGAATTGTTGATCAGACTTTATTTTTAAAGTCTCTCTATCTGCTTTTAAGGGATTACTGGAAAAAAAGGACTAAAAAGGGTTTTCACAGACTGCCATTTATCAGTGAACTGCAAACAGGTCACCAGACATGGAAGCTTTGATCCAAGAAAGCCACTCCAAATTCTGATGACTGTAGGCCAGGCTGAGGTCAGTCAGTTACATCCGCCTTTTAGCAGTGTCCAAAAATGGCCAGAAGCCTGAGGATGTGCTTCCCTGTCTATTTCAATCACAGTCCTTTTTCGTATTTCCCATCCAATTCAGCTCTCCATTGATCATTCGACTGTCATCATTCTCCTTAGATCCTCATAGCAAGTCTGTGGTACAGTGACTGCCTGACTGCTTCTGTGATGATGTCAAGCTTTCTAGGTTCCTAAGCTTCACAGTTGTTGATGGGTCTACGGTAAATTTGGGACCTAGCAGATGTGATGATTCCAAACATGACCTCTGTGGTAGGTCCGGTTCTGGCAACCAGATGGAAAGTTTAGCTCAGGAACTTCTATGCTTACCTGTCGCATGGTCTGAAGCTTAATGCTGCAAGGTTGCCACACTTATTCTCTCAAACAGCATGTTGGACTTCGCAATTTTTTTAATCCTTTGCCCAAGTCTCTGTCAGAGGATTAGGGGTATAAGAAAGCACATTAAATCATTAAAGTCCCTAAAGCAACACTGCTTGATGCGGTATGCTCTAAGGCACTAAATGGCTCCCTCATGGCCTGAAATCAAATAAATCAATGGCATTTATTGAGCAATTGCTGTGTGCATTTCACTGCATTAAGTCCATAAGCAAGTATAAAACCCAGGTTTGTAGGTACATTCCCTGCCCACAAGGAGCTTACAGTCTACGGAGGGATCCAGACAGTAAAATAAATTACAGATATATATCTAAGTGCTGAAGGACTGAGGAAAAAGTACCACATTGCATGTCATTTCATTATTCTTTTGCTACAAAATGCCTGAGCAATATTTTACGTGATCCATTCTAGACACTCCAGAACACCAGTACGCTAGTAGTGCATTACTGCTCTGTGTATTAAATTGTTCTTATGGTTGCCCAAAAGAGTAAATGCACCTCACCACATGCTTAAATTACAACTAGAAAGTGTCTTGACCACTGCAGAAGAGCCACCCATTCATCAGAAATGTACTCACCACATATTTTGTTTGAGAATTAAGACAAATATAAATTATAAGTCTCTTTCCTTCAGAGTTTCTCCTTGGATATTAGCAAATCTTGAATCTAATATTTCATAGAGGAAATCTCTAAATTGATCAATCTTAGTACACTTCCTGAGATGCTGGTAACTTTTTCTATTTTTGTTATAAAGAAAAAATACACTGAAATACTTTTTTGCTAAAATCTCCAATTACTGGAGGGTATAGCATTGTTTTATGGGTTCAAAAATGATGCTACTGCTGGAGAGATTTTATCAGTGTGTATAAGTGTGATTGATAAGAACGATGAGTGGTCAATAATCGCTTTCACACTGGGTGGCTGGAAAGAGAGTCTCTAGCTCTTTAGTGCCTAAATAGCACTCCTAATGTTGCACTCCTCCTGAAATCTCTGCTTATGATGTACTATAAATCTAATTCCTTGTACCAAGCTAGACAGCTTCAATACCAGTGAGCTTTCTGCATTCCAGGATCTCAAAGACTTGATCCTATCAATCAATAAACAGTACGCACTGAGCACCTTCTGTGTAGAGAGTATTATGCATTTGGGAGTTATGCTACCTGCCTACAATGAGCTTACAGGGACCATTTATCTTGTCTTATCACTTATCATTATGCATAACATATGGGGGGCAACAGATGGAAAAAAATTACCAACAGCTGACTTATGTGCCCTAATAGAGTGTGAAATACTACAATTTGGTTTATGACTTTTCGATTACGTCTCAAGCTTGATATCATGCTGATATCATACTACCACTCTTTAAATGACACTCTGGTCTTCCGAATTTGGTATGCAACCACTTTAGCCCTGGATCAAAATAGTGTTCCTTATGCGAGCTAGAATTTGAAGACAACTGCTCAAATCGGGATCTGCAAAGAGGAGGTCATGATTAAGTCCCCTCGTAAGTTTCCTTATACATGTGGTCATGTAAATTCAGAAGTCTTTTTGACTATTATGAAAATCCTCTGCAGGTTTTCTTGGGCCTAACCCTTCAAAACAGAAGTCACATGCATGTAGGAGCTCTTCAATCCCTGATTAACTGTCATTTACTCTGGCACACAACTGTCAGTCTTGACGTCATACAATTATGATTTTGCTTATATTTCCTTTTTGTTGTTCCAATCATTTTTCCTTTTAAAGGAAAAAGAAGAAAGTTCCTTTTATGGTGTGTGGTAAAAGGGCTTAGAGAACACTGTTTCCCAAGAAGAGAATTGGCCATAACAGGCTTTCTTCAAAACACTGCTTACATGAGAATCAAATTTTTCATATATTAGTTGTCACAAGATTAGAGTTTTGTGGTTACTAAAAGACAAAGTGTTTATCTACATCATGAATCTCAATAGGATTGGCGTGCTAACAATATATAGTTGTAACTACAAGAGAGGC